>NC_045758.1:25646222-26018722 GCF_009193385.2 Nasonia vitripennis
GCGGCGGCGGCGGCGGCGCAAGGTGGATGATATTATAGCTGCACGGAGGAGCGGAGAGAAAGGTCCCCGGAACCGCGACGCAGCAGTAGACGGAGAGAAAGAGAGTAAATCGCCGCGGGTGGGGGAGTATAGTATATGGTATATATCCGAGCGAAGCGTTATCAGCCGCGGTGGAGAGACAGAGACGGAAAGAGAAAGGGCAGAGCGAGAGGGGAAGGAAGAGAAGAAGGATAAGCGGGATAAACAGTCGACGGTAGTGGGGCGTCGCGAGAGTAGGTCAGTGTACCGCCGCGCAGTCGCCCGCGCGCGCGTGTGTGTGTGTGAATGGGCCCCGCGGCCCCTACTCTTCTTCCGACTCCGGTTCCGCGAGGAATGCCACCACCCCCCGCCACTTTTTTCTCTCGCGAGCGCTTGAGAGCTGCCGCCTCTGTTGTTCTATGCTAATTTCGAGACATTGTCTTTCTTTGCACAGTACACTTAGTAGGCTCTATTTTAACGAGTTTGCGAGGCTTCTTCCTTCCTCTTTCTCCTCGATTCTCCGCGCTCCATTTTTACAAGCGTACGCCAGCGATGCTTATCATTCGCCATAGGAGAGCGTCCTGATATCTGCCTGTCTAAAAATCCGTACGCGTATACCGGTACACACACTGACCTGGAATTCGAGCGCGCGTTTATACAGGCGGACCTTTGCCCTCGAGCGATAAATCGATCTCCCATTGATTAGGCGCGCGAGAGTCAAGTTCAGACGTGTAGCGTATAGATCGCGATTATCGGTCCACCCCCCCCCCTCCCCTCTGCCCTCCACCTCTCCTTTTATTTCCGCGGCCCGACAATTTCCCCGTCGTTCTCTCTCTCTCTCTCTCTCTCTCTCTCTCTAGACCGGCGAGTCGCACTTTCTCCGCTCGCCATCGCGCGGGACTTATCCTTCGTTGGGCTCTCGCGTCGTGCGCGCTGCTGTTCCGTTGCTCTCTCTCTCTCTCTCTCTCTCTCTCTCTCTCTCTCTCTCTCTCTCTCTCGGATGTGCTCGTGTGTAGTTTTTCGTGCTATTTGTACATGAGTTGTAGCTTATGTGCAAGAAGTCCAGGATCGTAGCCATGCCTGCCGACGTCTTTCACAGAGGACGACTGACATGGGGTTCGTTTTCTGCATGATTTTTTTATTGTTGCTTATATTTTTCAATGTACACTCTGCGATCGAAATCGAGAGTGACCCGAAAGTGAGTAATGTATAGGATAGCGGAAAGAAACTTTTGCGATGTACCGTTACGGCTTCCTTATATAAAATAAAAATAAATTACAATTACAAAACTCCGTTCGCTGACACGAATATCCTAATCTCAGGTACATCGCATACGGGTCAGCATGTTCTGTGTGTAGCCTAAAACCGTGCACGTCGATCTGTGTGTGTGTGTGTGTGTAACGGGGTCGCGATGTTTTTCTGCATAATGATCGGCCGAGAGACTCGCTCGTTTATCATTCGACCGACCGATCGCCTCTTGTGTATACACACTGTATTTGTATATGATAAATGTCGTCCGCGAGCTTCGATCCGCGGATCTTCGGGGCTTACGCAAGCTCGCGAGGGGAAATGATTTTTGCCCGCAGAGGAGTCATTAATTATCGATTTTTAGCGGATTTTAAACGGTTCACTTTCTATTTGCCGAGCGGCGTAGTTGAACGTTTCGGAGTCGAGCTCGTTCGTTTTTTAACGTTTCTCCTTAGCGCCCACCCTCACATCCAAATTGTAAATTTTCTGTTCAATCGAACACTTTCCCTTTCACCCCCTAGACGACCAATCGCCTTCATTCTCACCCAACGATCACATCAAAAATAAATGCAAGCTATACCTCTCTACAAACGAGTGTCAACAACCTCTTGCGATTTTCTAAAAAAAGCCGCCGCTCGAAAACTTTCGATTCTTCTTGAATCAGCCTCGACGCGCCAAGTGGAATTCCCGACGTTACACGCGCCGCGCCGCGACGTTTCTCGCGCTGGCATCGAACTCTCCAGCACCAGCAGCGGCGGCCGTATGACGCTGTATACTCGCTTCTGAATTTGCATGAGAATGACGCGGTCTGTGTGTAAAACGGCGTTTTGCGGTTGCACATCGAGGAAATTGGGCCGGATACGTCTCGGGCTCGAAGGGTGAAGTTGCATTGATGGAAACCGCGAGTTTTGAATACGAACGCGGGTATGTTTTATATGCAAATCCAAAAGTTTAACGTATAATTGCAGAGCGTTTTTCTTACGCGACGTTATTGAAAATTCAATAATTATACACTCCAGTGCGACATCCGCTATACGCACGAAAAAAAAAAACATTCCTTCGTACAGCTCATGCACTTACGGCAGAGGCGCTAAACACAGTCGCGCAGAACTGGAACGCGTTCCTGCCACGTACGTACAATACCGCTACCAATTTCCACCGATGTTATACATAAGCCTCTCGCAGGTCCGTGGACAGATAAAGACCCTCATTTGGCCCGCACTTGACTAATTAAACCGCACGCGCGCAAGCACTATACTCGCGCGATGGCCCCCATTAGTCCCCCCGCGCGCGAATGCATTCCTCGTCGCTCCGAAGGCAATTACCGCTCGCGACTAGCCCTCTAATCTCTGTGTACGAATGCCTCTGCCTTTCTAAATGTCTTTCTCGTTATCGTCTGCGTATGCACGGCGCAGATTCCTCCGCAGTGTATTAGGTAGACGAGGACGTCGCGGAACGAAAGTAAGATCGCGAGAGGGTTCGACGAACCGAAAATATATATTTGCGCGTTACGTGCGATTTCTCAACCCGAGCGCCGGGAAGTACGTCAAGGTTTCGAGAGATGTTGATGCTTTCGAGGCTCGAGTAAACACGTTGCGCAAGCTCCGATGGGCGGAGAGTTGCGTGAGTAGGTATACATAATGGGGTGGAATAACCAGGGATGATGATGCTCGTTGGATTTTTTCGAAACGATGGAGCGTTGAAGGCCCTTCGGAGCTTGCGCAAGAGGGTTCATCTCTTACGACGTTATCTTAAATTTGCGTACATGCAGCAGTTCGATCGGAATGAAAAGTGAAAACGCCGATTTTTATCTTCAGCCGTCGAATACAACGCTCGCGCGTGCGCTCTAATTAATCAATTAAGAAACTCGGTATGCAAATATCCGCAATTACACATCGGCTCATAAAGTTATTTCACCGACGATCCAACCCCGATCGAAAGTAGACCTCGCAAACTCGTCCGGAAGCTCGGCACAATGCACGCGCGAGAGAAGTGAATCTTGAGGAAGACTCCAAAAATAAAAAAAAAAAAGAAGCGGAGTCGCCTATACTCCTTCTCCAAAGAGCCCGCGAGGAAGTAGGTCAGTCCGACGGATCTCCCATGCTCTCGCACACACATGGCGTGCGCGCGCGCGCACATACGCGAGCGGCATTTTTCGCAACGAAAAGGAAAGCGCGCCCGTGCGCGAGCACACAGACACACACGCAGACACATGCTCGCGGAGCGTTTCGCGTGCGTGACCACAGAAAATCCCTCGGCACAGCTCGAGCCTCTCCGGCTAACGGTGCTCCGTTCCACTTTTGCAGTGACAGTCGGCCGGAGGAGAGAGACCACGTGCGCAAGCCAGGCTCTCCCACTCCTTTCTATGTGTCGGCTTCCCTACTCTCGTCGGATTTCTCGTGTGCTCTTCTGCCGTCTCTCGACGAGGTTCCTGTTTCTTCTCCTTCTTCTCCTCCTCTGCTTTTTCTTTCGTCGGCCGATCTTCTCGTTATACCTGCGCCGAGCGCAATGTTGCGAAATCGAGAGAGAGAGAGAGAGAGAGAGAGAGAGAGAGAGAGAGAGAGAGAGAGAGAGAGAGAGAGAGAAGGATGTGTAATTGAATGATCGTACACGACGAGCTTCGCGCAGTGGGGCACACGAGAATGACTTAGTTTTTTCTCTCTCTCTCTCTCTCTCTCTCTCTCTCTCTTTTCGTTTCGAGAATGGAGTACCGTTAGCTCTACGCGAGTTGGCCGATTCAAAGTTCGAAAATGTACTACGGGAAGCTGGCTCGAGATACGATCTTATTTTAATAATACCTATACGTACACATTATTCAAATGAATAGCCGTAGGTTCATCTCTCCAGCTCTAATTCTAACGCCGCGCAGGCCCGCGGGGCTATTAAATACGGGCCCACGCGATAGGAGCGTCGAGATTGCGGCTACACACATGTGGGCCCCCGTGACACTGTAACCCATCTTTCAGATACTCGAGCTTTGTATGAATTTATAAGAGGCTTTGAAAGTGTTCGCCCTTCGGGATCTTAGGTGGATTATTCAGCTCCCGACGCTTCACCGGCCCGTTAAAAAGCTTTATTGTATATACGCGAGTATAATTTACGATGACGAGAGGCTGGCCCATGGCGCGGACGTGTACTAACGCTCCGTACGGAAATCCATTCGTTACAGTATAGTTTTCAAAACCGCACTAGTCCGGCCGAACCTCGTACTGTGACCTACATACATTCGTCCTAAAAATCGACACCGAAAGGGCTGCAACGAAAAATCGAGCCTCCTCCGAATTCATCGGCGCAAGCCAGAGTAGATCAGACCGCTCTAGCCACTGATCTCATTGTCAATCGGCTGGCTACGGCACATCAGCGACGCCGGTGAGCGAACGGGCCCATACTCGTAGGCGATGTGGGCCCGTCTGCGCGAGCATACCGGCTAACGGTACTCCCCGCAAGCGAGCTGCGTCACGAGAGAGCTCTTGCCCCTCCACTTCCACCTCTTCTTCCAACCCGTTCGGCTATATACGTATACACTGACGCGCTACGTGTGGGCATTGTACATGCGCGAGGAGAGGAGAGAGTGCGCCAAGTGCTCGGAGCACGATTTTTTCGGCGCAGACCCCATGTATATACTTAGCCGATCCCATGATTCACTCAGCGCTCTGTCCGTGTACCGGTTCACAAAAAGCTAATTGGGAATTTTTCGGTGAAATTCGATTTGGCCGCTACGAGAACGAGAAAGAGAAAAAAAGTAAAAACGGAGACGCTTTGTATTTTTTCGAGTATAACGGAGAATATACGCACGAGAATGAGTAGGGGATCGGCAAGGCCGTTCCTGTGCATTGCGACATGGATTTGCGAGTGCCGTATGGCAGCGTACGATGGTCGAACGGCGTGATTCGGTTTTCCGTTAAAGAGCGCGAATCGCCGGGGAATCAATCATATACGACGCCTCGTTCTTCTTTCCCGATGCCTGTGCGCGTGTACATACACACGTCCGTCGGTTCATCGGACCATTAGTCACGCGACGATTCTCGAGCCTGGAAATGGAATCATTAATTCCAGCGTCGCGCGCCGCAGGAATACAAATTACAAATCCTGTTCCGAATTAATGTCCTAATGCTGCACACGATTATATTCCGGGTCGCCAACTCTTTTCGATCGCCTGCAAGTTCAGCCTCGAATAACCGCCTATACTTATACGTATGGTAGGAAAGAGAGGAAGGAGAAAAAAATCGCGATCGTAAAACCCGCAGCAGTAGCAGCAGCAGTGAACCATCGAGTTTCTCTCGTCGCGAGCGGAACGCGCAGCGTCATTGTTTAGTAGAGCATCCGGCACACGGAGCTGAGCAGTGGCGTCCTTTTTACCCGTTCCGTGTCATCCTAATCGGCCAACCGATTTTTGCGCCGATCTCGCGACCTTAAACCCCGACTGCGCGTCGTCCGTTTTTTTTTGGGGTCCGCTAACTCGTTGTACATCTTTTTTCTTCCCCTCCTACTCCGAGTCGCGGCTCGTTCTTTTTTTAATGCGGTAATTTGGACGGCCGAGCGTACTCGGCCGTGTAGCTGGCTAGCAGCGTGCCACTAACCCAGTTAACGGCTCGAAGCGAGTCTTTCTTCTTGGCGGCGCGGAGAAAGAGAGAGAAAGACACGCGGAAGGAGGTTCAGACTCGCAGTCGAGGATGTCATAGTCATGAGGGGGGGGCCTTTTGGTTCCTCAAAATATCTCGCGCACGCGAGCACACCGGTACTGGTCTCATTAAAGTACACGGAATTTCAAAGAGCTCATTAGACTGCACAGTCTGGCCGCCTCTCTCTCTCTCTCTCTCTCTCTCTCTCTCTCTCTCTCTCTCTCTATGCGTGTACGGCGAAATCGGTGCGTGTGCGTGTGGTTCCTCTTGAGCCAAGAGCTAGTCGTATAATCGGCGACGATTTCACTCGGTCAAAAATGCTCGAAATAGCGGTCGTGACCCCAAAAAATACCGCCTGACCTGGATTCGCATTTAATGGTTCTTTTTTGCTTTCTGTACTTGCAGGTCCTCGCGGCGCCGTTGGCGGTTGCAGCACCCCCGGCAGTAGAGTGGATCCTTGGTGGAATCCCAGTTCCTTCTGCCCCTCGGTCTCGAGCCCGGGACCTCCAAGGATCGACGAGGGGCCGCCGCTCGACAACGACGACTACCAGTTCTGCTCCCTCCAGGCCGGCAACAACAATAACAACAACAATCACAGCAACAATAATCGTCTCAGCTCGATAGCGAACCACTATCACCAGCAACATCAGCCGCATCATCAGTGCCACAACTCCGACAACGGCTGCTACAACAACGGCAACAACAACAACAACAACAATACGTCCTCGGCCGCGAGCCTCGGCTACGTTGACTCGACGCGCTCCAATGTCGTTGTCGGCTCGGACAACTCGGATCCCTACGGCCTGATAACGAGCAGCCTCCAGCAGCAGCAGCAGTCGGAGAACGCCGGCAACGCGTCCAGGGTCGAGTCGTCCCAACAGCAGCGCCAGCTGCCGCAACTTCTCTCGTCGAGCTCTCCGGCGAGCTCCTCTACCTCGGCCACGATCCCAGCCTCGCCGGACTCGCTCAACGGCATTCTATCCTCCTACGGCAGCGGCAACGGCGGTAGAATTAAGCAGGAGGACGCCGAAGACAGAGCCACGTCCTCGACGAACTTCAGCCCGTCGCTGCTCTCCTCGCTGCTCTCGACCTCGCGCATCAGCGCGCCGTCCGGCAAGAGCTACGGGCGCAGGGATAACGGCTCCAGTGACGCCTGCGCGAGCAACGGCTCGGCGGACGCCAACAGCCAGGAGAACGGTGACGCCGGCAACGTGCTGCTCGGACCGGTGAAGCTCGAGTATCCCGACGCCTCGTCGGATCCTCGAGACGAGCACGTCAAGGTCGAGTACTCGCTCACGGGCTCGCCCACCGAGCTGCTCCTCAAGCAGCGAGCAACGCCCACCGACATCACGGCTATCGATATGAAGTTTGAGACCCAGACTGGACCGCCGACGACACCCTCGCATTTGACCTCTTCCGGCGTCGAGCCGCCACACAGCAGTCAGGGTAACCAGGGTATCGTCGTGGGAGGCTCGCCCGGCGAGGTTGTAGGAGTCGACAATATGTTGCTGTCACCGTGGGGAGCCACGGGAACCGAGTTCCTCGAAGCGCACGACGCCAAGCAGACGGCGGCTGGTCTGGATGACGCCTGGGACACCCTGCTCCTCGGCTCCTCCGTCGGTATCACCGCCAACCAGTCGCTAGCCGAGCTCAAGCCGTTGCCACCGTTTACTAACTACACGGGACACCTCAGCATCAACGGGATCCCAGGACACCACTACCACACGATAGCCTCGTCGGCCCAGCGACCCGGAATGCAGTCGACCTCGCCCTCGCCATCCTCCAACCAGGAGTACTACGAGTCCTCGGTGGTGTCCTCCAGCACGCCCTGCCCGCAGGCCAGTCAGAAGCAGCAGCAGCAGCAGCAACACCAACACCAACACCATCACCACCATCACCAGCAGCAACAGCAGCAACAGCAGCAGCAGCAGCAGCAGCAGCAGCAGTTGCCGCAGTCCACCCAGCAGACGGTCGACTACAACATCGAGGATCTGGCGGAGATCATCGGATCGGCCATGGCGGACACCACGGTGCCCGGCAGTGGCAACGGTGGACCCGGCAACAACGCCGGCAACAACGGCCCCTCCTCGGATCACGACCCCGAGGTCTCCCCGCGAGATTGGATCGACATTGCCGACTGGATCGACACTGCCTGCTCGCCCAAAACCCAGGAGACCAGCTCGTCTAGCCCGTACTCGCAGATGTACGCCACCGCGGCGACGTCGACGCCGTCCAACCCGGGCCAGCAGCAGCACGGCTCGACCCTGCAGAGCCTCCTGACCCACGGCTACTCGCCGATGCTCCAGCAGAGGCTGCAGGCCTCCTGCGGCGAGACTCCCTCCTCCACCAGCCCGTACCCGCCGGTCAGTCCGCCCGGACGCGTGTCCACCTCCTGCAGTCCTGACCACCACCTCCACTCGTCGTCCTTCGTGACGCCGCAGCACACGCGGAAACGGTCGCGACCCTCCGGCGGCTCGCACAACCCGTCGAAGAAGAGCCCGGGCACCACGACAGCGACGCTCCCGTATGGCACTGAGTCCGGCCTGATCGGCGGCAAGGAGAAGCCTGTGCACAGGTGTTCCATCTGCAACCGAGGCTTCCTCAACAAGAGCAACATCAAGGTCCATCTGAGGACGCACACGGGCGAGAAGCCGTTCAGGTGCGAGGTCTGCGGCAAGGCCTTCCGCCAGAAGGCTCACCTGATCAAGCACCAGCAGATCCACAAGCGAATCGGCAGGGACTAGACGAACGCGCGGCAGCCGCGCTAAAGCGCCAACCGTAATCCTTTGATCCGTGCGGACTCGCCGAGGCCAGCGACGATCCCGTGCGGTGTCCCTCCGAGTATGGTTCTCTGACAGAGGGAGGGGGGGGAGTGACGCGCGACTCGTGCGAGAAAGCGGCATTACTGCAGCGCCCCAGACCGATGCGAGTGAGACTGCACGGCCTCGTGCCGGGGTATGAAAACCCCGGACGCCGGCTCTGACGATGATGATGATTCTGACGCGAGACGACGGAACGAGGACAGCAGCTATACCGGCCAATCGCGTCCGGGTCTCGTGAAGACTCGCGCCACGCTGGCGCCACCTAGCGTCCACGTTTTTTACTTATTACATATGTGATCACTTGGAGGAATAGCAGCAGCAGCAACAAGGAAGATGATGATGATAATGATGATGATGATACCTTCGATCTCGTTTCGCGCACCCAGTGGCGTAGCGTCGGGCCGCTTCGAAAGCGGCTGAACCTCGCGCAGTTGCGTGCAGAGCGGAGCAACCCTAAATAACGATGAACACTGCAAACGCGATCACGACCACAGCGATATTTTGAAAGAATTAAAAACTAATAACCAGGACACGTTGTTTCTCGAGATGTGTATGACGTTTGTACATGATTGACCTGCGTTAAGCTAATTGTGTAATATTTATGTTTTAAGCAACTTTTAATTCGCAAAGTATAGAGGCGCTCTATTGCCTTGACGTACCTTTTACACACGCAGAATCCTTGTTGTCACGACGGACCGCCTATGGTGCGCGGTTTTATTTTCTTAATCACTACGTTGCTATTATTTTGTACCTTTTATCCCCCTATCGCTATTGTACTACTTTTTCTCCTCTACTTCTATACTCTATTATCTTTATAAGCTCTGTCTCTTAATTTTATTGTTATTTATTCGTCACGTAAAATTGCGCTGTAATATAGTCTACTTTATCGCGATCGTCTTACTTAAGCTGTATTCTGTCTATCTATCTATTTACTGTCTTACCCTTACGCCTCTCTTTAATTAGTTAGATCTAAGCCGTTGTTGTACATTTCGTCGCATTATGCGGAATCATGAGAAAAACGAAGCGCATGCGTGTCTTTCGCAACTGAAAAGCTATATGTTATATCTGTCCTTATCTACCGATAGTTTTTTCTCATTATTCTATAATTTTGTCGGATCGCGGATTTGAGCAAAAAAAATACACACTCGCCGCCTCTGACTATTGCGTGTAATATAGGTAGATTTGTACGCACACTAAACGACCATGGGCTTTTGAGTCGGTCTTTTATTTTATAAAGAAGAAAACAAATTTTTTTACCTTTGCAGCTTATCCGGCCACTTGTCGCTGGCAAGTAGGTCGTAAATTGTAGGCCAACACATTCGGGTTTCGATCCATCGAGAGTACCTTTACACGATCGACGCATTGGGTACACGATTGTTTTTTTGGAGATAGAAACGAAATTGTTATAACGTTGTACGCGCAAAATGAAAATCGAGAAGTCTTGAATGTTAATCTATATGCGGCGGAAAAGGAGATACTTTCGCACGTTTATTGTCCGTCACTCTCGTCCGGTGTGCGTTGAATTTATTACTTTGTATAAAGCCAGAAAAGAAATAATTATTTATAAATATTGATGTTTGATTAAAAATTTGATTGTTACCGCACATCAGTGTACAATTAACCTTATTTACGACCTCCTCTCTTCTCTTCTACCCTCTCTCTCTCTCTCTGTCTCTCTCTCTCTCTCTCTCTCTCTCTCTCTCTCTCTCTCTCTCTCTCTCTCTCTCTTATACTCTTCCCTCCTTCGACGATATTATATGGTATAAGTACAGTCTTTTTCAATTGAACATCTTGTAAATATGAATAAGTCAGGTGTTTGGAATAAACTGCAGAAATACACACGATTCGACTGTCCAAGATCAACTTTTTTCAACTGCACTCTCTTACACTACAAAGAAAAAAATTGACCCGATCAAAGTACGACAATATACATCTCAGTTCCCGCGTAAAATTTCTAACAAAGGCACAAATACATTCCCATTTTATTAATACTCTCTCAAACTACATCGCGGCTATATAATATACAGCGCACAGCTTTCTTCTCCTTGAACTTTGCCGAACGTCGGGCGAACGAACGATAAAAATAAACGAAGCATATGATCCGCGAGAGCGCACGTATTGAAGCGTGTAGCTACGCCTAGAGAAAGTTTCACGTGAACGCTTGATTATGGATGAATATATATATATATATATATATATATATATATATATATATATATATATATATATATATATATATATATATCATTTTAATACATTCGAGAAATGACGCCTATTAAAATGCAAAGCACGAAAGAAAGGAGCTGTAGCTGACGCGCGCGGATGAGAGAGAGAGAGAGAGAGAAAAAAATATCACGGAATATTCACGCATCATCTTCGAACCGAAGCTCTCCTCAGTGCAGCCGATCTCCGCTTCTCCCTTATAAGACGCACACGGTCGTCGGGCGACTTTCGTATGTGTGTGCACAACTCGAAACAGCTGTAAAGCACGCGCAATAAACCTGCAAAAAAAAGAAGATCGGCTTTGTAGGGCAGCGGAACGAGCCTTGAACCGATTTTTTCATACGCGCGCGGAATCGCAACCCTTTTCGTCGGCGGATGTGTATTACGCGATTTAAACTCGTAGGGAATTGGGTGGGAATTCGATTACAAGCTGTATAGCGAAGTAGGTCACGCGCTCGGAATTATTTCTTCCTGTATACGCGGAAACTTAACGAGCATCACACTCGAAGTACACACGCTTGTAAAAGAGTCAAAGCCAAGCCTTGCTCGCGAACAAAAGAGCAACCGAATCCGAGCTACTTTCCTGCTCACATGCACCTGATTTTCGGGGTCAGGCCCCATTGATCGGCTCGATTGTATTATATCCCCCTCGGCATTCAACTCTCGTTTTTTTCCCTGCCTATACTCGAGAGCGTCTCCGTACGATAAATTCCCATCAACCTGCAGCGTTATAAACAGTCGGAAAGCAGACTAAAGCGCATCGGCGATTGACAAGCAGCCAACATCTGGCGGTGAGCTCGGAAGGAAGGAGTGAGAGAGAAGCGGAGGTACAGCGTGGAATCTGGGCCACCTGATCGACGGCGACGACGACGACTGGATAAAAAGATGGAGAGACGCTCGCGCGATATATAATACTACTCGGAGTGCGTTCACAGTCGGACAATGCGCTCGTGTGTTATGTATGTATAACGGGGTTGCGCGCGCACACAATGAGAGAGAGAGAGAGAGAGAGAGAGAGAGAGAGAGAGACGCCTCTCTCGGATTCGGCAGCGCGAGAGAGTCGAGCAGCAGCAGCAGCAGCATCAAAGGGGGAACCGAGCGGTTAGGTCGCTGACCCAGATTTTTCGGCAGGCCGAGAGGAGGAGGAGGATCCGTTTCTCGAGAGACAGACCCGCGCCCACCGCGAGCGTATGTGAGTATCTACACGTACGGGTTCCTTCTTCTTCTCGAAATTGCGCAATCCGCAGGAGGATTCCTCATCCGATGCACCGGCTGCAGACTCACTTGCTCGGGTCGTTTATGCGTGCGCATGTGGAATCGGCCTGCTACGGTTCCTCTTTCTCTCTCTGTCTCTCTCTCTCTCTCTCTCTCTCTCTCTCTCTCTCTTTCTCTCTCTCTCTCTCTCTCGATGTGTCCGGTTTCGGATATACGCAGCGATTTGCATTTGGTGCGCCGGAGGAACGCGTTTTTGCTTGGGGGAAGAGAAAAATTAATTTTTTTCCTCGAAGCTTCCGTAGTACGCGCGCGCGAGTTTTATGTATCTAGATCAGGAGGCTAATTTTGAGGAGAGCGCGCGCGTGTGTGGATCGCCATCGCAGAGAGTTCGGAGGTGAAAAGTCGCTCGAAGAGTATGATGGATCGCCGCGCGTTGTATATTCTTGTTTGAGTTAAATATTTTGAAAGATCGGTATTTGATCGCGCGTTCCACTTATAAGTACGCGCTGTAACGATCCTCGTTATAACCGGTCAGCTATACACGTACACGAATAAGCGAAAAATAAGTACAACGATCACGGCTGAATCATCGTTACATCGAATAGCTCCATACCGATCCGCAAAAAATCGCACAATTTAATCTCCTCTCGTAACATCCGAAACCGCGCAGCAAGCGTATCTCTCTCGATCGACCGGTTTCCGAAGCTGTACATGCATTGTCCCAACTAGTACACACACACACACACACAAACCAAGGAAAAATCGTCAGCGCATACTAGCTGGCTTTCGAGAGCAGCAGCAGCAGCCAGTCTCCCGTGGTCGGCGGCTCGCGAAGAAGAAAGTCTTTCACCAACAACGTCGCGCGCGGCGGTAGGCATGCCGAGTTTGCTCGCGCGGGTTGGGGGGGGGGGGAGGGACGAAGCGGACCAAGCTGCTGGTACACTTAGCTCGCGCTACCAGGCAGCGCGCGATGTTCCACTTACGAGCGCGGCACACTTTTAGCGATCGCTTGCTTTACCTGCGCGATGCTGTCTTGCGCCGGGTTAAATATATATATATATATATATATACACTCGCTTCAGGATCCTATACGTAGTGGATGTATAGGCTACCTGACCAGTCGGATGCTGCGGCTGCTGCATACTTTTGGAGCTGACTCTTTCTCCGCGGGCTATATTTCGGACCGAAATTTTGATCGGTATACGCACGTGCGCGTCTTTCACGCTTTCGATTGGATTGATTTTTTTAAAAGCTAGAAACATAGGCGGAAATTCTCCGGCTTCGAGCTGCGCCAGTAGTCCAGAAGTCGTTTGACGCGGCACAGTTATTGAGCTCTCCTTTGCGCGCTCGCTGTAATTGTTATATAAACGTTACAAAATTTTACTGTTAAACAGAGACGCGGGTCATTATACGCTCGCTCGAGCGGATTGTGCAATGGAGTTAATGGAGTTTTCGATTCGCTTCCCTATTTTAAACCGTCCAATTACATCGAACGGGAAAAAATTCAAAGAACTGAGGCAAACAGGCCGTCTTTGACAAAAACACGAGGGAACAACGCGAGTCAAATATTTGTTTTTAGCTCGTATTATACGTGCGCCGTGTGCACGAAACGAGGTTCACACATTACCTACTTATTTCGAATTTCACGGCCGGCGTGTGTAGAACATTTACCGGCGCGCTTCGCGGTCTGAGCCTATATATACATTCGTGGTAAAGTTCTCGGCGTTATTAGTGTAGCGTTATACAGACGTATAAAAGCCGCGCGCATTATCCTGGCGCATCTCTCGGCGGCGCGCGGTTTCACACAGTCCGCGAAATTGAGAATATGTGCGCCGAATTAAATGGGATAATTCTATCCATAACGTTTGTATATATATAGTTTACCCAAATGACTATGCCAGCTGGATTTGAATATTTTTCGCGCCTATGATGATAAATCGTGCGCTTGGTCAGCTTTCCCGTCTGAATATAATACATATAGCATTCGAAGCCCGCAGCGCAAGGTACTAACGACGCGCATAATGCAGGCTCGCGCGCGAAAAATTCTCGTCCCGCGGCAGCTCGTCGATGTATAGGAAGAGTCTGTAGCCGCGATCGGAGATATCGGCTGTATGTGCTTGTAGAGGCTGGACATGCGCAACGAATTTTTATTTTCCACACCGCAAAAAAGATCTCTCACGCCCAGAGAGCACATAACCCGCGCTAATTCGCCCATTACGAACCTCGCGCCCATCGTCGACCCACAAAACAATAGCTCGAAAAAGAGAAGCATCTACACACGCGCGCGCCGCGAAAGCCACCACCTCCGATCCTCATTGTTCGCGCGCTCAGCTCCGCTGCCCACTCTTCCGCGTCTCTCTCTCCTTATACCTTACAGCCGCGCATATACCAGCTCTCTGCAGCAGCCGTCTTTCTCTTTCATCCATCTCTCCTCGCTGTATATATACCTATACGTGTAGCTATATATACACAACTCGCGCCGCTCTCTCGCGGGCGCTCCTCTCGGCGCGCGGGACCTTGTTTCGTGACCTACATAATCGAGCAAGGCCGTTAACACTGCGGGCTCCTCTATACTCTCTCGCAGCGCGCTATAGGTACTCAGCGGGCCCCCATTAGATTATGCGCGGCTCTGTGTGTGTGCCGGCGATGCTTTTAAGCGCTGAGAGAGAGAGAGAGAGAGAGAGAGAGAGAGAGAGAGAGAGAGAGAGAGAGAGAGAGAGACCGAAAACTTTGAATGCAAGCGTCAGGTGGGCGGCGCGGAGGGGGTTATCGGCACGCGGGTCTGTTTTTTTTCTTTTAATGTTTGTTATCATCGGAGGTGTGTATAGGCATGCGTATAGTGGTCCAGAGGGCGACCGTTAAGTTTGTCACTTCTTCGAGAGACGAGCGCATGGGATTGTGGCTTATTGTAGCGCGTGTTCGAGGTTGACGCATCTCTCGCCTGTGGGAAAAAATCGTAAAATTTGTTTACGACGCTGTTATTTTTAACCTCCACAGCGACGGAGTATATAGCGTAGTGCGTTTACGAGTTTGTTTGCGATTTGAGGAAATAACTCAAGAACTGTATAAGGTCGACGGGATGTTAATTCTCTCTTCTCTTCGGAACGGAAAACGCGCTCGAATATTTTACTCCTCGCGAAAAGTCCCATAGTCGTCGTCACGCTTTATGTAAGATGTTTACGAGTATAATCGCGCAGAGAGAAAGGCTCTCTCTTCTCTCTCATCTCCTCGACTCAGGACCATATACACGGCTGCCGACAGCAGCAGCAGCAGCAGCAGCAGCCACAGCCACAGCCACTCACGAAATGGACGAGCTCGACGTCGTCGCACGCGGCGGTTAGTAGGCCGCGGAAATGGGTGCGCGAGCTCGAGCGCCTACTTCGAAGAGCTGCTGCAGCGATACTTATACTCGACGTGTATATACTTGCATTACGGGTATTTTCCTTTCGTTCGAAATTTCAAGTCTCCTATACCTGCTTTTATACATATACACGCGAGTTGACATTCTTGCCGGCGCGGTTACGCTGTTTTCTTTTTTCCTTCTCTTCGTGGGAAGCTATATACTCGATTTTTTATTATTCGAGAGCCGACGCACGCACGGCTTCGAGGTGTCTGACATCGTTTTTTTATTTCGTGGGCGCACCTGTATTTTTGGGTTACGAGGGTATAGGTACGCGCGCGGGGAAGGGAAAAGTATTGAGGAATTGATAGTTTAGAAGCGGCGCGACGCTTCGGTAGACGACGTCGATGCTATGGTCGGTCAGCCGAAAATAGATTTCTCCTCCGAATACTCTAATGTAGTATAACGTTTGCATCATCGAATCACAAAAATCGCAACGACGATAGAAAACGCGTCAGTATTTTGCGCGCACACGCTAATCCAGCTGCGAAACAAACGCGCGGTGTAAAGTACGTGAAACGTGCATACATGCGCTCGGCGATACCTTGATCTTGACACGGCGCAAGGCCTGCGGGACGACGACGTGTTCGCGGCCCGGCTCTGCTCTCAGGTGTCCGCGCGCCTCTCTCGCGGCTGCTGCTAGCGCCCTTCCACTTCCTACTATATATATATGTATACACACACGTATTCTACGTAGCTCTGTGTGGCACTACTACCAGCGCACTATTCCCACGACTTTCTATCATTCGCGTTCCGCTTGCAAATCGTCGCTGAGCTTGGGATGCTCGCTTCTCTCGTTTCATTTTATGCGCCGCGCGATTTATTATTTGCGTGCGCGGAGATCGGCTGGTTAGATCGTTTTTGGCGGCTTTTGATTGAGTCGTTCTGTCAACAGTTATTTATCATGTCTTTGCATTAGAGATAATGGACGAAATTTTCTAGAATTGTTGTACTAATTTATTATCGCTTGATTATCTAAGTCTGGATAGCGATATTACGAAGAGACGACACACGTTATATATTATAATTGTTGTATTATCTTTTCCCTGAACAAATTTATTTGTCGACGTTTTCTCTCGAGCATAAATATTTATTTATTTATGATTATAAAACCAAAAACTCAGCGCAAACACCTATAAATGTTTAGAATACTATTTACATGCTTCTATTTCTTAATAATATAATAATGGATGGTAAGAATAGAATTGTGATGATTTTTTTGTATAAATATTTAGAATGTAACAAACTTGTATGTGAAAATATTGTATTATTGTTTTATTATTTATCCATTTTTAAACTTCAAAAGAAATCTTTAAAATTAAACGTAAAATAACATACACTTTAAGTCTGAGCGCTCTGTAAGCATAATAATAATAGCATAATGATCATATTCAAACTGAAACAAGCCACGGAGAAACTTTCTAAATTTCAAGTGGCGCATAGTCAGTGCTCACTACTGCCATCTACGAAGAGCTAGCACAAGTTTCTTCGTTTTCTATTAGCGATTGAGGGAAGTAAGAAATTTCAGCATTTTGCATTTATCTTCGTGCGGTAAGTCGATCCTTTAGGTAAAATATTCTATAATTTGTATTTAAATTAATCAAGCCGCCGCAAATATATAAATATTGTTTTAATATTATTATTAAATTTTTTATTTATTACAAGTGTATTTTATCCTTAATGCTGCGATAACTATAAAAAAATATTTAAGCGCCCATTCATATAACTATGATGTTATTTTAATAAAAAGATTTCAGTAAAATAAATTGCTGTATCAAAGTTTTTTAATTTTACCCTGATGACGTAAGTTAAACCATATCTTCATTGGTCCTTTTTTATAATAACGATTGAAAGTTCCAGACAAATCTGGATAAAATCAGTACAATCCAATGCCTCATAAATATTAGCATTTATTTTTTGTTAATTTTTCAATACCTTATGCCAAAAATATACTACAAGTTTAATCCTAAATAAAATAAATATATTCAACAGAACTGAAGGTGTATTTGGTGTTGGGAAAGAAGCGAAAGACAAAATGAATAATTTAATAATAGTTTATTATTTCAAGGAGTCGTAATTCGCACCATGTTTGATTCAATATAAAGCCCTTTCTAGTAGTATCTCGCACATCACCAGTCGAACATTCTCATCGGGCGGCGCATCAACATAATTGATACATATACATCGAATAATAATTATATACATACACGCGAAATACACTTCGTCGAATCGCACATTCGAAGCATTTTTATTTTTTTTCATAATACTACAGCAATGCGACGATGGTGAAAATCATACTTTTAGACAATTAAAAAAAAACTTGTAACACGCAACGCGAGAGCGAGTCCATGCAACAGTCCAGCTCGCTTTCGATTCGCGTATACACGAGATGCGTGCAACGACTGCAGAACTACACTTGTGATTAGCGCTTCCGCGAATGTTCGTAAAATAATATTAATTAATGTCCATGGAAAAGCTCATCCGACACTGTCTCTAATCTCTCCTTTCTAGTTCACTGCTAATCATCACATTCCCTATTGATTATGTTGACAGAGGGTTTGATGGTGTTCCACGCGCCTTTGTGACAATTATGCGACGAGTTTATAAGTTGACTTGGAAGCAACTGTCATAAAAGTTCAATCGATACTTTCCACAATTATTATACACATTCATTGTTCTACGTACTATGGAACTATTAAATATTTATTAATACATGTATTTATGCTTGTTGCATTCGTTAATATATAATTCGTCGCAAGGTTTCTACATTTATAGTCTCGTAATTTTTTTGTCATTATAGTTTGATTCGTTTTATTATTTTTTTTTTTTTTTGGGTTATTTTCGGGACTCTTATCTAAACATTTTAAGCGAACATAATTTTTCTACGCGCTCAACGCTCGAAAACAGATTTATAATTTTGCACATATATCAAAACAAAGCGCATCAACGAAATGGTTTATATACCTAAAAGAATATCACATAGACCGACAATTCATTTCACATGGATCACTTTCACCAATCCTATATTTTTCAAATTTCAACGATAGACACGCGGAAAAGTTTTCAAAATAAACTCTATCAACAAACGTTCTACACTCTTGATGCACGATCTGACGAAACCAAATCCAAACTTAAAATATAGCTGCACGCAAAGTCACACGTAATTATCTCTTCATCAAAAAAATAAAAAAGAGTCATCCTTGGAAGGAACGATAAACGTCATATCTAAATACACACCGAAGAAAGTGGGACAACAAAACGTTTTGTCACTAAATTTACGTCGATTATTACAACTATACTCTTTCGAAAGCGTATCGCCGCGTTTATAACAATGGGTTTCATATCCGCGAGTTCCAAGAATCGTCGTTAAGACACACCGACGAAACTGATCGCTTAAATTAACTACAACCTCGACTCGCGAATCTGCAACACACGCAATCAGCACACTTGCGGATAATTTCGCACAGTCAGCAAAACTGATGCATCTCGTCGAGCGTTTTTTGAGCGAAACCCGCGAGTTTGGACAATTATGCCGTCTAGTCTTTCCTGAAGTGAGAGTAATGAACGAGACGTCGTCCGATATCGACACAGGAAACTCGCGATAAAGTGGGTATACACGGGAATGCGATAAGCGTTACGAATACGAATGTCTAAACTTAATACTGCGAATTTCGTTTGCCATTTCTTTCGTTTCACCCACTTCTCGCGAAGAATCCTCCTGTCAGACTCTCAAATCTCCGCAACTTCGCGTTGCAACGCTTTTTATCATCTCTTACAGTGCCGCGACAGCAGCAGCACTCCATGCTTTCAGACTCAAAATCCCAAGATCCTTCCGGTGGTGGGTCGAGTCTCTTCAAACGGTGACGCCGTGCTGAGCAAGCAGTCGCTTTCTCTGCAGCAGGCTCGGCGATTCTCCGTCGAACTCGGGCTGCTTCGCTGCCGATTTATTGATAGACTCGAGGCAGGCGTTCGTCGACACCCTGATTGCCTTGCTGCTCCTGAGCGACGCGTTGGCGAGCTTCTTGATGGTCTCTGATATCGGGCACTTGATGAACTCGGCCTTATCCGCATTATCGGCCAGGATGACGTTCTTGGCGGGACTAGCGTTGCTGCTCAGATCTTGGCACGTCGTCCTCGTGATAACGACGTCGCTCTGATCGTCGTTGTGCTTGTTATTGTTGGTCTCGAGTTGGGACTCCTTGTCAAGTTCGTTGTTTCGCGTCTTGAGCTCCGTTCGGTCCATTGAGCTCTTGGGCGAGGCCTCGACGTAGCCGCTCTCGTCGCTGTCGACCTCCTCCTCGTCCAGAGAGCCCAGAGTGTGGAAGCTCGTCGTTGTCGGGTTGGTCGCGCTGTCTTCAGCCTCGCAGCCGTCGACCTCGTCTCTCGAGTCGGGGCAGACGGGTCGCGAGCTGCGCTTCATCGCGTCGCTTCGTCTTGCGATGAACGTCGCGTAATTCTCGTTCTGTAAGAACAACAAAGGTTACAACACCGAATCTACATAGATCCGCAACGTGCAGAGTCAATTGCTCTAATCCTCACCTGTAGCCTGGGGTTGGACTGCGTGCTGCTGCAGGAGCTCCTGGGGCTCTCGCCGTGAGGCCGGAAGTCGACGATCTCGTCTAGATCCTCGACGTCCTCGAACTCGAAGAAGTTCGGCACCGCACCTCCGTTGACGGTGGTCTGTCCGGTGACAGTCGAACTCGGCACCTCGAGCTCGTCCTCCTCCATGGACTCCTCGCCCTCGCTTCTCGACAGCGAGAAGCTGCTGCAATCGGCGGCGATCTGCTGGAGCTTGCGGCTCCTGGTTCTCGTCTGTCGGCTGCTCCTGCGTCGGAATCTGGGACTACCCGCGCAGGTCATGAAGTTCGGCGAGCCGTCCGAGTTGCGCCTGGGACCTTCGTTGCTGGGATCGCAGAGCGGAGGTGACTGCGAGCCCGCCGTAGTCATGGCCGCCGTGAGGACCTTGCCGCTCGTTCGTTGGCCTGCGATGCGAGAGGAAAGGGAAGGTAAATTAGTCCTGCTGGCTTCGTGCATATGTGGAAATTGAAACTGGGTCACCAGCTGAATATCTAATCGATCCTCACCGTTAGGGATCTCCGGCTCGAGCGGAAGCTGCGAGTCCTCGCTGCTGGAGACTCTCTCCTCGCTGTTGGCTGTGCTCGCGGTCTCGCACCCACTGGAGATGCTTCCGTTCTCGTCGGACGACTCCCGGTGCAGGGCGTCGAGGAGTCTGGCTAGTCTCCAGCCCTCCTGCTCCTGCCAGGTGCGCGCCACGTGCTCCAGGGAGCGGAGCTCCTCGAGGAAGCGCTGTTGCTCTATCTCCTCGGCCACCGCGTCTTCCTCGATGGCCGAGAGCTTTGGTGCACTCTTGGAACGCTCCAGAGGTGGCCGGTAATTCGAGCCACCTGTGCTCAGGAGGATCTTGCGGCGGGGCAGCGATGGGTTCTCGTACACCGCGTTCGCCAGGGACAACCTGTGGATCGAAAAGTGGATTTATCAGTGGATCGTAGGTTTTGATTTGGCGATACGGTAGTTCGCGGGCGATTTGAATAGCTAATTTACGAGTGCGAGCCGTTACGTCCGGTATTTCGCACGACGTTGCAAAATAATGCACTCTCGAGTCGTTCTGTGCCTATATGCTAGATCGTTGTATAGTGTTTTCTGGAATTCTGTTTACGCGATTTATCGGAATTTTTATTCGACTGGCCAAACAGAAATGGATAAGCGAGAGGAACAGGTTTTCTTTCGACTCTCCGGTCGCTTTATAAATATGCTCAGACGTAATCGACTCGCCGTTGCGGACTTATTAAAATTGGGACTTTTACATATATTATGCGTAACGTTTACGCTTCCCGAATTCTATCCGTCGGAGACTCATTTTATTTATTTAGTACAGGCACAGCATAAATAATGTAAAAAGCTGTTACACAAGCGCGCAGTTCAAGTACGCTGTGGACGCTGGGTAAAAATCAATTAACAAAAACGTAGCGTATAGTACACATCGCTTTTATCGGAGAATCTATAAGCAACTTTTTATACCGAATTCTAATGACTTGGCCGACGACCTTGACCAGTCGATTCCCAACTCTCGGGAAATTATTCAGCTTTTTGCCTCGCGCGCACTCGATCTTGAAAGTCAAAGCTGGCCAAAAAACGACGAGACTATCAATCGTTGCGCGGTGAGAAAAAAAGCCTCGCTAGAAATTTCGTTCCATCTCTCGCTCTCGTACGATTGAGATCTTGCACTTCAATGGTTTTTCAGTAGCTTTCAGCCTCGACAGCGAGCAAGTGCGCGTGTCATTCGCGCTTGTGCATGAAGATGAATTATCTTTTTTCGAAGACGAAAAAAATCCTTTTCGTGCATGCCAAGGTCGCGAATGTTATTACGGAACGCAATATCTCGGTTCTTCTTTTCTTAGAAAGTATACAAGGTCGAGAGATGTCATGTGCCTGCATATGAACGATCGCTCGTAGGTTGGCGGTTAAAAGTGACTTTTTGAATTGGGTACATAGTACGAACTAGCCCTGTTTGTCACTTCACGGTTGGGATTGGTAAACGAGATTATAATGACGATTGATTAACGAACGCGCACGGACGAGCGAAACGTGATTCCTGCAGGTGAACTATGAAAAATACGAACGTTTTTCTACAGACGCGCCTGATGAGAAAACGACGCGAGGGAATCACTGTCGGTATACTTTTTACATCGAAGTGCAAGCTTAAAAGTCGGAGATAAGATTAAAATTATTTTTACGCGTAACTTGTTATCGCTAATTACCGATTACAATACCGCTGTGCGTTCGAAAGCAAACGATTACGCAATATCACGACCATCAACGTTAGAATCGTGGATAAGCGCGATTTTGTTTTATTTTCAGCAAATCTCGCATCGCGATCACGTCTTATACAACTCATTGTCCGTGACCGATTCGCTTAACATGTGCGTCGCAGCTTTTGAAAACTCGTATATTCCTCGTTTTAAAACCCACCTTGCGTTTTGTCTGGAGACCTTGTCCCTGCGGAACTCGAGTAGAGCCTGCTGGAGCCTGGCGTTGAGTACCGAGGCTAGTCTCCTGGCGATCGACTCCTTGGAGCAGAGGGCGGCGTGACACCTGAGCTCAGGCCTGAGTCTCCTGCCCTCGTGTCTGTAGACCCAGACGAAGAGTCTCGGATGCGAAGCCGGTGCCGTGCAGTAGGTCACCCGGTGCGCCCAGTACTCGGTGAGGCCGTGGTCCTTGGTCGTGGCCGTCAGGCCCCCGTTTGTCACCGTCAGCCTCATCGACACGTCGGGACGATTGCTGCCGACGTAGTTGCGCCAGAGGGTCGACACGGGCTTCTCCACGCAGCCTTCGCCTGGAAGAGAAAGAATTTTGCGATTAGTGCTGCTTCGTTTTCTGAAAGTGTAGACTCGAGATTTTGGAGATGCCGGAAACAATAACGTTCACCGAAAGCGGCCTATTAATTATGCACGCGACCTGTATACAAAGCCCATAAACCTCGCCATGTGTATGATATACTGGAAATAATCCGCCAGCGAAAAAGAATCTGCGCAGCGCAGCCTATTTATAGACGGCCCCAAACGGGCTTAACGATCTCCGAGCTTTTTGAAGATCGCCGCGCGGCGAACTTTTACTCGAAACGCGTGTCTTCCTCCTTTTGTCACACAGCCATACTATAATAACGCGTCTATTTTCGGAGCGATCATCGGTTTCCGCCGCAGATAAACCGATATATCGAACACGTAGAGTCGTTATCGCGATCGAAATCGAGGGAGTCCCAATAACCGATCTTGATAAACCAATCTCTCCCGCGTGTGAGTTTACGCGGAATAAGTCGCGAGAAGCTTATAAATATCGCTACTTTTACGACTTATGAGTATGTACTGAGAAAACCGTACTCTCGCGTGGCCGCCGCTTTTTACGACTTATTGTTATCCGTTTTTTTGCGCGTTTTGATTTATAAATATCGATCTCGTACGACTGGCGAGTAATTGTTTGCGCTTATTGTACTCGCGTGCGTTATTGCCTTTTTATTGCGAGGGAACTTTGCGCGGAGTTGAATGAATCTTTCCACGTTCGCGTATATATATCTCCGCTCTCTCATAAACAGGTAGTCGTTCGTTTCGTATTTTTATTGGATTCATTTAATCTTTCCACGTCGATATCTATTAGTTCTAAAGGGTTAGTCATCAGCGAGAATATAATTGACTATCGCTCTGCTGTTTTCTAGCCTATTCATTGTGTAATTCGCTGAACCATGAATCAGTTTCGTGTACGTATATACGTTAAACTCGGCACGTTTATCCTCACTCGAAGATTACATGATTCACACGTTGTGATAATGTTTATTTAAATTTCCGATCCGTTATAAAACGTGCGAAGCCAGTGTCAATTCGACGTTAATTCACGAGTGATGCAACTTTACTGCGCTGCTTACACACAATAAGTTATTCGCGCAATCCCGCCAGCGAGCATCAACTATAGACAAACAATTTTTTCCGCCTAAGCTACTGTAGCGCTTGAACTCGCTCTTCTCAGGAAGCGATAAACGCGAATGCTCTTTCAATCGTTTACGCGTTATTATTCTATAAAAACAAAGCAACGACGACGTGCCGATACAAAGAGAGCACAAAGCTCATTCCAGATCAGTCGCGCAAGATCGTTGTAATATTCTCCGGCAGTCGTAATTCCCGTATCCCGAGCGCAAAAATCTCTCACGCGCTACGCCGGCGTCTCTCTCTCTCTCTCTCTCTCTCCCTCTCTCTCTCTCTCTCTCTCATCCGCATTAAAATCATAATTACACGCTCCCCGCGCGCGAAATCAGCGGCAACAATTAAAGCCCGCGCGCGTAGGTATATACAGTCTTAGAAAGCAATCTTTCGCCGGCGCGCGCGCGGAAAACGTAATCAGCAAAAAAGACAAAGCCCGTGTGCGAGAGACAGAGAGAAAAAAAGAGCCGAAGAGCAGCAGCAACAGCGGAAGTGTGCGCGGGAACCTACGCGCGCACACAAGTAGAGCAGACGCGAGAAGAGAGAAAGAGAGAGAGAAAAAGTGCGAAGCAGAAGGTGCATCGCGCGAGCTGCGCCGTTACGTCGTTATTTATCCCGATGTCGTCGTCGTCGTGTGATGTGCCCTTGGAAAAAACACACACACTGAAATTAAATTTCTTTCTCCGGAGAAGAACGCTGTTTTTGTTTTATTCGTCGCTAGGGTTATGCAAAAATCATCCTACGTTACAAGAGCGAGGTACGCATATAATACGCTCCCGACTACCTCATACCATTCCCACAGAGCTCGTATCAGCATAGAGCAACGAACCCAAAGGGTGCTCGCGAGAAATTTCGTGTGCATATACGGAAGTAGGAAGCCTTCTCTCTCTCCCTCTCTCTCTCTCTCTCTCTCTCTCTCTCTCTCTCTCTCTCTCTCTTCCTTTTTTTCTGACCCATCCCCAAGCAGCTCCATAGTGATCGCCGGAGCGTAACGCGCGCGCGAGGTGGACACGAGAGAGAGAGGCGGTAGCAACAATCGGTATTATCGGCCGCGGATATCTTTTCGGCCCTCCCGCACACGTAAGGGTGAAATTCCACGAGCTTATTGTTGTTCTTCGCGTCCTTTTGCGAGAGACTACAGTGTACACACAAACACAGCGCTGAGAATGTTGCTGCCTGCGCAGCGGCCCTTTGTTCCCCCCGTCGGGCTTATTGTACGCTTTGCACAATGGATGCGGCGCGCTTGCGGTTATTAGTGGAGCGTTTTTTACATTTTGCGATTTTTTTGGGAGGAGTCGAGTGATTTATGGAATTAATGCGAAGAATTATTTTCACCAGCTGCGGGGATGCGCATGGCTCGGAATAATAACTCAATGTTCTCGTACGCGTGACTAAGAATGATTGCCTGATAACGCAAACATGAGCGCGTTGCACAATTTTGATGAATAGCGCCTTTCGTCAAATTGATTAAAGACGAACACTGCGCGCGAGACTATGATTAGATTGTGTGTACTGAATATTTATCCGGCGATTTCGATGTTAATCGTCGTTTCTTCGACTTACTTCGCATAATAACGCAAACCTCATACTCGTATAGTTCTGAAATATCTCACGACTTTTCACCGCTCGTAAAAACCCCTCTCAACAACAAGCCAGCGCGGAAAAGTCAAAACCTCCGGCTGTACCAATAACCCAGTGACCGACAACTCGTCCGTGCAAATTGGGCGATAAAAGCCTCCGCCGCGTTTAATTGCGCCTAATTCAACAGCCTCCTTCAACAACAACAACAGCAGCAGCAATAATGACAATAATTCACCGGCTAATCAGTCGGCTCCGAGACGGATCAACAGCGTCATGCTCTCTCCTGCATAAACACTGCAGCTTTGGATCTCCGCGCAAAAAGAAGCGCAGAAGTGGAAACAAAGAAAATCGGCTCAACGGCGGCGGCAACACCTGCACGCGGTTTCGAAAGGCCTCGATTAGCCCGTTGGGGAGATACGGCACGGAGCTAACCGGGCACGTTTCCGAAGCTCGCGCTCGCGGCGAGATTAGTGTGCAGGATGCGGCGCCGCGATTACACGTGTCGCGAGCGCGACGGATTCCAGCTGGGATTTGCGCACGTGTTTTTTGTGCCGATGGAATTGGTTTCTTTTTTTTTTTTGGTTAAGGAGAGGGATTTTGTGAAAGCGAGTTCGTTTCGATGGTCGCTCAACGCTTGCGAGGTGCTTTTATTGAGAGATGGCTCGGCTTCGTGTTGATTGAATTTTTACTTTGGAAAATATTCAGAGGAGGATAATCGCGTGTATTGCGCGGAAATTCGAAATGTCGTAACATCGAGGCACGTCGTCACGCAGCGAGATCTCGCTCTGCTTCTTTCCTGCTCTCTGGCCATCTTGATAAGAAGCCTGCGGTTACACTTTTCAGCCGATCCAGATGCCTTTTAAACTCTACTACAACAGGTGCATCTGCCCCGACGAAAAGAAAGTCGTCGTGTATATACCATCACAGATTTTATCGTACACTCGCGCGCTCCGTAACATATAGTAAACGTGTACGTCAAGTGACGCAACCGAGCAGACTCTCGTAAAAATATATTACATGTGTCCGCGCAACAAAGCCCTCTCGGAAGACGTATATTTCTCCGCGAAAAGTCTTAATCCCCGGCCGGAAGAAAGAAAGAGAGGATCGTCTGTTATCAGCGCGCGATAAGGTCGATTAAGCTCGGTGGATTTAGCCGCGGAAGGATGCGCGAGTATGTAATTGAACAGGGAGTAGAAGGATCGATACGATTGAATTAAAAAAAAGGCGGAAAAAAGCTGGCGCTTATCTACGGTTATTAGCTCCGGCGCCGGGGATTTACAAGTGGTCGCTCTGTTTTTATCGTGTGCACCTATATCGGACTTTGACATATATTTTAGGATTATACGCTTTATCGATCGTTTGGAAGATATCTGAACTAGTTCCGTGGTGCCGTGTACTACTATTTCTGGTCTCTCTGTGACTTCTGTATTGTCGCAGTGTTAGCTGCGCGGTAATGGGTCTGGGTTACGAGAGATGACGAAATTTTTTAATCATCGCTGACAATCGCGAATCAGGAGGGTACTAGTCACTCGCAGGTATACTTCGAGCATTTTTTGGACCAAAGTAGCGATTGTTTACAGAGTCGAATATTGAAAGCTTTAATCATCTACCTATGCAGCATGAGCGGCTCAAGTATAGCAGAGACCCAACAAAAGGCTGTTTTGACATGGGCGGCACACCGCTATTCATACATTCCGAGCGCAGATTTGTGATGCAGGCAAAAAGAAGTAGCTGGGCGCCACCTATCGCCGCGAACTATAACCACTTTCGGTTTATATGGTATGGGGACACGGGCCAGTCCAAGTTAGGCTATTATCGATTCAAATAAAAATTGTTAGGCTTCAAATTCAGCGTCTAAAAGATCTAATGCCACTTTCGGTATACGTTACAAAATGTCGCGAGATTATCGGGACAATAACGGAATACTCCCGAGATTTTTAACGATCCAAACTGAGAAAACAGCTTGCTTGTGCTTGCCTGCGTTTATTGAACAATATTTACGACTCGTTGAGAATTCGCTATCTGAGCAATAAAAGAAGGACTGTATAAACTGTATAAATTGTATATAAGACTGTACAAACGGAGAGGAGACAGAGTCGAATGCGAAAAAGTAGACGACGGGACGCGAACTCGCGGACTAACCACTGAGCTAACGTCTACGATGCATCCTAAGTGCATGCATCGCAGTACGACTCAGCTGCTCGACTCTTATCGCTAACTTGTCTCGCTCCTCGCATTGCAGACGTGTGCGTCTGTGACAGTATACAAGCAGCCAGTCAAAGTCTCGCACAAAATTGCTCCCATATATAAACTTTCGGAACTTTAACACAATCGGCAATTAATCAAGTCGCGCGCGCGAGTCACCTTCACCTCACTCTCTCATCGCGTATCGATGATCAATTAATCGCATCGCGCAACGCGCCACTCGACCCGCTGCCGTACTCTTCGCATATCGAATTCATAATAACACAGGCGCTTCGATAAGGTTTCGTTTTTTTTCGCCGCTAAAGCCTGCATATATATATATATATATATATATATATATATATATATATATATATATATATAAAAGACAGGTAAGAAGCGTCTCTCTCTCTCTCTCTCTCTCTCTCTCTCTCTCTCTCTCTCTCTCTGCACACAGTGATACTTCCCGCGCGACAAACTCGAAAGTCGATCGGCGGCGATCGTCGTCGCGAATGTAGGTTGACGTCCTTCTTGAAAATGAGCCGCCGTTCGCCGAATCGATGGTATATACGTGGATATAAATGGACGAGAGAGAGAGAGAGAGAGAGAGAGAGAGAGAGAAGGCTGCGAGCCGCTCTTTTTTTCGCTATATATATATATGTATATATATATATATATAAATGGCGATGGTAATCGTTTTCTGCCGCGAGTATCGGAAAGCAATAATGCGGTAATTATTTTCGAGTTTTCGATGTAATTATTGCTTCGATCGCACGTCGGATTATAGTACCGAGTGGACCATTGTTTCTTCCACTCTCCAGCAAAGATGATTAATCGCGACGGGGAGTGACGCAAGCCGTTTCGAACGGGTTTTTCAGAAAATCATCCGCTACATACGAATGATAATTGATACGAAGAACTCTGCTAATAAGCTGCGAATAGTACGTCTGCATATGTATATAACAGTTAATTATAAACGATCCACTACCGCGTTAATAGAGAAAACGCTGAATTATAACCATATTTAATTCCCGGCTATCACGGCAGATTTAATTACACCGAACTTCATTAGTAAAAACTGTTACAATCCGAGCAAATGAAAAAAAAAACCAGCACATTTTCCTGCTATGATTTACAACCGTCGAATGAAACGCACGACGTGTACACATAAACCTCCGAACGAAAGTTTCGCGCTCCTGCGCACACATACGTATGCGCGTCGGACTGCACGCGCTGATTAATATACGGAGTATCGGTACACATGCGGCTTATACGCCGATACCAGCCGCGCGCGGAGAAAGCCCCGACGATAATTTCTTTTCCATCGCCGTCGTCGTGACACGCGAATTGTCTCTCTGTTCGCGGGGGACTAAGATTAGCTGCGGAGGCTCGAAACGTAATAACGAGCCGCCTGTGTGAGCTTTACGATTCCGACAGATAATGCGCGCGACTGTTTGTTATTTTCGGCGCGCGAGCGCGTCTCGCTGCGATAATCGGCCGATTTTCGCGACGATACTCTCTTGGGTAACATCGTGGAAAATTTCGTCATTTTTTTTTTCAAGCCACGATCAATTTCGCGAACATTTACCTGTTATCTCTTTCGCTCTTTTAGAAAGCGACGCTGAACCGTTGCATATTTTGCGCACGCGCCGATAGTGTATTAATTCCGCTATTAAAATGATGAATCGAGAAATGCAGGTTTAGCAGCGGACACGTTGAGAAAAGAGACGGTTTAATTGGTCCGGTCGCGTATTCACCGCCGCGTTACGTAAAGAGAGTTTTCGAATATTGATCGACTACTGCACGCGTCGATTCTCTCGTCCAACGACCTTTGGAAAAAACTTTCTACTTCGCGTGTACGCTCCTGTAACGTTGAAAAAAACGGACGTATAAGAGCACCAAATGGTAAATAATAATTACGGTACATAATCGTAAAAGATTCTTTCCTCTGCGCGCTGCTTCGTTATTATCCGCAAAAACTGCGCGTTGATGATCGATGATATTTCATAGGAGGAGCGAACGATCGTTCAGCCTAATCTTGTATACGCACACACTATCATCTCCGATCGTGCGTGAATACGCGCGATTCAGGCATTATCAACGTGTCTAATCGATAACGATTAATCACTCGCCTCGTTGCTCGTCGGAAAAAGGTACAAAAAATAAATTGTGGTAATAATTGAGGAAATGCGATTTTTCTCGCGCGCCTGCACATGCGTTGTGTGAAAAAGTCAATGTCGCCGCGTGCGCTAATGCCACGTAACTATGTATAACGGTGCGGATTATTCGCGTTTTTTGAAGAAAAAAGAAACGACGCCGCGAGCTTCTGTCGAGATGATGAGAATAACAACAACATATATACAATAATAGAGTATAGTCACTGCATCGAGTGATGCGGAAAATTTGAAGAAAAATCGGTTGGTTCTGTATTTCGAAGGATTTTTCAGTCGAAAATTGAGTCCCCACGAGAGCGCTCGTATATAACGTATGCTACGTTCAATCGGTGCATGACTCAATCTATTAAGAGTTAAACGACACTAGATATAGTACGGAGAGAGAGAGAGAGAGAGAGAAAATTCGCCTTAAATGCCGCCGGGATGGTGTAATTTTCTCTTACGGAAATTGTGCAGTACATGCTGCGCTCGGATTGTAGGTATATCTTTTATTTAGAAATTTCAATAAAAAGAGGAAGTGACACTTAGTCGCAATCGACTTACGTTGTGTGTCATTTATTACGCACTACTGTTCAAGTAGTGTATAATCTTATACACAGCTCTGTAATCTCGTTCTATATAAGTATCAGGCGAAACTTTTCCTCGTAAGATCGAGGTTTTCGACACGACATTCTCGTCCTCGATCTTCGCAGGGGTTAAGTCTATCGATATCTCGTGCGAGATTCGAAGATTAATTTCAAATTTATCAACGCGCATTACCGCCTCTGTGTTTTACCGGATTCGCTCGAAGTCCAATCTCGCGACTGAATCGATTTATTTTAAGAATCGTTGTAATAAATAAACAAGCGGATATAAAAATAAAGCAGAATCGCGGAGAAGGAAAATCGACGCATCACCTGTTTTCGTACACTCCACATCGCAATAAACCAATTCGGTAGATCCTCCATACGATATATATATATATATATATATATATATATATATATATATATATATATATATATATATATATATATCGGAGACTCAACTCGGCGCAAACTCAGCTGCACCGACCGCACGCGGTATGCGGAGAAAGTAGCGTCGCCGTCGTCCCCACTTGGCACACAGAGAACTCCTCGAAAATACCCCCGGCGGCTATGTGTCCGGTCAACGATCCTCTCTTTCTCTCTATCTCGGCGAGTGTGTCTCCTGTCGGAGGGATTTATAATTTTCCGCGGAATCGGCTGAAATGTGTACACGCGACGTCTAAAATCCTCGGCCCGTGTGTCTCTCTGGAGTTTGTAGAGAAAAAGAGGAGCTAATGAGCCCGAGAGCGCGACTAACGAGCCCCGCCGGCCCATTTCCATCGGTTGCCTGGACGCGGGCTTTTTAGTTCGCACGATTTCTTCGTTTAATTGGTGAAACCTTTTTTCCTCGCCGCCGTCGGCTCGCGCGACTTTAACATATAACGCACATGTGTACTCTGATTTTTCAGAGTAGCGTATGGAAATTCGAGCGATTAGAATGCAAATTTTTTTAACAGTACTTCCGTTAGAAAAAAGCTCCGACGCAGAACCGCTTTTTTTCACCAACGGCCTCAATTCTAACAGTTCTCAAACAGTCGCAAACATCTGCAGGCGCATTTCCTGTTCAATTAGCGGCGTAACGCGCGCTTCCTACGACGACGATCAACTCGTCTACGCAGCCGAGGAAAATCGAAGGAGGCAACGACACGACACTTTCAATATAACTCGATTAAATTTAATTCATCCACCTGCAGCGCGATTCTTTTTCCCCGCAACATTGTAGGATTCGAGCTCTCTTAATTGCATCCTGAAAATAACTCTCTCTCTCTCTCTCTCTCTCTCTCTCTCTCTCTCTCTCTCTCTCCCGAGAGCGAAACGAGTTTCCTCCTGCTCGCGCTCACGCGCTCACGACATCGTCTATTATACATACTCTTGCGCGACTGACTCCTCTGAATCGAAGTAAAAAGCGAGAACGCCAAGATCAGCCGGTCGGCGTATGCCACGCGCCCGCTTTATTGCGAATAATATAATCGCCGATGTGTTCAACCATCTCAATGAACTCTAGAAAGATCGCGCGTCGATTTCAATATCGCGCGGCGTCACAGCATTGACCCGAGACAATCTTACACACACTATATAACTATCGTATACATATATATACGATGCACCTTCACCGCAGCACCTCCGCCTGATAAAACGTATGCGTCGCGGTTCGAGGTCAGGCGCGGCGGTGCTCCCCTTCCTTATCCGCGCATTGAATCGAGCTTCGATCCCGCGCGCTCTCATGCATCCGAGAGAAAGAGAGAGCTGAAAAAGCCTCTCTTTTTTGCGCGCGCCGAGTGAGAGCCGCGCATTGAAAAGGACGATTTCGCTGATAATGAACGCTATGCTTTGTTCCTCTCGCGGATGTCAGTTATTATGTGTTGTATAGTCGTGAAAGTTGCGGGGGAGACTCGACTCGAACTCGAAGCGTCAAATTCGTCGATTTGGAAGTGTATATTATGTACTTGGCTCGTTGCATAAATCGCGATCTAGTTTCAGCCGGATATGCGCCTGTATAAGAAGGACGAGTTTGCGAGTCTCCGCGCGGCGCAGAGCTATCAATTCGAGCTGAGGGAACATCTGCAGAGCTGGCCGTGATATATAAAAATGTCTAGTTTCAACCGGACTTCGTCTGTAAACGGAGATTAATAAGGCATTAATTGTCGCGTATACGCGGTTTCTCTGAATCTAGGCATACAATCTTGCGAGAGCGATTGATAAATCAAGCGTGAAATGGAATTCACACTGGATGTATTACGCGAAAATTACGTAAAACGCGCGTTGACATCCCAAAGCTTTCTACAGAACGAAAACGGCGGCAATCCACAGTGTCGCGCTGATGGGGACGTAATAACGCTGAAAAGAAAGCAAACATAATCGCCTATACCCGCACGTATATATAACGGATAATACACGCTATATCCTATCCAAACACGCGCTTTTCGACACTTTCACTTTCGCCTCGCTCCGCGTCCGCATGTCCAAACTGCCGTAAAATACGCGCTCGTTTTCTCCTGAAAAAAAAAAGAAGAAGACGCGACAATTTTCATTGTCACGCGGTCAGCTATAGAAGCTACACGGCGATGACAGCAGCAGCAGCGTCGCATTGAAACATTTTTAATGCGGCACGCACGCGACCGTTTCGACTTATTCGTTCCCTACCGCGCGCGCCAATTGCGATACAGCCGCTGCGCACTTCCGCCATGTGTATATATGTCCGTGTAGCGAAACCTATATACGAACGCGACGCATCTTGAATGTGCACTTGATGTGTGATTGATTCGTGGAGACGTGTGCTTTTCTATTGTCATATAACGCGTGCGATTATATCGCGCGCGTGCGCGGAAAATCGATTTTCTCCCTCGCTGCAGCAGCAGCGATCCAATTTTCTATGTCCTGAAGCTACCGTATACGCTTGTGTCTCTAGTCACGTTTTTTTCATTTCACCGTTTGCCGAGCAACAACAAACGAATTACGTCGTGCTTACCGATTGCACAGAGGACGAGGGACTTTAGTCCCCGAGAGGTTGATGATGTGATGAGTGTGTGTGTGTGTGTCATCGTCGACGTATTTTCTTCGGAATAATAAACGAGAGCACAATAAACAAACAAACTCCGGGAGATCCGCGCGACGATTTCCACTTATTATCGGAATATCGATAAATAAGCTTCATCCCGTTTATTGTTGCGTATAACCGATTGTCGATCGGCTCTTCTCCAAAGCGACTTTCCTTATTAATACAGCCGGCGCTCGCCGTTCTCGCGATGGACGGATTGCCGCGAATAGCGGATTAAGCTGGAACATCGCGCCCGATATAACTTTATCTCGGCGCTATTAATACAAGCACCTTCGTCGACGGCTTCGTCAGCGTCGTAGAAGAATAATATTTAGACTCGCGCTCGGGGGAGATTACGCGTTGCATCAGTCGGCGATTACCGCTGATGCTCTGATTTCCGATTCTGCGGAAAATTGCGAATCGGACGAACCGAATTGTATGGGTATATATAGGTGTATAAGTGACGATGCGTCTTTTCAGCGAGTACACGATTAGGTCGTTCAAATAATCAACCGCCCTGGTAGCAGCGTTCCGGAGAACGTACCTGAAAGCTACCGAGATTTTTCAAATCTAGCAGGTTTCCAGAATAGAATCCAGAGTAGATGAAAACCCCGATAAATCAGATATGATTTCTGGAAGAAATCTCGGTAGAATTTTTTCTCTACTATGATTTGTTCATATAACCTTACTTTTCGCACTAATGATCCTGCTCTACATTGACATTGTTTGAAAATATCCATAAATTGATGAATATATATATATATATATATATATATATATATATATATATATATACCCTATAAATTCACATACAATGTTTTTTAAAAGGGAAACATGATTTTTAAGGTGCACATTGATAGTGAAAACCTAACCCTACACATGCATGCTCTCGTACATGACAGGATGTACAGCATTGTGTACTGACTGACTTTGTATTATTCAAGTACAATTACTGTGTGAAAAGTGTCATCAATGCACTCAAAGTCACCAATGATGAGGTTTGCACAGGTATTTCAATCTCATCAGTATGCGATCCAGTTACTCTCAACCACCAAATCTCTCATAATCATGGTAAATCCATAATATTAAAGGTGGATGCCTGTTATTTTGCGTTAAGACTTGTTAAATTATTTAGAAACAGACTGCCATATCAGTTTTTACTTAACAGTCTTGGTTCGGCTTTTCACCCTGAACCCTATGGCTTCGGCGTCAAAAAATGCAGGTAGCTCTGTACATGAAAGTTGAATTCATATCAGCTAGAATGAATTTAACTTAATATACTGTTTCAACATGCCAATACAAATTAAGTTACAAATTTTCAGCTGTCTAAGTGTAATAGTTTTCAAATGAGAGCCAAAATAAAACTGTGAAAAAAGTAAAAGTAAACTGTGAAAACTATCATACCTAGAGGGCTGAAATTTTGCAAATTAATTTTTGTTGGCATGTTGTAACAGTATATTAAGTTGAATTCATTCTAGCTGATATGAATTCAACTTTCATGTATAGACCCACCTGTATTTTTGCCGCCAAAGCCATAGGGTTCATGGTGCAAAGCTGAACCAAGACTGTTAAGTGAAAACCGAGATGGCAGGCTGTTTCTAAATAATTTAACAAGTCTTAATGCAAAAGAACAGACATAAAACTTCAATATCATGGATTTAGCATGATTATGAGAGATTTGGTGGTTGACAGTGACTACGCTCGCATACTGATGAGATTGAAATACCTGTGGAAACCTCATCATTGGTAACTTTGAGTATTGATGACACTTTTCACATAGTAATAGCACTTGAACAACACAAAGTCAGTCAGTGCAGCATGCTTGTACATACTGTCATACATGACAGTATGCATGTGTAGGGTTAGGTTTTCACTCTTAATGGGCACTTTGAAAATCATATTTTCCCTTAAACTCATTCTATATGAATTAATAGGCTAAATATTCCTAATTCAACATGCTGTATAACATAGCAGACAGCCTCTACAATACGCGTCATATACCTCTAGTATGCCTGTGCCTGGCCTAAACCGTAGGCGCATGCGCAAAAAATTAAGAGAACTTCTGTTACTCGGATTTCAGCGTAGAAACTACGCATATTTCTGGACGGATTCTGGGTTTTATTTCTACCGAGTCGTATATACACACACGAAACGAACCCTTGGATTTGAGCAACTACAACCTGTAAACTCAGTTGCAGTTATAGCACGAGCGGCCCAATAAGGCAGTTTTGGCAAATAAAGGATATATTGCGGTATAAGCACACCACTATATATGCAAGTATAGAAGCAAACAGTGATGAGGGAAACGCGAAAGTGCCTATGCGCCACCTACCGTCACCAGTCAGAAACACGTATAGGAAACAGGACAGGCTGTCAGGCAAAATTGATCTTTTGAATCATTTTCTTCCCCGATTTTTAAGAGCAATAGACGTTTATAGATCAATGCCAATGAAATTGCTCAATATTTTTAGAGCGCAGTTTATCGCGATTGGCTTTACGAGTACTCGCAGATAAAGCTCGCGGTTATTTGTGTGTGACTCATTTTTTTCCTCTCGGTTTTTATGGATGAATATGAGCATAGAGTCGTGATTATTAATAATATATTTCTTGGCACGCGAGCTTATCGTAAACAACTATAATATAAGCGCAGTACAGTTTCCTGCGCTGCGAGCAATGGGTGCTTTAAAAAACACTTACATTAGTCAACGCAATAATTACTTGGTGTAATCTGCTCACGATGTAGATTACGAGTACAACAGACTCGGTCAAAAATAAGTTGTAAATCTTACTTCGACACTACGCGGATTAGACGACTCGATTATTCACTTCAGTTCTCGAAAACATATATGCGAAAGGTCGAATCGAGTAACTTTTTTTTCACGTTTCGTAATACCGGAAATTAAAGCGCGTTTGAACTATTTTAAATAGGTTTTCCCCAACACGACACACGATCATGTATTTCAGAAAACCTTTTTTATATACAGAATGAATAAAAAATTACGAACGGCGCAACGGCTTTTCGACGAACCACACAAAGGGCATCCTTGGAATTTTGAGACGAATTATAATGAAGGTGGGGCGTAAGGAACTGATTTATTCAATAGCGCTGGCCATTATACACGACGACAAGTGATTTTGGTATATAAGATGTTGCCGGATCATGGGATTTCATTAGTTTCGTTCGAGTCTTCGGACACGAGAGATCAGTGTTAAACAGATTTACATTTAATCGCCGGCAGCAAGTATGGCTTCTTTGAAGTGCTTTGTTCCCTTGATGCTCTGCGTCCTGCTCGCCACTCTTTGCATCGCTTCGGCTAAGCCGAGTAAGTCTCTATTATGTACTGTTATTACTTGTAGCAATTTGTGAAGTTAACAAACACCACCTAATCGCGTACTTACATTTCGTTATAAACGTAGCCTTTTTGGGGTGATTTGGGAAACTCGTTCAACGTTTGAGGTGATTTAAAATAAACCTTTGTCATTTCAGTTGGCGAAGAATCCGATAAAAAGTCAATCAAAACTGCATTATCTGATGAAGCTATTAAGGCAAAGTTGACCGCACAACTGGAAGAACTGGAAAAGGATGTTGACGATTTCCGTAAGTTGGCATTTGATATATCACATAGAAATAAACTTGTAAAAGACTTCGTTTCATTTGAACTTGAAATTTTAGTTAAGAAAATCGACGAGCTGGACTCTGAACTGGATGAGATCACAGCTATCCCAGGTAAGGCCCTATTTTACTTCTTAACAATTCTCATATCGAGGCTTTGAACAACTGGTCAACGCATGACACTTTATTGCGAATAGTACAATAACTATCTCAATGAACTCTAGAAAGATCGAGCGTCGATTTCATTCCGCGACCGAGTATTATAGGCGCGTTGCAGAATTCAGCCGAAAATATATTTTATCTAAAGTAATCGTTGCATAAAATTTCAGATATCCAAAAAGGAGAGTCGGAGACTGCTACTGAGCATATAGCAAAGAAGCCAGGTGAGGAATTATTTTATTTAAAAAAATTCTTGTATCGATATACGTAATGAAACATTTTGATAAATGAATTCTATTGAAATAGTAACAGTAAGCAAAGAATTTTAACAGTCTGAAGTAATCGTTCTATTTATATTTAATGTTTTAGAGGAGCAAAATCCTACAGAACCATCCGTTTAGTAAAATTCACGTTCTTTAAATTATATTCTGGACCTATATCTCAAAACAGGACTTGACAACGCAGAAGAATAAGCCACACGATTATTATGTTTGAAATCACAAATATTTGTACTCTATATCACGCACATTAAAGCTCTTTTTCGAGTATTTTCGAAACGTGTTCATCGCCCCGAATGCCATTCTCCAAATCCTCGAAAAATTCCAACAACAAACTTCTCTGCTCAACAAAACAAAATACCGGCAAAAGTAAAAAAATAAACTCACCTTTCGCCCAACCGGTGAGCACATTTCCAAGGTAGGCGACCTTGTACGAGGGGTCGTACTCGGTGATGGAGGCGTTGCCCCTGTGTCTGCGCCAGAGTTTGCCAAGTCCCCTCTTGAGGGACCTGAGTGTCCTGGTACCGAGTTCCGAGCTGCCGCTCAGTATGCTCGAGGACGTCGTCGTCGATGATGTCAAGCTGATCCTGTCGACCGAGTCAAGGCTGCCTCGGCGCACGATGCCGATCTCCTCGTTGTTGTTCTCAGCGGAGAACATGTCGTCGGCTTTGGCGGGTTCCGCTACCACGTCGCTGATCGCCTTCATCTTCGGAGCTTCTTCCTTTCTCTCTCTTGAATTTGCTAAGCCCGTCAAATCACAGAGAGATGGATCGTTCCGCCGAAATCGGTACAACGCTGTGGTTATATCTTTTTGTTCCTCTATCGCATTCCGGATAAAAGAATCATATTTCACTGAAGCTATCGAAGGTAATGTACAGAGTCAGTCGTGTAACTCGTTCTCGTCGCACTGTTAGTGGCACTGATATATTCAATGGAGAATAATTGAAGAAACACACTTGGGATATGTCGCGGAGACACTACATGTCAGCGTCGGAGAGCAGCAGTGTAGTAGTGGTCGGCACGAGCGCGACTGCGGTATTGACGATTTCGAGGCTCATCGCGCTCTCTGGAGAGAGCCGGCTCGCGTATTATTAATCAGCGATCCTCATCCCCACCACCGCCGTACCCAACCTCCCACCCTCTCGAGCTCGCGAGTCTTTTGTTTTGTCTCTCTCTCTCTCTCTGCTCGCTCGAGTTACGTAGCGGCGGCGGCTAGCCTATGCGCGTCGTGTTTTGCGACCGGTATATGCGTCCGCTATAGGGAATCCGGAACTGAGGACACTTGTCTTTAGTGAAGCTGCTTCTTCTTCTTCTTCTTCTTTTTTTGTTTAGGCGCCGATGGGATGTCGATCGGTTGCTGGGCTCATGCTATCGTCGCGTTACGGACGTCGCTGGAGGCCTGAAAACAGTTGAAAGGCACAAGAATTAGTTTTGGATGCAGATCGTGGGTGATTTGAAATTTCAGGGAATTCCCGGGACAAACAAAGGTTTGCGGAAAGATAGCAAAAAATGCGCTGTGAATACCGAATGCAACTTTGTCTTTGCTCCGGGTTTTCTATTCAAGAGTATTCATGACGTTCTCCGGATTGCGAGAGATATATTATTATAAGTGTGATCACGATTTATTTATATACGTTGTATTTCTGTGTAAACACGAGCGATAAAGCCGCGATTGTGCAAGAGGAAGAACGCGAGAAACAGGTGGGGCGGATTTCTTCGGAAGTGCCGTATGCTGTACTTTTGACTGTACGGCTTTGACAATTTATCGACCAAGGTGATAAGAGCGACAATGCGCGATGTTAATTATTGTATATGTATGAAAAAAAAGTTGTCGAGGTATTCGGCCTGGGTCCGAGAATTTCTCTTTTTTTAATGAGGCAGTTAATATGACAGCCTCCAATAAATGCGGTATTAACGAGGATGACAAATATATCGCCACGCGCGCTGTTTATTGTTATTGTGCTCTTCTCATTGCCGTCGGGAAAAGCATATTTCGCTTCTAATAAATGTCGTTAGTTATTATTTCTTTTGCGAGACTTATCCTAGAACCACGAAACGCGGATAATAACTCGAATGATTTATCTCGCGACGGGCTCACATTTTGCTGTGGTTTTTTTTTCTGGCAAACAATGTGCTAAACTTTGTAAAAAATTCGTTTGCCGCTACGACTGTTGTAAATAAACACTCGAGTGATTTTCAGCAATCCGAGCGTCCGACAGCTGGTTATTTTCTCAGTTTGGCAAGAACGCGAAAGCTTGCGCATACACTACTTCACGGGCAAAACGACGGTTTATCATACGAATTTCGATCTGATTTATGCAAAGCGAAAATACACCTGCTCTCTATTTTCGCAACGACTGGCTTCGAGCTCTCGATAAAGTCCGACGATTTTCATAACCGATTGGAAGGAATATATTCTCGCATAAATCAACAAAATTTCTCCAAACAATCCTGCTACCACACGCAGTACACAACTCCCTAATCGACTATCTCGCGCAATTACAGCTCGATCGGAAGTCTCTCGAGCCCATAGTTCCTACATACACCCATCTTACGCAAGTGCACACTTACAACAGAGTAGCAGAATGCAAATCGGCGGAGACGCCCCATTCCGATGGTAATTGCTTAATTGTGCAACTGCGGGAGTGTAGGAGTGGGGGAGGCATTTACGTGCCGACGAGAGAGGCTGTTTATACGCCACCCGCGCGACTTAAAGACGGAGCCGCTTCCGAGCGGCTAAGTGCCCGGTTGACGAGAGAGTGGTTTCTCTTTTTTCGAGAGACAGAGAGAAAGAAAGATTGAAAGAACGACGAATTCCGTCGCGGTTCGTGCGCGCGACGCAGCTGATTGTTAACGAGGAATTATTGAAATCACACTATATCGCAAAAACAACCCTTTCATCGCACTTTACGAAAACACAAACAAAAACCGCACAGCTGCTCGGCTGGCGCCGCAAACTCGTAAAATCTTCCCCGACAAAACAACGTCGAGAGCGCGACTCGATTTTCGCACACATGTCTGATATATACAAAAAGCCTCGAAGCCCGTCGACCTTCGCTGCTCTCCCGCTCAGTTCCTTGTCCTCTTTTTTTCCATATCCTCGCGCCGAACAGGAGCAGCACATCGGCCAAAAGCAACGTTGGCGTCATCTCTCTCTCTCTCTCTCTCTCTCTCTCTCTCTCTCTCTCTCTCTCTCTCTCTCTCTCATGCGAGCCTTATCGCCCGGAAAACAATGCGGTATCGTCTCGACAGCAGTTGAAACAAAAATTTCATCGACAAACGACACAATTTACCGTCTTCAAAGCGCGTACAAAACATATGCACGTATATAGACTCGGGCGTATAGAGTTTATCATCCGCTCGAGCGACTTATCGCGGACGTGCAGCGCCGGAAACTTTCTCGCTGGTTTCTCCAATTGCGCGAACGGAAGACCGCAACTGCTACTGGCTTTTTTGCTGCGCCTGTGTATGCTACTATCGCTGTTTCTCTGAGCTAGCTTTCTTTCGCGAGGCTGTAACGTAGCGGAGGTATACACGCGGATTTCTAAGACGGAGCCGAGAGAGAGAGAGAGACGCGAGAGAGACGCGAGAGGTTCAAAAGGTCGGAATTCGAATTCGACCTTTCTTCTCTCTGCTTCTCGAGATTTCCGTGTATGGTTTTGGAATAAATTTCGCGCGAGAGTTGAGAATAAAAATTCTGCGAGGCACAATGACTCCGAGAGAGAGAGAGAGAGAGAGAGAGAGAGAGAGAGAGAGAGAGAGAGAGAGAGAGAGAGAGAGAGAGATTGACTCGCGTGTATGCGTGCAATTAAAAAGTATCGTATCAGTTCGAGATGAATACGTTTATACGTGTCACCAAACAAATATGCGCATATTATTTTCGAAGGTAAAAACAGAAGGAATTTCGTAAGAAATATTAAAAAAAAAAAATGAGTTATGCGTAGTTTTTTATACAACATGCAAAAGAAAGTATTCATTGTTTCAAAACTGCGCGCCGCGCTTGTAATCGTTGATCCAAAATAATATGCAAACAGGCCAATGCTCAACGGTACACGGACTGCATTGTTTTGCATCGTTGCAGCGACGAATGCAAAAAAAGAAATAATAATATCGCGGACGTCTAGAAATTCCTTCGCTTGTACGATCGGCAGACTATAACGAGCATAATGACGTCGATATTCAAATACACGGATGACGTTCGGATTTTCGCAAAGTAAGTAAATATCCCTCCGCATTAAGTAAACAAACTGTGTTTAAAAAATCAAGACAAGTAGGTCAGCCTCGAAAAACGCACTGACACAAAGCCAATAAAACAAGCTTTCGATCGCGAAAGAAGCTCAAAGCGCCGGCTACGGTCCAACGAAAAAGAACCACTGTATAACGATTTCACTCGTATACATACAAAAAATCGCGCATCACCGCTTTAACGATCTCGCACGCGAAGGACATCCGGACATGTGTGTTCCGTCCTTCTCATCCACAGCCACACACGCGTCACATCGTGTCATCCTCCCCTGAGCGCACACGAGCGTTGTCGTCGTCGTCCTTCTGCAAATTTCATATAATACGTAAGTAAGTCCACTTTGTGCTCTCGCGCGCTCGCGCGAGGTTACGTGCGCCGAATTCAAAATAATCGCGCTTACGTGTGCCGCGCGCGGCGCATGTGTTTTTGCCCACGTTTGGGTTTCGCGAGAGTATGTATATAGGAGGCATTTTCGGAAATTACCCGCGCGTGCGGGATAAACTGCGGCGTGTTATGGGAAAATTTCGGAGTAGCTGCCTCGTTTGTGTATGTGGAGGCACGTAGAGAAGCTGTATTATACGTCTTCGCGATGAGCAGATGGAGACGGGTTTTTGAGAGAGAGAGAGAGAGAGAGAGAGAGAGAGAGAGAGAGAGAGAGAGAGAGAGAGAGAGAGAGAGAGAGAGAGAGAGAGAGAGACGAGTGTAATGGAGCTTTATGTAACGATTCTCGTGTTTCTTCTTTTTGAGCTTGTTATGTTGCTCGTGATTTATCCGAAGAAAAAAAAATATTTTCGGTTCGCAGGAGGGGACACATGTGATATTTCGCATGTGGTTTTACGAGAGGTATAAACTCGACGGGAAAACGCGCGTGCGCTTGCTTGAAAATATTTATTTCAGCAGCGACGAAATGGGCACATCTACGCGACGACTCGACGTGAGACTAATGGACAATCGTTTCCGAGAAAACGAACGTTATAACCCAAAGAGATCAAAGGGTCATCATCGTCGCGTACAGTCAACGCTTCGGAATATCCCCTGTAGGCATCGGTGCGCCACATAATGTGCAAGATTTCACTCGCAGAATTTTCAATTCTACTTTTTGTGTCGCGCGTCCATATGTGATGCATAAACACTAATGCGCTAATCTTTTTTTTTTATCACGATCAATTAGAAGCGAGCTACGTCGGCGATTGCAATCATCCGTCCGGGGAGAGATGCTGGAAGATTTCCGAATAAATTACCGATGACAAGAGCGTTTTATCTCTCTTGATAATGAATGATTTTATTTTCCACGTGTGCACGTGCTGCACCAATGTCGCGCGTTATTGGCCGTCAGCGCACGCACTGAATCGAGTGTAAACGCGCGTGTATACATCGCCGGTAATGCTGATGATGGCACTTTCAATTTGAAAAATTGATCCATCTGTCAGCGCCCGCGAATGATAGAAGGTTTGCTCGCGCGAACTATAGTATATATACGTACAATTAACGTATAGCTTCGTGGAAAAACGTTGGCGAAGATGAGGACTTTTATGCGGTCGCCATAGTCGTTTTGTGAATTCGTGAGTTATTGGGAAAAACGAGATCGAATACGACAGTATTTGCAAGTTGGTAGCAAACAAGATTATAAAGCAGCTAATCGATCATTAGACGCACTCGTATGCATAATCCTAAATGTATATGGCGCCAGTATCATTTCTTTAGGATGTAACCAACACGTTTTTACTCCTCGCGGTTTGTCTTCTGCCTGACACGTTCTCGTTAAGCAAGAGCCGATTGAAAATTCTAAGCGTTTTTTGCTGCCGCATTTCGCGGAATGGATTTTTCCTTAATCAGAACGTGTGCGGCAAAGTGAAGAGTCTCGCTCTCTCGCGCACGTCGAGCTGTTCCAACAATGGAAAAGGACAATATATAATGTCGTTTAAAAAATGCATGAACGTTTCCTCAAAAATTATGACGTATCGCACTAAAGTAAGCACCCGACAAAAGCGAGTGTATTACGCGCGGAAGAAGCCGGCACTAATTAAAGACGGCACTCGCATAAGCGCCGCGTGTCAGGTTGTGGGTTTTTCTTGAGAGCAGAAGAAAATCGCCGAAAAATTCGAAGATACAGAGCAGGAGATATGATGGGAATACTGCGAATTCGCGCTCGAAAAACCAGCTCTCGCGCATTTAATGAACTCGTTTCGTTCTCCCCGCGATGTCGCGGGTATATTATATGGCACAACACGAATCGTCCGCGGAATGCTTTTGCAGTGGAGATATTTGCATAGATGGAATCTTTGGCCGTGTGTGTCTGTGTCGTCGGAACGAGGAATGACAATGAAACCGGTAAAAGTCGAGGAACTCGAATGCGGGATGTTACAATTTTCCAAGTTATTTGAAATACACGTTGCGAGTTTGAAATTGATATGTGTGTATGAAACTGGAAGTTTTTGATCTTGTTTTTTTCTTTTTGTCTTACCCACACACGCAAGTTATTGCTGAATTCGATTAGCATACGTGGTAGACGTGACGTGAACTGACTTGCAACAGAAAAAAGGAAGTGGAGCGTTACTTAGTTGTACATCGTTAGACGTGTGGATATATATTTATTCGCAAGGCCGTAAATAATCTCAATCGCTCTCTTGTATAAAGTAAATTATCATCGGAGCAAAGAATGCATCGACAGTAGCAGTTGCAATTCCATATAGTATATACACTGCACTGCACGCATACAGAAGAATGAAAAATCCGCCCATAGCGAGCGTATACTAATGGACTACTAATTAATAGCTCCTGTACCGTTAATTGTCGTGTTAATCGCAACTATAAACGCACAGACTCGCATACATACTCGCGAGCGCGTCTAGGCCACATAGAGTATATCAGCGGCTGTGTGCGTTACGGTATCTAACGCGTGATGCACGCGCGCATGCGAACCGTTCGCGGATTGCGGTGGTTTTTACTGCACACGAGAGCAAGCTGCTGCCAGGTCAAACCGCGACTACTATATATACATACCATGTACTTCTCCTATCGACATTATCCGCATCGGCCACACGACGCGTCTAGGAAAATTAACGCCGCGTGTGTTGCACGAACTGTCATTTTCATCGTACACGCGGCGCAGCGGCCTTTTGTGTTCCGATGCGCGCGGTGTACAGGTGTGTACGCGTAACGTTTTATTTTTTTTTCATAAATCACTTGCGTATAGTCTTCCGCGCATACGTTTGAATAAAATTATTCGGTGGAGGAATGCGGCTGTTCCGTTGTTTGAATTTTCGCGCGGGATTATTGTTATGTATTTGTTGAGCTGGAAATCGTCGCTGGATTATATCGATGTATGGGAAATCGGCTATTTTCGTGAAAACGTGATCGCGAGTCGTAAAAATATCGTTGAATAGACATTAGGCTGAAAGACAGGTATTTTAATGGCTCGAATTCGATGCATTAATGAGCTCTTGATGTGTATAGTGAGTTTTCTTCGGAATGAATAATCACGCTGACACGATTTTGTTTTTGTTTTTTGAAGCTCAGTATAGTCTGGCTTATACATATGACTCGCGGGCATAATCGTTTCTATATTATACACAGTATAAAATAATATTCTTCACGTATGTACGCAGGGTGTAGATATCCCGCAGGCGTAAGTTTAGATAGAGAACTGATAATTTTTATCTAAAATGTATATAAATTTAATACTACTATATCGATAAGATGATATCGCAACTCGGCAACTAAAAATAATTATTCGATGCTATCAGTCGATGTATCTCCTCAGCCTAAGGAGTGTTTTTAAGGTCGTTGAATGGTCAAAAAAAGACGCGTATTATATGATACAAGTGGATCCGATAAAAAACGAATCGTAAATTATGATTTACGCGACTGATCCCGTCGACATTTCAAGCGTATACAGCATAATCTCTCATAACGAGAAGCCGCTACAACGTGCGGATCTTATCTGCTTTTTCGCGCGACATAATCTAATTTTCAGTAAGATTAGCCAGAAAAAGTTTATAGTTCGTCCGGAGAAAAAAGCGTCGCGAAAAGCGACATCATGCACGTCACAGTCTGCAGATCAGTACCTACAGCGCAGAAGCTTTCACAAAATCCATCTTCAGCGATAGTCACCTCGGGGGCACTGTCTCCTATATCGAACTCATACACGCTCTCCTGCGCGTTCCGGAAGAGGCGACCGGCTTCTCTTCCACACACACACACACACGATGATTCTTTCAACACGATCGTTCTGCGGCTATATAGCCGTGTACGGAGGCGAGTTTCGAAAAAGGAGCGTCGTCGGGTCGTCGGCTTTTGCTCGTTTTTCCAGGTATACAAGACACCGGAGTCGCGCAGTTTCGTCACCGGACGACGACGAGAAGAGGTGAGGCACGTGGAGCTATTTCGGAGGAGTGTGCTCTCAAGAGAGAGAAAAAAGTCGAGGGAATTGGGTGTTTCGATTAATTGACGGACCGGATGGGTTTCCCGGAGTAAACATCGGTCGCTGAGTAAGGTAAACAAGGCGACGCTCATGGCTCTTCGTTGTCGCAAATGAGGGTCGCGTGGGAGGATTTTTATTGTGATAAACTGGGAAATTATCGACATCGTCGTGTGGATTTCGAAATCTATAGCTGGTTATGTCACCGTAGATGCACAATGCAATCGTACGTTTGTTGTTATTATTGTTAAACGCAATAATATTCCATAGGCAATACAATAAATTGATTTGTGTAGCAACCTATAAAGACTTCCTTATTACGCGAGCGTTGAGAAAGAGCATAACGAGGAGTAAACTGCTACGTATTTTAATAATATCAAATCGACGTTCAATCATCATTACTATTATATGCACAGAAAAATATTCTCAACAACATTAACGCTTGTGTTTCCCCTAATCATTGCATAACAGCGCGTAAACCTAAGAACGCAATTTTCCCGGAACGCAGCTTAATTTTCACGCACAAAATCGCCCGTCGACGTCCGTATAGAAACGCAAACAGCGAATCGCAGGCTACCGCGAACTTTTACGACAAAAGCGCGTGTAATACAGTCGCGATAGCGCAGAAGAATGAAGCCGCTAACGCGCTAATTTATCCTCCATTGTAATGTATTCCAGTGGCGTTTTTCGTTTTCACGAGCGAAAAAAAAGGAGGCAAGAGCTGCGATAAAAAAAACACGAATCCGCGCGCCGCCTTTTTTTCTCTGCTCCCGGTAGAGGTATACTTTTTACGAGCCGTTTATCAGGAGTAATGGCTCGGAGGCGCGCGCGTGACGACGAGACCGTTTGAGCACGTAGGTTTATATATATTTATGTATATAAAACGAGATTTCCTTCCTGGAAAAATTAGCTAATGGCCCCGAAAAACCAAAGAGAGCTATAATGCGGGCCGTTTTCTGTGTATACGCTTTTGATAACGGCTTGTACTTAGATGATTAAGTTGGCTCGGAGAGAGACCTTTTTACTTTACCAGTATCTATAAGGATGATTTATAATTGATTTTTACGATGTCGAACGTGAACTGATGGAAAGAACGAATGTTGTACAGCCAGTATGAAAACTGCATAGATTATTTCGACGATGATGCAAGTGAAATCAAAGTCTTATCGAGTCCAACGACGTTGTATAATACCGTCGCATACAGCATAGAACATTTACTCGAGTAATCGTATAGTAAGAGCTTATGCAGCATGAAGAAAATTAATAGTCCTTATTATACGTATAGCTTCTTCTATAAGAACACTCGCGCGGCGGCCATTGTTGTATACGTTATAAAACTATTCATTAGCCGAGGGATAACGAACGACGATGATTTCAACGATCCATATTTCGATCTCATTACAGCCTTGGCTCTGTATAAACTCGGTTGTTTTTGCACTCCATCAACAATATAAACCATTATCGTACGTGAAATGTCCTTTTTTCAGCACACGACGCTCTCGCGCTACACAATCCATCAGTAGAGAACGAGAAGAGTTACACAACGCATCGACGCAAGATTATCATTTTCCGAAATATTATAGTATATTTCTACACACGATACAGCCACTGCTTATAACGCACACACATCTGAGAACTGAATAGATCGATCCACCTGCTCGCTTTGAAAGCACCGTTCGCTGTGGCTGGTACAATGCAAAATCGGCCTCGTCAAATTACAATTCACGCGCGGTTCATTGCGCACGCGATAACGGAGAATGCCGGACACGGGCCGCCGCTGCTGCTGCTGCTCTATCTTTTAATATGCAGCAGCGCAGCGCCGCCGCCGCCGGAGGACATTTTCCTCGGCGGAAAAATTGATCGATGCTGGATTGTATATTACTTATGCGTCGAGCTTAGGTTTTATGAAAATTCAGCATCGAGTCTGGAATGCTTCACCGCCGATGACAGCTGATGCAATTTGTCTTTGTTATACGATCTATCGCTATGGGTGTGGGACGAAGACTAGTTCTTAGAAGGCTGCTGGAGTTTCAGTATCGATTTACCTGCTGCTGTTAATTTTTATTGCGAACCTATACCCTTCAGCTTTTTTCCGTAAACTCTCTGAAACCGATCGTTCGAACGCACCAAAAGCCATAATCTCGAAAAGAAACACAGATAATACGCATCTCTCGAACCGCACCTACTCTCATCCAGACGTGTGCTACTCCGAGCGATGACGTCACGATAAACATCATCTCTCTCTCTCTCTCTCTCTCTCTCTCTCTCTCTCTCTCTCTCTCTCTCTCTCTGCCAGCGAGCTCGCATCGGCACACAGAAAGTCGGACCGACGATCCGCGGCGGCGGCAATGATCGCCGCCTCCAGAGCGGCTTTACCGTTCGTCCGATATCTCTCTCTTTCCATGAGCCGCTAGCTCTCTGATTGGATTCGCGCCGCGTGCGCGTTACGGATCGCGGCGTGTTATGTCTGCGGCGATACTGCCAGCAGCAGGTGAGCCTCGCTGTACACATACACCCGTTTATAAATGGAGAGCCGACACGAGCTGCGTGTGATGCAAGCTCTCGATTTTGAAATGCGCGCGCGAACGTTTGAAGTTCGAGAGCCATTAGAGAGGCTGCGGAATGGCATTTAGATGAAGACGCCCTAGGAAAAACTCTCTGTGTATAAAAGGGTAAAATAGTGGGAGAGAGAGAGAGAGGGAGAAAGAGGTTTACGAGCGATTGCAGTTTTTAGCGCGGTTTTGGAGAGAGGTCGAAAGTTTGCCAATAGGCACGTTTGGAATGTCGAATTGAGCTCTTTTTCTCTCTCTCTCTCTCTCTCTCTCTCTCCGGAGTGATTTCGAAAAGTCGGCTGGAACTTCGCGCGCTTTTAAATGTATCTGGAACGTGTTCGCCGATGCATGTACCGACGGAGAATTTTAATTCGTAGACGATCTCGTAATGGGCTTTTCGATTAGATACCCGGTAGTTCGCACGCTTTTTTACCCTTCAATTATATATCAACGAAAAAAAACCTGAAGGCTGAATTTCAATATCCACACCTGCTACAAAGAGCCATCGCGAGTATAGTCCAGTGTCGCTTATCTCTCCCGACGAGCAGCAGCTTTCAGCGAATGCGATACTTTATCGCCGAATTATGCGCGCGGGGAATTTAAAATTCGTCCGTGAACTCAGCTGCCCACGACCTTATAGAGGAAAAATAGCCTCTGAAAATTCATTTCCCACATTTCATGGAGCAACAGCATTCACCGATCGTCTCGCCTTAATCCACTCGGCATTCGGGTTTCGCAAGTCAGAAATAACCATCGTACACACACAAACACACACACACACACACACACACACACACACACACAGAAAGGGCCTTCGATCCCGATCCTTCCGCAATAAATAAACGCGCGGAGGAAGAATCCTCGAATGTATATTGGAGTGAAAGACCGGCACTGCTGCTGATGCGTCGTCATCTGCGCGCAAGGACTTTTCCTCTCGAACGCGCGTGTATGTGTTCGTCTTTTCAGGGTCGAGCTTTCGAGGCTCGTTAAATCGTTCTCGCTCGCGCTGACATAATGTGAACCGACTCGACTCTCGCGCGAGTGTTATAAACAGACGCGCGATGCTGTGTGTATATAAAAGGAAGAAAAATGCAGTTGTGAAGCAAGCACATGTGCAGGAGTTTGTTTTTAAGGCGATGCGTGCAGTTTGCGATCAGTTGCAGTTGATATGGATTTTAGGATAGAGCGAGTTTTTGCTGCTGGTTTGAGATGCTAAAATCACACTTCGCGGTCTGATTTTCTCTGTCTGCGGCCGCAACGATGAAAGCCTGTTTTTTAATGCGTTGCAGAAATGTATGTATATGTAAGCGTTCTGCTGCTGTTCAATGTTTATAATATAATGCTCGAGCGAGGATTTTAAGGCTAGTCGTGCGAAATTTATGCGCATTTTTATGGCTCATTTTGCGAATTTTAAAGGAGCCCAAGAGTCGTTGACGAAATCGGTGTCAACGACTCGTTAGAATCTTCCCGAATAGATAAGAATCCAAGTTCGTTTAAAAGACCATTCGTCAAACTTTTCCACACTCAACCACCAAAATAGCGACCCCGAAAACCACCTTCGATCTATCCCCAGCATAACAAAGTATGATTCCGAAAAACTCAACAATCAAAAAAACCATCCTCACACCACTTCCGTTGCGTCACGTAATTGTCCGACGCTGTTTGCTGCTAACGCTTAAATTTATGCACACGAGGGATTCGACTTACGACTCTCTTGCACGCTGCGAATTTTGCATTTTCCTCGCGCGCGTCGTCGCTAACATCTTAATTCCCCCGACGCTTTCACCTATCCTTCCTTCCTGTAATGCCTCTGCAGTATATACACATACAGCTGCGCGATATTATACGAACACAGCAAGCAACAGCAGCAGCTACTTCCGAGCGCACGAGAGATAGAGCTGCAAAAGCGGCCAGATGCATATGCGGAAAAGAGAAAGGCGAGAGAGGCGGAGTAGGGGTCGAAATGCGGTCGGTCGATAGTAAAAAAGTCGGAAGAACACAATTACGGTCGGGTTTTTATTCCTCTGCAGTAGCCTGAGCAGCTCTGTACTCTGCTCTGTGTGTGTGTGTGTGTGTGTGTGTGTGTGTGTGTGTGTGTGTAATTTACTCGGCGCGAAATTCTGGATTAACGAGAGCTGCTGAGGTGTTGCGACGAGGAAATTATATGAATGTTGGAGAGGGAAGCTTCGGTTCCTTGAAAATTTCAGCTTCGGTTGGAGAGCTTTCAGCGGAATCATTTTAATTGGGTAGTTAGGAAAAGTGCTGTAGATACTGTTATGAAATAATTATTTTTTCGCTGAGCAAACACGTGCAGCGCTGAGACAACGCGCTCGGCTCTCGAGATTGCGCGGATTTTATCTGGCGTATACGTCTGTGCTTGCGAGTGTCGGCAATTAAACGTCGCCGAATTAAAATATCCAATTGAGCCACTTGTGCCTCGAACACCCAACTCGAAGCAGGCACATATGACTCCGTGTGCTCGTAAAAATGTAGATACACATAATGCAACTATATACGAGGAGAAAAAAGAAGCATAACACACAGTGACTTACAGTATCATAAATAAAAATTGCGGAAGCGCGCAATTACACCGAATGATCCCGTTACACATTTTTACCTCTCCAATTCTTACCGCAGCTCTCGTCTCCCTCGCACATAACGCGCTTTTCGTTGCAGCAGCTGAGCGCAGTGTCTCCGCGGGAGTCTAGTTATTTCGGCGTATGTCCGCGTGTAAATATACACATCTCCGGGGAGGACAATTACGGCAATAAGGCGTGGCGCATTAATTTAGAGCTCGCGCTCTCCGCGCTGCAGTGCGCTCAGCTCTAATTTATAGCGTTAATTTCGCGAGAGGCGATTCGTCGCTCTGCAGTATAGTGCACATACGTGTATATTGCTCGAGTCTCTGATGCTTGCTGCTGCTGGGAATTTTCGAGAGTCCGCTTTAATTAGGGGCTTGCCCCGCGCACATTATGTCACGCAGTCGAATATTTTATTGGCGCGTTTTAGCGATGGTAGATGTAATCGGGGCTCCTTTCTCGTGCAGTGTGTATATACTACATCGGTCTCGGGGATTTTTGCGCGAGGGTTATTTGGAAAATAGTGGGCGGCCCGTGTGTGTGTTACCGGGCCAATTAACTGATAAGATTTATACGTGAGAACGTTTGTTCTCCGCGCGCCCGGGTTTTTCTTACATTTTGCGCTCCGCTTCGGAGTGTGGAACTGCGCGCGCGAGATCGACTTTGTTTTTTAGAGGATATTTTTAAGAGCTGTAATTCCTGCTGATAGGTTTATGTACTGCTCCGTCTCGGCACTTGCGGCGAGCTGAAAAAGTCTTAAACGTTACAGCGGGGGGAAAAGGGATATATATATATATATATATCGATTAAAAAAAATTCGGGGAAAAACATCGACGACCATCGTTACGCGTTAAATATTCTAATGCCGGCAGGAGTGTGAACTTTGACGCGGAATTAATGCTAAGTAAGCGCTGGTTAAATAACGCGCGGGCATAGGAAAAAGGTTGAATTTTTTAATCGGGAATCGGTATAATCAGCTGAAACGCTTCGAGATGGATAAATGACGCGCTGAATTTGCCTTTCGAATTGTTTGATTGCTTAATCACAGGTCTCTTGTGACTAACACACACACACACACATACACACACACACGATTCGACTTCTTGTAGAGCATCGTCGATTATAATTTTTCTTCGACTTCCAATAAAAGCATGGTAATCGGTTTTTTTCGTTCGTTAATTGCAACGATAAAAAGGTTAAACGAATTTCAGGCGTTGAGTCGACTTGAGAAGCAAAATTTATTTTCGATCGTTCGCGAAGTGCAATTTTTACATTGGCAGGTCTGCTAGACAGTTCGTAAAACAGTTTCTTTTCCTAAAAAAGAAAACTTCATGTTTATTTACAAGCTAACACTGTATGCTCAAAAGTGTACCGTACCGATGAATTTTCCATTACGTATACGAAGATCCCAGTAAAAACCACATCGCCAAATCAATCTCAGTCGCACACCGCAACGGCAATACCAATTAGCGCTACAACAATGGCCCAACACACTACACGCAAATCGCCAATTTAAAGGCAGGCACTTTCGCATGCGACGAGCGCCGCCTGAAAATCACGCGCGTCAACGAAGCGCCTTGCTGCCTATCGAATAGATTGCTTACACACCCGCACACACGCTTATACGCATGAAACGGAAGCTCTCGCGAGGGTAAAGGTGTTCATGTCGTCGACGCATCCGATCGCAATTATCCGCCATTTGGAATGGATCGCTCGTGGATAAGTTTATGCATACATTCCGCGCACGTCGCCATTACTCCCTCGCACAGCTGCGCGGGATGTGTGACGTTGCCGTACGCAATCGTTCTTTTTTTCTCGCGAAGCTGGTGGTGGCGGCGGCTTTTTTCTCGTGAATATTCAGAACCCGGCAAAAAGATAAGCGGATCACGTTCGGACGCAGCTGATCGCGAGGGAAACGGATTAAGAGGATCTATCCCGTCTCGAATGAATAGTCATCAGGCTGATTAAAAGAGGGAGATTGATTTACGATTCGCGATCCTTACTGATGATGAAGAATTGCGATTTTTGACCGGGAATTTTAAAGATTAGGAGTTCGCAGACGCTTGTGTTGTGTATCTATTAATGGACTCGTATGTCGTCGCGAACAAAGCATGCAAATTATAGACATTTAATTTGAAAATAAAATACAAGAGAGCATCTCGAGGATGTGTCAATATTATTCAATCGCCGAAAATAGATAATTCAAGTATAATATGTATCCCAGACAGGAATTTCGATCCCTCGCTTTATAAATTTTTTATCTTTATTTTACAGAACAGGCGGATGCGGAGGTGATGGATTCGAAACGTCTTTGCCAAACTTAGTATGAAAAAACCATATACTCGCCGAGAAGAATGCAGGAGTTTTTCAGAAGCTCGTAAAACTCGAGTGTCCGAAAACGATAGCCCGAAACCGGTAATAGAGTTATTTTTAGACCGAGAAAGTGCGAGAATCCTTATTGACCACGCCTCGTTTTTAGCAACAGATCCTGATTTTCTGCTCAGGGCGGTTCGGCCACAGCCATCGCAACAAAAGTCAAAAACATTACACGCGCAAGCAACTTACCGAAAACAAATCTCTTACGCGCGAAAAAGCTCGACTTGCGAATTCGCATTTTCCCATAGAGCGGGAAAACATAGCCGTTCGGACATTTTCCTTTCGCGGAAGAGAATATAGTCTTCCTGTGTGTACTTTCGCAGTCGTAAAAATGACTTATCTGCGGGGGTTGCTACCGCCGTCGGTATTTAAGCTAATGGTGCGTGTATGCCGATTTTTGTGCCAACGAGAGAAGGAAATTTTCATGCAAAGTCGAAAGTTTGAAAGAGAGAGAATTGTTCGGCCGTCGTGGGAAGCTACTTTTGTGTACATATCAATAAAATTGTCTGTGATTTCCTTATAATTTCATGCAAATTTCTGCTTGAAAATTCGCTGCGCCGGAGAGAGAGAGAGAGAGAGAGAGAGAGAGAGAGAGAGAGAGAGAGAGAGAGAGAGAGGAAGCGCGTATATGCATGCTCGCGCGGAATTCCTCGCCGTAAGTACAGTAGTCTCTATGCAAAACTCGTTGCGATATATTCGCTTGCGGTATTGCGTTTCCGCGAAATGTATTCACCGCGTGTGCTAGACACTATATAATATTGAAAAGTGTATCATTGGCGTTCTACATTGTATTCGCTAATTCGGGATCTTGATCTTATTTGAAAATATCGCAAAACAACATAGTTGAACTCCTTGTTAAATACAGCACACAAACGCCGGTGAAAATTCATCCGTGATACTTTTTTTCGAAAAAAAGTAAAAACAGAGAGAGAGAGAGAGAGATGGAGAGTAGCCGATTCTCAAAGTGGTACGAATTTCGTATAATTTTTAGGTAGACCCAAATCGCACAATGAGAGCCGCCGCGCTCTCGGATGAATAAAACAAAGACTTTCCGAGAATGTAGATCGCGTTCTTCTACGAAAAAAAAAGAATCGCCGCGCATATCCGCCTGAATCGTAAGCAATTTCCGACCTTCTTTCCCCCTCTATATCGTCACGTAAAATTGCGCAGAAAATCCATTCCGATAAAAGCAGTCGATAATAAGCAGCCATTCTCCAAAAAAGATGTAATTGCGTAACTCGCGCACGTTACACGTGTACAGAAGAAAAATCGCGGAACCGATTTCGCCGCGCGCCATCAACACCTCGCAGAAACACCCGACATTCGCAGTTTAGCGCGGAGTTATTTAAAAAAAAAAGGATAAAGCGAACCCCTTCGTGTGAGAAGTCGCTCACGAAAACTACCGCACTGCTGCGTATCTATTCGCGGAAAGCTCCTGCGCAACCTGATTTTTCCGTACAAACACGCACGTGATGCACGAAATAGAAAGAAATTCGTGCGGCGGCCCGTTTTCTTGCGCTCTGTGTGTATATACACCTTTCCCTTCAACGATACCTATATACATGTATATTTTCTCTCATGCGCAGTGAGTATATAAAGCGATAAAGCATACAGTTCTTTTATTCATCGGCGCGCGCGCGCGCGTATGTACGTACCGCGCGCGAGGAAATAGTCCGCATAACTGTTGTGCGCGCAGTCTTGTGTGCGAGTCCGTATGTGTGTGAGTGTATACCGATCGCCGGTTCCCGAAGCGTATATAAACTTGACTTCACCGGGCGATCGGCAGCTCGATGCGTTTGCGCGCGCTTGTCACCTGTGCCGCCGCTGCGACTTTGTGTCTTTCGAGCTTTGATTTATTCCCCGAGTTAATTTACGCGCTGCGCTTTTCAGAAGAGTGCGGTATGTACGAATGGGGTATTCAGGCGTTGGCTGTGTGTGTGTAGCTTAACCGATTTCTACATGTGGCCTTTACGGCATTGATACCGCTCTTTTATTTACGCGACGACGACGACGGACGTACATTGTCTCTCGGATGTGGAAGTGCGACTATATATATATATATATATATATATATATATATATATATATATATATATATATATACTGTTATAACGCGTGCCTCCACATTGAATTATGTATGCTAATCGCGCGCATATTTCTGCGCCGCTCGATTCGACGACGCTCAGTCCCGCACATCGGAGAGAAAACAGGCAATATCGGCCGAAATATTCACGCGGAAGCATCACCCTACTCGTATCGTTTCGATGCTAATGTCACGATATCAGCCTTCATCGGGAGCATTAACGACGGGGAGCCCCTACCATGCTATACTTCGTATCACACACAGCACTCACTCCTCACTCGACCTCCGAAGGTAATATCGATCGCATCGATCGCAGGGCGGGTTTCGCGTCGTTCGTTATCCCTGACACGGTCCTGATAAGGCCTGTGTACTATATATATATATATATATATAGCTTATTCTTACGGGGTTTTCCGGACGGGGTCTATTATATACCCGATGAACGGCGCGCACGCACGAGATTTCGCGCGGAAGATATAGGTATACATATATACACATACCGAGCGAGTGTTCCACTCTGTTGTATACAGAGGCAGAGGCGGAGGGAGATTGATGGATCGCACTTTTGGGAGATTGGGATTACGTGTGTCTTAACGGCTAGTCGAGCTTTCGGCGTTAATTAATGGCGGCGCCTGATTCGATCGGAATGTAACGCCGAATAAAATATACTAATACCTCTCGGTCACGAGAGCGAGCCGGTCCGGAAAAAGTATATCGGCGATTCATTTCCGTAACACTTGTTGAGAGCCGGATATCTGTATACACATTGTTGTGTACGAAAAAGAAGTGTATAGCCTCTCGCCGGTCTCGCGCGCAAAAAGAATCTAGTCCAACTTTCATTGATCGAAGAAAATTCGCTGATCCGGACAGCGGCGGCAGTAGATACGTGACCGTGTCGCTTCAATAAAAATGAATCCAGTACGATATAGTATATAGATACGCCGCGCGCGTTCTCCTCTCGTCCACGCCTAAATACCTCGTCTAACCGGCTAATCAACCGAACTATTTTTTTGTCTATCCTATACCGTGCTATGTACCTACTATCCCACTTAACGATTATTCTCTGCGCTTTTTTCGTACAGTTATAAAATTATATGCAAAAGACACTCATACCTTTACAGTGGTCGAAGCGTCCCGGCGAATCATAGCACAATCAAACAATCTCTCACAGATTATACCTCTCACTACTGTCTATAGCTATAGTCGTTATACGAACAATTGCAATTTCGTGCGTAATGAATAGCGCGCGTAAAAAACGGGGAAATATTCGCGCCGCGACAGCGCGACTGGCTGCGTTAGGCTGAGCGCTCGTGCACCAACTGAATTGACCGCCTTGGCGCTCGCGCTACGTTCGCCGCCGCTGCCGCGCTTGGCTTGCGCTCTCGCCCCCACGCGGACTACTGACGTAGAGTCAGAGAGAGGGAAAAGGTGCTGTATGGGTATAGGTATATATGGTATACCCACACGCGAGTTATGCTCGGGCCGATTACTCGTTGTGGGGGTGCGTAAAGCGGCTATAAGAGGTATGGATTGTTTTGGTTCGCGTTGACGATGTTTGTTGTTGTTGTTTTTTGTTTGGCGTGCGAGGGATAATCATTTTTTCTGTACTTCGTTTGTAAAATTTGTGCAGGACTTATGTGGGACGTTGAGAATTATTGAGACTCACCTGTAACAGAAGAAGAGCGGATGGTTAGCGAAAGGCTTGTACGATTAAAAGTTCAGTGTATGAATATTATTATAATATTAGCGGAAAAACTTTTTCTCGCACAAACAGATAGTACGACTTTTTCAGACTTCTAAGGCTGTGAATTCGTCACCGGCTTTTTCGAAGGAATTCAAACACACACACACACACACACACACACACACACACACACACACATCGACACGGCTTTTTAAAGGAACAAGGAAATAATAAAAATTTTTGTCCACCTTAAGAAACAAAATACCAAAGACACAGCGCGTTATACGCCAGCGTCATCGTCCGACTATACGACGCTATTTAATGTCTTCAAAAAACTACTCGCTATTAATCCTTATTTATACGCCTTACGCGCGCGACATTTTTTCTGCAAAACCTGACGACGTCGTGGCGGCCGGTTATCGCTTCCCTTTTGCGATAACTCTTCCCATCGGCGTCAGCGACGTTGCCCAGCGTCGTCTCTCTATACAAATACATTTCGTGCATCGCAAAACTCTTGCAGGCGACACGAGTGTGACTCATTGTCATCCGGGATTTTTAACTGAGTGTAGAACGTAGCTGTACCGGAGTCGAAAACAATTTTAAAGTTCGTGATTAGAAGCGAGGTGAAAACGCTTATTACCAGAAGACAGAGAGGGGAAACTCTCCCGCGTATTAAACGCTTTGTTATTGAACGAGCATTTCTGTACAGCGCGTCCGGTGCGCGAGTTTGATGTGTTTTTCGTCGTCGCGTGCTGCACAAGAGACAAAAATTGCGAGGAAAATTTGCATAAGCAGGAAAAGACTGGATTAGACAGCAGTTTTTAATACTTATTTCCCAGTACGGATGTTTGATTTACGAATGTAAAATATAATGATAACGATTATCAATACATCGATCAACTTTAATTTATAATCAGATTGGTTGCAATGCAACCCAAGGGAATGAGTATGAACGGTCCCGCCAACGATAAGCAAAATAAACATACATTATCTGTACGGAAGTGCAGGGGCAGTTTTAGCATGAGCGGTTTTAGCAAGCAGCAGGCCCAACAAGGCAGTTTTGGCATAAGTTTGGCACAGCGTTATATAGGTGTGTGTGTGTGTGTGTGTGTCTATATATATATATATGTGCATGTACCGAAGCAAACGGTGATGAGGGAAACACGAAAGCGGCTATGCGCCACCTATTGTCGCTATAGGGAAGAGCCAGTCTAAAACTGATTTGTTTCACGCAGCAATGTATAGTGGCCCAAGCCAACTGCAAGCGCGAGTGAAAATTTAATAAATTGAATCATACTTAAAATTTATTTACCTAAAAACTTTATGTAATAATTGATAAAATATTATTATTCTATTCCATTTTATTTTTAGCTCCACAAAATATAGCAATTCTCATATCAAACCGAAGTATATAGTTACCATCGATCCACTGATTTTCTCGAGCTATTCTCGACATGTTCGCGTGATTGTCTCTAGTACGTACACTCATACAAACATCTCCATAGACATCTATATCAATCGATTAGATGAATAAATAAATTAGATTATATATAGATGTTTCAAATGCGCGGCACCAAACGATTTCATATTTAAAATAACCACTCAAGTTTCTTCTTCGCACAAGACGCTACATTAATTGGAGTTCGTTCTCTTGTTCGCGCCTCTTCTCCGCTAACAGGCGAGAATATGGAAGAAAACCTGTGTACATACGTGTGCACACTTTGCTGGCTAAAAATATCACTAGTGTCCTAGACTGGCAAGCATAACATAACATTGAGCATCTCGTTTGTCAACGAAATTCAGGTTGATCTGGTTTAAGAGGTCTGTGACAGCTTTAGTTTGTGTATTATGTGTACAAACAAACAAAAAGTAAACGCCGACATTTCCAAACCAGTTTCGTCATAAATAATTGAAACCGATACTTTCAATGAGCAAAACACTTCGACTTTCCGTATCGCCGTTAAGTTCTCTCGAAAATCACTCAACGACATCAGCGCACAATCCTCATAGCCCTATAAAATAAGCCAACGCGTGAGCCCCAAAAGATCGCGATTGTTTATCAACGACGACAGGCGGGATAAATGAACCGGCAGCTCCTTCTGAAAGCGCCTCTGTCATTCTTCCTTTCTCCTCCACGCACATACAAAAATCTATTCACGTCGCCTAGGAAAAAGGAAGCCTGTAATACTCCACTAGCTAATACATTTAGAGAGAAAGGGGACGCGAGGAGATTAAGCTTGAGGCTCGACCCTTGGCCCGAGAGACACGCTCGTAACCTTGCCTATAGGATTGACCCTGCAGCATTAGCTCTGGCAATGAAATAAATTAGCGGCTCACTCTGCTGTGTTCTTTCTCTCGTCTTGCCGAGCGGAAAAAATTTTCGAGGAAAAGGGGGACAGGGATGCGAGCAGCTTGCGGTACATAATATTCGGCGCGCGTGCGAGTAATGGCAGGTATGTGTATGCGCTGTTATATTCGCTCGCGTGGTGGATCAAAAGCGAGCGTCGTGTGCGGCAGTCGGTAGTCTCTAATAGAGGAACGTTTATTAAGGAAAGAGGTTAAGGGATTTTTATAACCTTCTTGAAGGATATTTCGAGTTAATGGCCGAGTATTATACATGAATATGCATCGGCGCGGGTACGTAAGTAGATAATATGGTTACGGGCTTTTTTCGAACACACAGCTCTCGTTGTCGAAAAGCGCGAGTCGTGATGATGCTCTGACGTAGGCACACGGGTGTCTGTCCGAGGAAAAAATCATGATAATTTTAAGTACACATCGATCAGAGGATGAATGTTAATGTGCGCTGGGAGAACAATTTGAATAGATAATTGCATGTAACTAGTAGGTAGACCATTATACCGCGTGTGTGTGTATGTGTGTATTAAAAAACGCAATCATGAGGTTGAACAAAAACGGGGCGCAAGAAGTAGAGTTACGTAGTTTACTTGCCAAGAATATCATTCGCAGATATATGCCTGGAAGTGATTAATGAGAAATTAATACATTATATACTACTGCCAGATACGTTTGTGTAAAAAGAGCGTATTGATTTCAATCGTTTGCGGTTTAATATCTATGTACAACATCATCAGGCTAATCCGTTTAACGAGATATTAAATAGCGGTTAGAGTTATTAAATCTCGATTTCGTTTAAAAAATTCGCATCACGACGATCGACTTTCCTGGAAACGAAAAACAATGTGGCAACTCGTTCGAACCAGTGCATCGCGGTTTCCAAATAACAATAGATTGCCAAACTCTTTCCACACGCATTTTCTCACTTCATAGCCGAACGAGCGCATCGCACGCGGCAAAAACGGTCGTCCGATTTAACGACGAGACGCGTGTCCGCAAGCGCTATACTTTAACGCGAAAATTCACGCGGCGCCCCTCGACTTTTACAACCGTAATAGAAAGTCCGCGCAAAGTGCGAATCAAAGGAATCTTCATCGATGTTATATAGGTGTATGAAAAAAAGAATTGGAAATAAAGAAAACGGCGTGACTAACGATCGTGCGCGACTCGTTCGATAATCGCCACTGAGAGAACGCTGCACTTATATATAGTGTGTGACGTGAACATTTGTGTCACGCGAGAGAGCTGCTCTCGAGAGGATGAGGCATACGAGAGAGTTGACACGTGAAATATATCAAGGGCTGTTGTGAATTTTTATTTGCTTTTTCTCTCTTTTGTTTTTTGTTTCTGTGTAGACGATTGCGTCAAGTGTTTACGAGTGTGCGACTGTCATGGGGAATTCACAGGAAGTGCGCGGGATTTTATTGACGAGGCCTAGGTCAATAAAGAAAAGGTGGCTGTTGTTATTTGCTTTTGGGAGAATCGTTGCGATAGAGGAAAGAAGGTTTATTTGTCATTATTAGTAGGGAAGCTGGGTGTTTACTGTATAAACAACGTCTGTGATTCGACGATCAGGTCAATTTTAAACTTGCTTAACTTTCCTTTTAATTGAAGCGCTAAATTTTTAACGACAAAAAAAATCTTGTTTCGTGTAACGGAACTGGAAGTTTTTTTAACCAAAAAAAAAGAAAGAAATTGGTATGTATTTTTAGAATTTTTGAAGGTCACATGGAGCTGTAGAATATTCCCAGTCAAATTTAAATTACATCATACGCTAGGCTGCTCGATCAATCAAATAAATTCTGCGAGTTTATTTTAAACACTGCGCTGGGAGATGCCAGCGATGTAAAGAATTTCAATTTTCAAATCTACATTTGGCACTTCTAAAATTAAGAATCATTCAGGTGGTGTGAATTTACAAATCGGTACAGTAAGACTTGACGAAGGCTTGAAAAAAGATCGTTATACAATTCACGCTATTCGTTATTCTGCTGTTAATTGCTACCTATTTTAATGATATTCTAACTCCATAGCAAACAAATACGCGCGTAAACTTTCCATCTTGTTTCATGATCTCTAGCCACACTTTGTTCAACTTTCCTTCAAACTATGCGGTCAATTGATTTTAATTTCATGCATTTTTATTCTATATTCACATGCAATCTCGGTATACTCGTGATACAATCGCGATGATTTTTTCTTAATTCAATTGCATTAAGCGGCAAACTTTTATTTTCCATCCCAATGTTTCGAGCTAAACGAGCTAAAAAGGCCCATGATCGCGTATGAAAATAAAAATTTCACAACTTAACGATTGCGGTAAATAACGATGTCACGATCAAATTTCCAAATCCCCATCAACCTGCAGCATTGAAAATCCTAAATGGCTTGTGCCATGCGGAGTCACATCTCTCTTCACCTGATAGGCCGCAGCCTGCATTCACATAATCGCAGAAAATCATTTCCCACTTAAATTTTAATTAGAAATTCTTCCAAGCACGCGAGAGTAGAGCTGAATTTTAATCCGCGACGTTAAAAGCCACAAAGAGACAATATCTATACGGATAATAAGTACATACACAAGCAAGCAAACACACGTGATACGACACACAGCGTTTCTTGACTCATCTAACGCGGACGTCGTTTTAATACAAGCCATAAGAATCCGACATAATATTCCAGTGACCCGAGAGAGCCTCTCGTGCTAGAGTACTACTGTCAGCGCACACACGAGCGGCTCGTATAAACGAGTCATCATCATCGCGTCCTCTCCTCCATGTACGTACATACACACGATCGCTTACGCAATTCATCGCAGTCGTCGCTCTTTCTCTCTCCCCGCTCGCTTTTTTTCAAGGATCGCTACACCCACTATACTCGTGAATATAGGTATAACATACGAAACGAAGTATGGGTCAGCTGAAATGCGGAAGGTCGCACGTGGGGTGGCTGCCAAACTCTCTGTTCCACGTCCTTCCGATTTTTTCTTTTTCGGGAAGTACAGCGTCTACCGGGTTCGCGACGACAACTTTCCGATATAACAAAACTTGCCACTGACGTCCTCGGCTCACACGTAGTTCGAAAGTCAGCTCCGCTACACGCAGCTCTAATATAGCCGTGGAACTTTTGTAAATTGAAAATTAATAGCAAAAGTCGATGCCAACATTCTCGGAAAAAGTTTGAGGGAACCCATGTCTTCGAATATTAGGAATAATCGAAAAAAATACTCAGAAGCGTGCGCGCTTGCTTCCATTTTCGAAGCACAGAGATCCGTAATAACTGTTATAGCAAGCTCTGATTATACACACGCTCTCGGCGGCGGCTGTTCGCAGATTGTGGAAGGGTCGCGCGCGAGTAGTGCGTGATCGAGCCATGTAAAAAGCGATTTTAATTGCCGAGCTTGCGAGCTGTGCCGCTGTGCGTGTCGTCACGAAACTCTTGAATTGCATATAGAGAGAAGTCACGTTTGAGCGTTTCCATTTTTTTTAATCCTTGCGCGCGTATGTCGATCGAACGCTGAAATTAAAAGGGATTTACAAGAATTTAACGCGCCGTTTTTGTCGAATCTGAAAAAAAAGTATGCGAAGCGTGTGTTCCACGCACACGGATTTCTGATTTCATCGACTTTATTAATATGCGCGCGTATAAACGTCACTGATTTGCACCTCCATTTTCTCTCGCGCGTCAACATTGCTTCTTTTATCGCTGTCAAAACCTCCGCGCGAAGCTCGCGTTCGAGAAGCGCTAAAATGCAGTCTAGACTAGCTTTATACGCCTCGATGGTGTGTATGATAATAAGAAGACACTTGCAACGGGTGATTGATACACTTTTTTTCTCCCGTTCGCAACCGAGTCAACATTATTTATAATTCCGTCTTTTCTTCTGCTTCGACTAATGGACTGCGCGCATAGTGCAGTATGGTAAAAAGAGAAGAAAGACGCATCGAAGCGATCGCCGCGACTTTATAAATAAACCGCGAAATATGCGGCTATACGGAGAGTGAGAGAGAAAAAGCTGGATATTCTGCGTCGACAGTAAAATCGCAACCTTGCTTTTAAATTTCCAATTATATGTGATTTTTATCGATGCAAAGTTGTGCGTGAATTAATTTTTCCTGAAATATCGTTACGTGTCATGTGACGCGGATTCAATATACATAGAACGTGCTCTATACAATCGACTCTTTGATGATGGATTGTATATAATTATAAATCACTAGTCTAATTCAAACGCAAAAAGAAACTCTTTATAAAAGAAGTCGCTACTATGTGCAGTTAGAGTAAAAATAGAAAGACGAAGTGGTCACGGATCAACAAACGCCGCGGGTTTCGCCTAATGCAACGCGGCAAGAAAAGCTAACAAAGCGCCGGCGATTCGCGCGCACGCGTGTATTACATAATTGCACATTTTCAGCAGCTCCTCAATGACCTCAGTTTCGTAAATCATTTTTGCATAATCGCCGCGCTAGCGCAGTGAATGCATTGTACAAATTCGTCTGCGCGACTAAGACGCGCACATCGTCAGACACAGCAATTTAAGTTCGATGAATAGCGCGCTTTTTACTCTCCGCGACAGCGGCGGCGGCACGTGTGCGGCGAGTTAATTGCATATGTGGTTTATGCAAATATCCTATTTTCGTTTCTGCGCGCTACTCGACCAAATCGCAAAATAGACTGCACATACTTCGTCGAAAGAAACATCGCAAGAAATGGAGCACAAGCTCGTCTTGTTATCGACGAGTCATCGAGCCATACAAACACGCGTCCGTCAATCGAGACAAAATCGATTCTCCTGTATCGCGACGAAATAACGCATCGGAGATCGATGCGAATCGCGCATACATAGGTTTGTAATTCAAATGGGCTTTCTTGCAGCAGCGCCGCGCTTCTTTTGCAATCGCGGAAACCGTTCGCGTCGTAAAATTCGTATAAAAAGATTCGCGCAAACAAGCTGCAGCGGCGGCGAGTTTTCGATATATTATACGCGCTTCTCTCTTCGTGCAACACAACACGAAGAGCAGAAGAAAAGAGAGAGGCTTTATATTGATGGGGAGAGAGAAAAAAGGAAAAGGAAAACGAGCGACGCGTTAAAATTGTTTGTCTACGTGTATAGCCGTGCGTGTGTGCCTCTGACCCATGTGCGAAAGAGAGAGAGAGAGAGAGAGAGAGAGAGAGAGAGAGAGAGAGAGAGAGAGAGAGAGAGATCCAAATACACTGGTCGTCTCGCTCTCGTGAAAACCTGTTTTTCGGAACGTGGTCCTGCTACGTGATTTTTTGCACTCGCTCTCTGTCGCAACGTCGAGAAACTTCTCGCACATCTGCGCATACGACTTTCGGAAAAATCGCGAGAGAGATGCTGATGCTGTATTCATCAGGACCGCATAAGCTTTCCGATGCGTCGTACCTGCTGTGAGCGGTGTGGACATAAACCCGCGCGAGATTCGAATTTCGCGAAGGTATGCGCAAAAAAGAGGATGATCAAATATTTGACTTGCTTTAACTCGAATCGATGACTCGAGTGGAAAATATGCCTCTCGAGGTCTGCAGCTCTACGATGTTTCGCGTTTTAAGCTTTCCTTAAAGCGATTAGGTTTTACCTTCTGAATTCACGTGTATAACTCGTTGTTGAACTTTGTGTCTGCACAAAATTGATCACGCTCATTAGGGGACAAATAAAAATTTTAATCGGTATTATGGGCGAATGTCTGTTTTTCAACGTCGGCAAAAAGCCTGGATATAAATTCAGTTTTTTACGAATGAAGTCTGTTGTTTTGTCACCACCTGTAATCAGTCTGTGCAACTAATCGAGCAAAAAAGAAAATATACGGGATAAAAACGCTTAAGCGCGTGTGTGCAATTCTCTTTAATTTAGGTCAATTTACATGAGGACGTACTCTTATTCCCTGGTAGAAATGAGTCTAAGAACAGGCTAGTAACTGGCCAGTTCTTAGGGTCATTTCTACCAGGGTTGGTATTCGGTGTGCAAGGGCAAGCTTTATGCTTTTAATTAAGGTGACACCGTGATAGAAATTTCGCCAGAAAATCTAGTCATCATAAAATCATAGTAGAAATGGACGTGGATTCTCTAATGTGAATACATCATTATATTATAGTGTTATCATATTTCTCAATTTGCACTTTTTGAAGTTAAAATTTCAAATATACGCAGACATTACGTGGTAAAACGAACAGCCGACAAATAGAATTTGGCTTCAAGCTGGAGCGAACTTTACTTTTAGGTAAAAAGAGAAGAAATAGAAGATTTGATACAGTCAACAGTATATTGTGTACTCAACGAGAACGTAAAAGATCTATTGTGAAAAGTGACACTTTCGACGTGGAACCATTCAGAGACCATACTATACTGCAGCAGAGAGAATACTTCCAATTCAATCATTAGCCATTAACCTCTTCAATCGCAAACAGCCTATTTTCTAGTCAAACAATGAACTCTCTCGCCGAACGCCGGCCATAAAAACCTCCCGCGTGCACAATGCGCATTCACGCAAAAATCAATTACATTGTTCGAGCATCTCTCTCGGCTATATATAACATTCGAAAAACCTCACGCGCCCGCGAAAATTAGCACCGAAAAAAGAGAAACCTCAAAACCTGTCGTCTCTCTCTCTCTCTCTCTCTCTCTCTCTCTCTCTCTCTCTCTCTTTCCAAACAAACTCTCAGATATAATTTATAAAGCTCAGCGTGAAATCCAGAACACTGGCGCGCATGAATGAAAGGGCACCGCGCGCTTACCTTTTACGTTCGCGCTGAGCGCTATACATACACCCGCCCACGCAGCGATTCCCATGCTACATTATAATCGCGCCGGCGTCGACTTTCTCGCGTGCCGATCGCAAATTTCGTGTCGTCGACGAGATTCCTCGTGATGGATGATGAGCTAGTCTCACGAAAGTCGCGCGAAAAAAGCCTGACGATTGTCTAGAGCATATAGCGATAGAGATTGAGAGAGAGAAGGCTTGTGAAACACCTCGTAATTCTCGAGGATGAGCCAATTTTTTTTAGTCGAGCGCCAGCGCCGCGGGAAATTTTTGCGAGGAGACTCGTTGTTGGTGCTGCGCATCGCTATGCTGAAAGATTGGTGAATTTAGAAAGGAGAATGGTCGAGAGTATTTTTTTCAGCGACTTATGCAAACTCAATTTTACGTATAAAATATATAAGTTTTAAGATTTATGGGAAGCAGTTATTTGCTGCACGAATAACACATCGCATATTCGAAAAATGCGTGTAGATACGTTTGACATTTATTTTTGTTAGCCGTTCGAATTGAAAGTCTTTATTATTATTACTGTGCGAGAACACTTTTATTCTCTCTCGCCGTTCATACATATTATCGTTCGAGCGAGATAAAAGTTGAAAATTTTCAATGAGCGCATAAGCGGGCATTGTAAACGCAGTTTCAGCCGTAAAAAAATTAGAAAGCGAGAGTTCTCATAATCTCATCGTGCAAAAGTATCACTTTTAATGGAGAATTATTGCCCCCCGACAGCGAGTAAAACGACTGCAGAGTACGTATTTAAAAGAAAAAAAGAAATAATATGCAGGCTACAGATACACGCGCTCGTTTAAGAGGAGATTTTTCGCAATACGCGCTCTCTGCTCGTTATACATCGCGCAAAGTATAAAACGCAACATTTTTGTTCGAGCTGCGCGCGCGACTCTCTTCGATTCCGCTTTTTCTGCGCCGATAGTATTATTATCGCTGCGAATTCCCGCCGACGCTTTTCACAGCGAGAGAGAGAAAGCGAGAGAAAAATTGTTTATCCGCTCGCGAGTCCGTTAAATTTTTTACTCGCCGTGTATATAGAGCCGATAACTTTTTATCGCCGAACAATGAAATGAATTCGTGTCAAGGATCGAGCTCTGCGCGCGCGCGAGATTGTCAATGGTAAAAAAGGAGCCGAGATCTATGCATATACAGAAGCCAATGAAATTTTGTAACTCTTCTCGCCGACCATCTATAGAGCAAACAGAGTCGAGCTTGAAAATTATCTGCTTATCATATCGTTGAATCGCGAGAGAGGATGTATATTTTTCCTCTAATAATCCTGCGCGAATATATTTTACGAAAAAGAGAGGAAGTGGACGAGGAAATACAGAGGTCGTTAAATTTTGGTGCGGATAATTAATATGTATTACGTGTTATATAAGCATCGTTGTTGAAAATAATTCTATAAGAATCATACGCATCGCAGTAGAGTGTGATTTTACACGTGTATGCCGAATTGCCTTGATGTTTCGTAGATTTGCGAGTGCCGCGCGGTGTGATCACCGGTGATTATTCTTAAAGAATCGTGTGAGTCCTTTTGAGGCAAAAACAGAAGGATGGAATAATAAGCTTGTCAAGAGAAAACAAATTAATCGTGTAGCGTTTTTGTTGATTTCCATCGTCGTGATTACCACGAGAAATTCTTTCCCGACATCCCAACTGTCGCGTGCGTTATTTTTTATGTTCGCGAGTTTCAAAATCGTTCATCGAAAGACCATTTCTGACCATAACCGCAGTGCCATATAAACATCTGCAATAACAGGGGCAATTAAATCGTCGCGCAAAGTGTCCTCGGGTGACGTTCGCTCAAAAGCGCACGGCCTTTAAACAAAATCTCACGTGAATCGGAAAAAGCGCATAAAATCCGCGATACTCGTCGCGCGCTGCACGAGAAATTTATATCTCTCGTCCAGCAGCGGCAGCAATTCTCGATTTTCTCGCGCAAAGAGGCTGCAGCGTACAGGAGAGAGAGAGAGAGAGAGAGAGAGAGAGAGAGAGAGAGAGAGAGAGAAATAATCAAGAGCTCGACGAGCAAAGCCGATCCAAAAATAAAGAGATAACCGCCCATACAGCGTATACGGCGAATTAAAACGCAGGATATTTGCCCGAGTCGCGCTGCGAAGGCTAACAACGTAAGTACCGCGCGAGCCGCGTTCACATACTGCAGAAATGCACGAAAATACTCTCACGTGTGTACCGCCGCCGCGCACCACACGCGCCTATACATAAGCGGACCGAGAGAGAGAGAGAGAGAGAGAGTATTATTTCTTTCATTACATTTTCCTCCTCCTCCTAGATTTTTGTTTTTTTGTCTCTTTATTTCGCGTGCGTGTGTGCCCGGGAGGGACCCGTTCTACTGGTTCGTTGCCGCTGTGCGGAGGAGAGTCTGCGAGTAAGTAGACGCTCTCGTCGCGCGCGAGAGCTTATCCTTGATGCGGCTTGAGCTTGACCTTCGGCGTTATCGGCTTGTGACAAAATCGCCCGAAGCTCACTGACTGCTCGCCTTCACTTCTCTCTTATATGGTGCACTTTTGCGGATTTTATCATTTTGCTGCTGCGACGAATCCTCATAAGCCAAGATGTCGATATTGTTTACTTTGCAATAAGGCAACGATTTCAATTCGCAATTCCCGCGCACGCCTGGACTGAATTTGCGTCAAATAGGAAATCACTTTTACACATCCCCGCAGGCGACAATCGCGCAGCAGGAAGCATGTGCGAGTCCGAATATTTTTCATATAATAGTAGAGACTGATCTACGAGGCTGTCGATGATTGTGTACATCAAACTTTTTTCATCCGCGATGATGCGGTTAGAAAGTTTGAAGAAAAAAAAATTATAGAAAGTTCCTTTTTTCTCTCTCATCTCTCCTGAGGTATCGAATTTTCAGTTACATCACATCCGTAATCCGGAGAAATTTTTCAACGGATTAATAGCTCATCGCTCGCGGCTTTTCGCTTTCGTGGGAAGTACATTATATGAGCAGAGCGGAGATGCCGGAGCGTCTGCTACCACAGATTATAGATACATAATCGAATGAGATTATTGCTAATTAGAAAATACGTCGATCGGTTGAATCAAATGAGGCTTTCACTTCATGGCTCTGGTGTATAGACAATGTAAATTGCTCGTACGCGGAGTACAAGGTAAATTCCATGAAAAAAGTACAATGTACGACGAGTGCAATTATCGATTTCCCATACGCGCAAAAAGAATGCCTTATTGAAGAATACTTTTTCGATGAGCGTTGAATCCCCTTGGATGAAAGTTCTGAAAATTGCGTAAGCGAATTTCAATTTGATACGTTTAAGGTGAAAGTTCCGACGATCAATGTAGTTTTCGATTTTTCATCGGAAAATTTCACGGCTCAAGCAGCAGGCCCAACGAGGCAATTTTGACATAGGTATAGAACTCCAGAGATTAGGGAACAGGAATGTCCATAGTCCAAAACTGTTTTGTTTGACAACGACCATTTCATATGGTTCGACGCTACAACTACAATCTTTTTTCTCCGGATTAATTTCTACCATACGCACATAAGCCTCCAACAATCACATTATACTGACGTACATCGCACGACCAAAAATCTCGATTAAAAAAGGAAAGAACAAAACTTGGAAGATTAAAAGCGTTGAGTCTCGTCGAAAAATCTCGCGCTATTCCCGCGCGCGCATCAGCTCGTGACGACGCGATGACGATTTTTGCGGCGAAGATTCGCGTGTTGAATAACGAGATGCCGGATTCCTTTAAAATTGCCCCGGCGGCAGCCGTGCGCGGCTGGAAGATAATATCGAAATTCGCGCTCGCGCCGGCAGCAGTCCATCAGCCTGGAATTTAAACACGTATACATATAGTCAGCGGCGGCGGCGGCGGCGAGTTGTATAGAGACGAAAATTGTTACGAGTTCGACTGCTGCTGCTGCTGAGCGGCGGAGAGTAGTCTGGTTTTGCCCTCGTGATGTTCTTTCTTTTTTTTTACACACAGCGCGCGCTGCGGACGAGTATATAGTCGAGAAAGAGAATCGCGAGAGAGTCTCGCGGAGAGCTGAGTAGCCGATGTTCTCCTTTTTTCAGGAGGAGCATCTCTCTGGGGAGTAGCGTGCGAATAAATTTATCGACGATGGAATGCCGCTCGCGAATCCTTACATATACTATTCTCCGAGTAATTGTGCTTTCTGCTTATACGTCGATGTTTATTGTTGCGTTTGTAGGTGAGCCGTCGTCGTCGTCGTCGTCGAGGTATTAAATCTTAAAGCCGATGGAATCTAGGAAATAATAACTCAGGAGTGATATGAAACTGCTTCCGTCCGGCGTAAATTTCCTACTGATTATGTAAACACGTGTACGATCCAGATGCATGTATAAATAAAGCGCGTGTGTACTCCACTTGGAATACAATTTAATACAGCGCAACTTTAAATTAATGCGAGCGTAAAAAGATTCACGGGTCTGGTGGCCATAAACACGTGCATGAGAAAATAGAAACCTATACAAACGCCGTTCTTGTGTATCGCATACATGGATACACGTAAATATGTATTGGGATATCTTCGCTGCTCTGTGTATAATACGCGAGTTTCGCGGGAAAACGAGTGTTTTATGAGTCACAAAAATGAGCGTATACGATATTATATCTTTATAAAATTAAAGCGCCATTATGACCGTGTCAGATTTAACGATGAGAACCGAAACGCTTTCAGCTCTAAAGTCGAACGCGTAATGGTTTATGTCAAGCATCTTCTATTCTGCCGCGTGATAAAATAAACGAAAGATGTATAATTATGTGTGGGCTTTTTTAAAAGACTCGAAAAGTGAAGTGTCGGAGAAAAAGCCTAAAAAAATACATCCTCCAAAATAACCGTCGCCGAGTCAATATTGTAAGACCAGTAATATTGACCTGTGCTCTCTACGAGTAAAAATGACAAACAAATCTCTGTAGCGCACGAAAGATATTGAAGATTCATAACGCGCGCGGCATTCAAAAAACCAAACCGAGCGTAATAATGCGTTATTGGAATTCCTCGAAAAAAGAAGAGTAGTATAGTCCCCTCATTAGAATAATATAAGAAGACGACGTCCTTCTAATAAACGAAACGTTTCAATATCGAGCAATCGCATCCATCGAAGAGGACGAAAAAAATGATATCTCAGCAAAATCAGTCCTCTAAAGCGCGTCAACTTTCAATAAAATATTGTCCCCTCGAAAACTATAACGGTATATCTGGACCACCCAAAGTAAAAGGTATTTCCTGATCTTCCCAGACGGCATATAGAGGCACCTCACACTGACGAGTATAATACACCACCTCTCGCAACAGCGACAAAAGAGAGCAAGTGGGAGAGAGAGAGAGAGAATCCGAAGCTCCTCGAGGCGGTGGCGGTGTTGTATGTGTATATAGGTATACAATACAGCCTGCGCTCATGGAGCTAAAACGCGCGCGCGCGCGCGCGCAATCGGAAAAAGGAAAACCCGTTCTCCCACTGAATCGCGTTCCTTTAATGTTGCCTACTACTACTATGACTAAGACTACGACTACGACTACTACTACTACTGTACGGCTTGAAACACGCGCATTCCACGCCGCGAGCGTCGCTTCGGTCGTGCCTCCAGAAAGGGGTCCCCTGCGCACGACTCGCACCGCGTGTCTATGTATATGCGGACGCATATATACGTGTGTGTGTGTGTGTGTGTGTGTGTAGGTCTTTCTCGACGGTGCATGGTAGCGCAGGTAGGTTTATATACGGGCTCGCACGCGCAGGTTCATCGTGTGCGTGTGAGAATATACGCACGCGCGAGAGTCGAAAGTTCCGAGAGCACCTGTCAGAGGAGCCGAGTAGCGTGAGTAAGCCCCTGCGTGTGAGAGAGAGAGAGAGAGAGAGACCGCGCCGAAAGCCAGGTCTCGAAGGGGCCCACTTGTTACATGCCTGTGAGTGTGTGTGCGTGGATATATGGGCATCGAGCATGCCTCTCGGCGGAGTGGGGAGCAAGGTGAATCGTTATCCGATGGTATTCGAACGCCGTAATTGGAATTTTTATAATTATTTATACACGACCGTTACAATAGGTTTTGGATGAAAACGAAATCGAGGTGTACATAATCGTCGAATCGGGGCAAGGATGTGCCTTTTAAATCCCATTGAAAAGCACACCACCCATCGACCTACAGAGCAGACTATTTACACTCGGCAAACAAGGTCTTGCGACCTCGCAGAATGTTTTTTCATATACACGCACGTGTAACCTCTCGCCCACTTGGTCCCGTGTATTATACCTATACACACACACACACACACACTCGTCCCTCTCGTCCTGCAGTCCGCCGAAGAGAGAGGGAATGAATGAGCGCTCATCCTCGCACACATACAGCCATTACGAGAGAACGATCAGCCACACACATCAGGTATAGTAGATATCCAAAGAAAATAATAGAAAGACGGAAACGCGCCCGCACAGGAGAAAGAGAGAAGGAAGGAAGTCGCCGACTCCGTGTAACGTTCCTCAGCTGTATTATATTATAGCGAGGGGCGCGAGAGACACACAACGGTCTGCATATCAATCGGCCTCTGCACACACCTGTGAACGCGCTGTTGTATCGAGAATCTCCGCGATATCGCTCCCAATATAATAAACAGCATACGCCGCAGACTTTCCCCCATCCGCATTCACGCGAGATATTTCGTATACACGCAGGTCTATACCTGCGCCGCGCTGCACTAGAAATTTTTCAACATGGCAGCGCGGTGCATACCAGCGCGCGCTCGCGCAATGCTCGCGATTTCCTCCGGCTGAATTACTCACATACACACACAGGCACATTCACACGTATACACTCTCTCTCTCTCTCTCTAGCTGCGTCTAGCTATCGATGCCGATGCTCTTACTCACCGAGCGTTATGGCCGTTGTTGCGGTAGTGGCTGCTGCGGCGCTGGTGCTTGGCCAGCTAGACGTCGGGCCCATTTTGCCCTCCGCTGTCACACACACACACACACGCACAGGCGCACACAAACACGTATAATCGATGTACCCTCGCGCACTGCTTTTTCGCGCTGCCGATCCTGGACCACACTGGTATGTACTTATACACCGGACTGTTCGAGCGAGGACTAACCGATCGTACGTAAGTACGTAGGTACAACACCTGATGCGCTGCTGCGATCTTCACTGATGGAATTCCACGCACACGAGAGCACGACGCCGTATACGCGTGTGAGTAATTACGGACGATCCAAACGAAACTCTGATGCTGAATTTTCGGTTAGGAAACGTAAAAAGCGTCGCCGTCGTCGAGAAGCCTGCTGCTGCTGTTGTTCGTTCGCCACGGCGCGCGCGCAGTACGCAACATAACTGGACACCGGTTGGTAGGGGAACTGAACCGCGGAGAACAGAGGAGAGCGCGAGCCTCTCTCGTGAAGTATAGAGCGCGAGAGCTGTACCGTCGGCCCCTACTGTAAGAGTATACAGCGGCGCAGCACAGGTAAGGTGTACAAGAGACTGTATGGGTTCTCGCTGCCGAGGAAGAGAGAGAGAGAGAGAGAGAGAGAGAGAGAGAGAGAAAGAAAGCCAAGGTGGGTGAGAGACAGGCGTGTAGGTGCTATGGAGTTTCTCTTGGCTGTGCTCCGCTATAATACTGCTGCAGGAAATCGAAGCCTTGTACCGGCGGCTGGTTAGCGCGATGCGCTCGAGAGGTTTTTCGGGGATTTAGCGCCGAAAGAGCGAAGATTACTTCTATGGGTACTTCTATGGGTTGCCGTGTACGCGTACATCGTATTTTATTAACGGCGTGACTAATTGCATTTACACACGAAATCTTTCAAAGTCCGCGCTCGGACTGTAAATAGGACTATGCGGGTTACTCGAAAAAAAAATAATAATAATAATACGCGCAATTATAGCAGAAGAATTAATACCGGTTGCAATCGTATGTATACTTTTATCGCATCCATTTCTTCGAAATTGCAAGTGAGAATTGCCGTAATTATAATACACGATTTCAGCTCGTCTATAATTGCACACACACGCGTCATTGGAAAAGCTCGTTTTTTTACGGCATACAAGATACAATAAGCGAAGCTATGCGCGCCGATGAAAAAAAAAAAAAAATACGAATGTCGCAATGAAAAATTTACGCCGTCCGGTTTACGATGAGAAAAATCTTCGGACATTGATTTTTGTCATTGATTATACTGTGGCGATTTTTCCTTGAACTTTCTCGACGACTCGGAAAAAAGGCGAGCGTCGTATACTATAACGTTGTACACGCCAAGCTTGGAATAATAAAAACAGTGCAAATAAAGTTTTATTGATTCGAGAAAAGCCGTAAACTCTGCGAATCTATGCGTTTAGAAAGTATGCATACCCGCGCGCACGAATATACGAATGCTACAATTTAACAAGATTATATCGGCTCTCGCATAAATCTCGGTTGTTATTTGAAACTTGCCGATCTTCTTATAACGATCGAAAAAACGCGTTATCGCGATCCGGATGAATTTAAATTTTCCTCCTCCTCTCTGTGTCCATACTGTCAATAAGCGCACTTTTCGTCCGCATCAATTGCACGCACGAGTCTCCGTACATATTATCCAGCGCATATATAATGCACTCGTGTTTACGCGGCGCACTCGATAGCGCGCGCGCGCGCGCGGAACAGCTGCGCGCTTAGCGATCTATGCATAAGATGAGCTTGGCTCCATTGTTTTTCGCATTTTTTACCCTTTTCTTTTTCGCTCGAGCGGAATTTTCCGCGGGGAGGGGGTATGAAGCTGCAGCAGGTGCAAGCGAGAGAGATTTTTGAAAAATATTGCATAATGAGCGCATGTGCAGCATACGTGTATTTTCCGCGAGCGCTCAGCCAAACAAGTCGCGCGCGCGACAACAGCTTCGACCTTATCCGACCGCTTTTTAATTCGAAGCATTGTTGCTTCGATGATGAGAATAACAGAGGGTGCGGAGCGTTTATATGCGCTGCGGAGGTTTCTGTTATTGGAATAACGAGATGGTATAGGATATTTGTTTGTATTTTTGCTCGTCGTATATAATTCCGACTCTTGTTTATAATCAAGTGGTCGCTTCGCGATCGGCAGAGTATAATTGCGTTGACCGAGAAAGGATATAATGTTTATGATTTCTATTCTGGGCTGCGCTTGTTGACTAAGAAAAGTTGGTGCACGATCGAGCGAAATCGGTATTGAGATCGTTTTTAGATAAACACAAACGCTGCGATATATATATTGCAATCTCTACATCGAATTTTTAGCGCGTTGGCTACTAATTCTATAGCATTCGTTTGGAAATTTCTCTTATACGTTGAATATTTGTAGTTCCAGCACCGAAATTGATTGATTAACTGCACGAAACGAAAGACAGAGCTGACTGTCTCTTTCCATACAAAATAATTTGCGTAGCAGGTACACTTGAGTAATTAATTCTTTCCGAGAGCATCTTCACGACTCGTCAATCATCGATAAATGCGTATGCGACTTTAAGAAGGTTATAGGTTTTTTGTCGACACTTTTTACGAACCTTCGGGTCGCAGAGTTCGACGCTTTGTCATTGCGCGCGGCTTTTTTTTTCGTCGGACACAATATCCGAATATGCTGACTGTATGAAAAATGAGCTGATAATTGTCTAAATTAAGTTTGATTACGGTTTAGATGGGTTTTTCTTACGGCCAAACCTGCTCGATCACTTGAGCGACACTCGATAATGTGAACAAAAAGTTTGAAGGACAGTTCAAAAACAGTTGAAATTTATTAGTCGAACGTAACGATCACACGGCGTTTCATCTCGTGGAATGTACTTTGGTTTTCGAACAAATTATAATTCACCGCAAATTATCCTCATTTAAAAGAATTGAGAAGAAGAAGATTTCGCCGTAGTTTACGTTTTTTATAATATCTTGTATGCAGAATGAACGAAGAAAAGAGATTCAATGCTAGAAGCAAGCAAATGTGACAATCAAGTCGCAGGAGAATTCATCCTCAACAAAGTGTGCGAGGCATCATATAGATCGGTCAATCGAAGATGATGGAATAATTGGACGACATTTACGGACAGATATAGGCACATAGCTGATGTGCCGGTGACGATCCAATAGCTTCTCGGAATAACGTAAATAAACTTTGAAGAATGTGAAAAATGTAGTTTCGCACTCCATTACTCGCTATTTTCTATAGAATTACGATGGCAATTACTCGCTGAGTCATGATTTAGTCAGTCCGTAATGAAAGTACAAACAGGTCGGAAACCTGATATCTCGCATATATTTTTGTATTTTACACTCATATTTGAATCACATCCTTTTAATTATACACACCATGTCGGATGATACTTTTTGCTCATTTTCTCAAAGACAATGATGTGCGGTTGGAGAAATAATGAAATAAACATGCAGCGGCGCCATATAATGTCGCACCTACGCACAAGTGAAATTCATTCGAATAAAACAAAGCTAGGTACATCGAACGTTACAACAACAACAACATTGAAGCGCCAGCGTAATAGTAGGAAAATGCAATACGGTGTCATCAGCGAATGTAATGAAGAAAGAAACGAAACGTCCGTTGACTCTGAAGGAAATGAGAATAAAAATAACGATTCCGCTCTAAGGATATACCTATACGAGCCAATTGCGGCACTGACAGCGGATTTACATAACAAAAGCCACTCACCGCTGACATAAACCGCCTACGCTCACGCACGACATGCGAATGAGAGCCGACGCAAAAGATAATGCACAGCTCTATAGGATGGCAGACCGAGAAAACGCGAAAACGGACGATATCATTAAGGTTAAATCGCGCGCTGTATCCTCCAATGCGCGCGCGGCTTTAGTGCACCACAACGCCATCTCGCAATGTTCCAGGGAATCGCTTGGATCGGTACAACTGCATAACTACATCGGTACAAGAAGAGAAACGATGGGTATATCTCTGTACTATCGACTGTCTAAATTCCAGTCAAGTTACAATCTATAACTATATGGATGAGCGTGTATTCAAATATTTAAAAAACAGAGTCTACAGAAAAATGCGATTGAAATAAGATTAGATTTTTATTAGAAAATATGCGATAATTTTTTAATCGTTATTACACATTAAATCCTATCGACCAAACAATCCACCGAGAGGATTTTTTCTTGAATTAAGCAAGCCTGGCAATTTCGTGGGAATCGTCGGCGAGTTCGGGTTCATTTTATCGCCCAATGGATTCGTTATTATCTGCGGTATGGCCGACTTTCCGTTTTGCTGGTTCCCCGCAAGCGGATTAGGAATTATTTCGGTGGGAATCGGAGACTTGCCGTTCTGCAGGTTTGCCAGTGGATTGGGAATGATTTGAGGCGAAATGGGAAGTTTGGATAGATCTGGCTTGGCGATGGTGTCGACGTTCACGAAATCGGCGACCGAGCCAACTTTTGCAAGTTGCGGCACTTGCGAAATGGACGAGAAGGTCTTCTGAATGGTTTTCAGAGGATCCTTGAGGTCTACCATGAACAGGCTGCAGGCCGTCGACTTGTACCTTTCGGCGATTCCGGTCCACAGTCCCATTTCGCAGAATCTATATTTTTCGTGGAAATTCATCATCGTTAGATGTAATTCGATGTGTAATATACAAACGAGTGAAAGATATTCACGAACCTGAAATTTTTGGAGATTTGAGGCTTGGACGTGATACTGAGGAAGCTGTTGTCTTCGTCTCCCGAAAACGACGGCACTGGCAATAACGAAGATTTCTGATCGTCAGATTTCTGCTTGACCATCACATTTCCGCTCCTAGCGAAATCGGCTATAAGACCGGTGAAAGCTTCCTTGACTTGCTCGTCTTCTTCGTCGAAATTCGCCTTCTGCTCCATCGGTTGGCCAAGAATGCTGTTGGCTTCGAATACGTACCCCAAATCGTCGCCGTGACTGGTTTTACCTGGTGAGAATAAATCGTTTAAAGCACTCGCTCATCACTATACATTAAAAAAAAAAAAAAAAAAAACTTATGTTTACCATTTTCAGCAGAGTTGCCAACGAGAGGCAAGCCTCCGAGAAAATCTTTGCCAAAGCCGTGCTTGCTCTGGTGATCGAAGCTGTAGAGGAAGGCTTTGGTCTTTTTCGACCAGTTCTTCACCGTCAGGAAGGCCGGAACGTTAAAAATGGCATCGTTCAAAACCTCGGTGACCTTGGCTATGCTGTCGATTTTCTTTCCATTGCCATTACCACCGCCGCCGAACGGCAACGTCAAGTATTTGCCGAAAGCTTCGGGCACGAACTGTTGGGTTATATTACCGATCGCCGGCACGATCTTCTGCAAGTTCGGTATGAGATTCTTCGCGAGGAAATCGGGGAATGCGGTTAACGTCTCTGTTATGGTGTTTTTGTAAGGTCCGTAAACCGATCCACCGGTTTCGTCCTTGACCACGCCGGTAAGCAGCGGTATCTCGGGAAGATCGTCCAGATTCAGAGAGTCCTCCGGTTCGTCGGTTACGAAATTCGGCAAGGATCTATGGAAATTACAAATCGTCACGCGAGCCTCTCTCTCTCTCTCTCTCTCTCTCTCTCTCTCTCTCTCTCTCTCTCTCTATTTTTGAACAAAAAAATAAGAGTTGCGTAAATTTTATGCATCACGAAATACCTCTGATCGTTTTTGCCTTCGACGACGGGCCCAGGATTTAATAGAGTGGTTAGATCGGTAATAAAGTTTTTCGCTTGCTTCGCGAGACTTTCGTGCTTGGTATCCTGTTCTACGAGTTTCGCCGCCGGCAGCTGACGGAGACAGCGAACCATCTGCACAGTGTCGTTTGTCGGACAATTGTTGTCCGTTGCCATGGCGACGGTCGAGTTCTTCGGCTCCTTGTCCACGGCGAATCGAGAGAGGACAGAGCCGGACATGGCAACGATTCCGCTGAAGTACTCTGTGATCGAGATAATGTAATGATATTGTAATTCGATGATGCATTTTATGCACAACTGTCGTTCGACTCACTTTGTCCGAATTTGGACAGACCCAGCAGGAATGCGGAGCTCGCGCCGGTACCCTGTCCGAAAGCCACGATCTTGTTCGGATTGCCGCCGAAGAATTCGATGTAGTCGCGGACCCACTCGGTTGCCAGAATCATATCGAAGAGTCCGTTGTTGCCGGACAGATCCTTCGTGCCGCTGCTCAGGAATCCTATTGCGCATGAAAATTAATTAGTCTCGATCGCGGAGAATATTAATCGACTACTATAAGCCATAGAAAGTTACCCAGCGATCCCAATCTGTACTGGATGGACACGACGATCGTGTTCTTGTCGACGAGATTGCGCATCTCGTATTGGGTGGCTGCTCCTCTGCGAAAGCCGCCGCCGTGGATCCAGATGAGCACGGGATGACCATCCGTGGCGTCTGGCAGAGCAGGCGTGAATACGTTGAGAAAGAGGCAGTCCTCGCTACCGATCATCGCTCCGTTTTCACCCGGTTGCGGACACGGAGCCGCCCATTGCGTCGCGTTTATGTCTCCCTCGAGGTACAGTGGCACCGATCGCTGAAAAATTACAATTTATTTTGAAATTTTTCAAAAATATACGAGGAAAATTATAATGCAGCGGCTGGAAGCGCCAACAGATATTCTCACTAATTGGCTATTTGTGAGGACGAATCCAGGAAGTTGGTCGGAGATAAAAGTGCTCGTATCAGACTAGACTAACGGAGATAAAAGTGCTCGTATCAGACTAGACTAGCGGAGATAAAAGTGCTCGTATCAGACTAGACTAGCGAGTGTCATTCGTTTATCGTTATTTCGAATATTATTTATGCAGCGAGACAAAAATTTATGAAAAATCGTCCAATTAATGCTAGTCTTACTTGAAACCGTCGGTTTCCAACTGGCGGCTCAGCGTATCTGATGCCTCTGAACAGGTAGTAGCCGATCTTGGGGTCTCTCGTTCCGTAAACTCGGGCCTCGCGATCCTCCTTCCTCACGAAGACGATCGGGTCGTCTACTGGCGGCGCCGGCGCCGCGGCACCACCTACTATACGCTTAACTCTGCGATTGCACTCGCCGCCCTGGAAGCCGACCAGAGCCGCCGCTAATAACGCGAAAATCAGACGACCGTCCATGGCGAAGCTCTTCGGCAGACTGAGCGCGTTTAGATCGTGCGGCGGTTCTCGCGGGCGAGGATGCGGCAGATAAAAAAAACAAATTTAGGAGGAAAAAACCCAGAGGAGGAGAGAACGAGATAAGACATCGACGGGAAATGGGATTTCGTGTGTTACGTAGATGCGAAAAAAAGAAATAAATAAAACAAGAATCGCCTCGGCCGAGAGAAGTGTGCGCGCCTGGCTCGCTTTTTGACACTAATTTATGGGGACGGATTTTATTTGGCTTTCGTTACGCGTTTTCGAAAGATCATCACTGATGAGGATGGTTGGTGATTTTATCTGATTCTAAAATCGTTATACATGCCTTGACCTATGAATTTATATTATATTCGTAATCAATTCAAATGAGTCGTTTTAAAATCTGCATGTTTTAAAAAATATCAATGCGAGAAATCGGTTGTTTATTAATAACAAAACTATATCGAATGCAAAGTATTTAGTAATTAGATGTACAGACAAACATTCGAGCTCTTTGGTAAAGCTGTTGTACAAACCGTCTAGTAGGTTCCGAAGGGTGCTGCTGGTGGAAAAGGCGCTTTTCTTCGGAGGGTCCGGTCGCCTAGAGGATTTCTGCCTGCATTCTGGTGCAGAGAATCGTTTGTCGGCACATCCCAATGTTCCTGGCGCTTCGTCAAATGGAGAGAAAAAATACTCGAAGGAGCTATTCAAGGGAAAAGGTTCCCGCAAGCAGTACATCGATCGCTAATACCTCGACGAGTTGGAAGCCAGAGCAACTTGTCCCTTTTGGATTTGCGAGCTCGTCGACAGAGCAGCCGCTGCGTTCAGTATATATAGGTAGCGCTCACGGTTTTGCCGGTCCGAGCCACCTGTTCTTCGAGAGAACTTTTTCTTACCGTCGCTATCGCGATGGGTCAGTGGAAGCCCCGACTAGTAGAAATGGAAAGTGTGATATGCAAGAGTGATGTACAGTTTGTGTATGGAGACGTGTGATTTTGTAATGATGAAAAAGTGAACGAGGACAGCACTGATGTCGCATTATTTCGTGTAACATTTATAGCATTTGTAAAGTGTATGAATATAAGGGTGACATTCCCGTTCTAAAAGTGCAATTAATGCATTTTAAAACTGTGTTTTAAATATCGCATGAAATCGTGATTTTCCGAAAAAAAGTTATAAAATGGTATGCAAACGTTACGAATTAGCGTAGCAATAGTATAAATACACTTATATTGTTTCTACTCTCTTTTGTCACATTTTTATCGCCTCACTATCTAGGATTAAAATTCACGAATACAATATGAAGTGTCACAGACGCACACGTCTGCAACGCGAGCAGCGAGACGAGTCAGCGATAAGAGTCGAGCAGCTGAGTCGCACTGCGATGCATGCGCTTCGGATAGTAGTGCTTAGATAATTAGGCTAGTTTTTTTTACTATATTTTTCTAGCGCATAAGCCCCAAGGATGTAAGCTCTATAGAAAGAGCAAAAAATTATACTATATTAACTATTATTTATTGATGTAAGCGCAGCGAGAGTCCCTAAGGGATCATTCTGTGTAAAAGAAAAGAAGAAGTGTAAATGTTTTTTTCTGTATTTATTCTTTATAAAAGCAAAAAAGCTCAGTGGTTAGAACACAGGCCTCTGGCTCTCGGGTCCGCGAGTTCGAGTCCCGTCGTCTACTTTCATCTCGCTTTCGACTCTGTCTCCTCTCCGTTTTTAACGGAAGCAATCCATGCGTCGAATCCGTCATTGTACGAAGACTCGCCAAGATTACCGTAGAGTTCAGCAGTTTTAAAGAATCAGTTCGCTCGTTTTTGCTGGTGTCAATTTTACGAGTCGCGACTCGCCTAAACTACCAGTGGCACACCGTTATTCTTACTGAACAATCGTTACACGGTGGCAGAACGGTCAAAACTACTGGACTTTATATTGACTTTCAACTCTAGGTTCACCCCATTTTTTGCCCATGGAATTTATTAAAATTTCAAATTTTCGAAAAACTCGCGCGCCACGCCGGCGCAACTGCAGATCGCATCGCAACGACTGCAATATCGCGCTGGCGTTGCGCACCCGCCCAAAGCTTACATATATATATATATATATATACATACATTGTATATTTTCATTCTGCTCGCGGTCCCCCACTCGTGACTCGGCGCGCAGTGTATACAACGGCTCTCTCGAGGATAAGCGCGAGCAAGAGAGCACCCCCCCTACCCCAGCCAACGAATTTTGGATATATATATAAATAAAAATACGTATAGATGTATTTTTAATAGCACTTCTCAAAAATACTAATTATATAAATAGCACCCCCGTAGTTTATAAATAAAAAATAGGTAAAGATCGCGCATCTTATAACCTCGATATCTCTTCAGATACCTACACTTCGTTACTTCTTATAGTCTAAAAAAACAGCACCATGCGTGAATCTAATCGCACCATAGCTAAAAATCCATAAAATGCAATATTAATTGCGAAAAGTTAATAAAACCCAATTTATATATCGCCGAACTGCACGGCGTCTTGGCGCATGCGCGGCGCAGATATTCTAGGGCAGTGTAGCCAAAAGGGACAGAATAGAAGGAGGGAAAAATAAAAATTTAAAATCGATGAAAAATAAATATCGCCGAAAAAATATTTAAAATATTGGATAATTACTTACGAGGGATTATAAGAAAATTTGCTGTAACAAAATAATTTTTTTGCATTAATTAGCATTGTTATAAATAATCAAAGTTTTACGTATAACAATGTTAATTAATGCAAAAAAATTATTTTGTTACAGCAAATTTTCTTATAATCCCTCGTAAGTAAATATCCAATAGCCATACAATACCTGAGGGAACAGGAAGCATATACTTGGAACTGTGTTCTGATCATTCCCTTATAGTTCTGCACTTTTGGAAACTGGACATGTATTATATGTATCATGAGACAACCACTGGTTAACAAGGAGGCGATTGCCAACGTGTGGCTGGGGCTTATCCTACCTAAGGATATTAGGAACAGTCTCAAGGATTGCTGAATCTTTCATTTGCTGAACATCAAGCTTAAACTCTGCTTTCAAAAGATATAAAGCATACAAAAAGTATGGCCCAAACTTGAAATAGTGGATTCAGAAAAGTGCTCCTGATGCAAAAAAGTAGCTAAAAACTGATGTTCTAGATGCTAGGATATTAGGAACAGTCTCAAGGATTCATTATACGTGGTGGGTAGTAAATTTTAACATAAATATCTCTTGTTTTAGAAATGCATATATCTCTTGTATTACAGTACGGTAAAGCTGCTGCTACCTGCTGCTACATCCACGTATCCTCAAATTCATAATCGACAGCATCAGTGTGGAGAGCATCGAGGAAAAACAGCTTAGCAGTGAGCTTAAGCTCCTCGTCAACAAGCTTATAAATGCTACTATAGTAGCTTATTTTAAAATTAATTTTAGGAGAATGTGTAGTGTCAATGTTTTGAGGGGAAGTGATTACAATGTCTTTAAAAGAGAAACCAATAGACTATGTATTATAATGAATTTAATTTGATGTTAAAATATTTATTAAAAGTTCGATCTTGTAGCCATGAAAAATAATGTATTTAGAATAAAAATTCATAAATAAATATTAAAAGCTCTTTGCAGTCGTCATTATTACATTTTTACTTATTTGTTATAATCTGGTATATATAAATATCTCCATTGTTCCTATGTAGCTCAATGATCTTTAACAGCTACGTAAATTATTGTAACCTCTATTATAGTCTTGTTTTTTGAAATTTCTTGCAGTGTCATATTTAAATCAAGATCATAGAACCTTTGGAGAAAATAATATCTTGTATGATAAGTTCCTTGATTCCAACAGTACTCTGACACTTTGAGCGTGTTATTAGTACCTGGATCTTTTTCATTTAGGCCTTATTCTACATAACAATTAATAACTTCACTAACTAATCTTGTGTTTATTGTTTCTCCATTTCTTTCTCTCTCGATCAGTTTCAAGATAGCATTGGTAACAATGCTTCCAAAATAAAAACCCTAGAATATATGCGCCGCGCATGCGCCAAGACGCCGTGCAGTTCGGCGATAGTTAAATTGGGTTTTATTAACTTTTTGCAATTAATATTGCATTTTATGGATTTTTAGCTATGGTGCAATTAGGTTCACGCATGGTGCAGTTTTTTAAGACTATAAGAAGTAACGAATTGTAGGTATCTGAAGAGATGTCGAGGTTATAAGATGCGCGATCTTTACCTATTTTTTATTTATAAACTACGGGGGAGCTATTTATATAATTAATATTTTTGAGAAGTGCTATTAAAAATACATCTATACGTATTTTTATTTATATATATATCCAAAATTCGTAGGCTGGGGTAGGGGGGGTCAAGAGAGCTAAGTGCAACACATCGTCGTGCAATATAGAGAGACACGTCGCCGCGGTGATTCACGTGCGGTGACATGAGAGCAGCAACATCTCCGCCGCGCAAGTATATAGCTCGTCGGCCGCGTGAAATGTGAAAGTCGCGACGAGTGAAAGGACCTCCTCTCCTATACACACTCTGCAGCTAGCACTTCGTACAAGTGCAATCTCTCTCTCTCTCTCTCTCTCTCTCTCTCTCTCTCTCTCTCTCTCTCTCTCTCTCTCTCTATCTAGGAAACAGTGTTCAAAGTTTCTATATAAGAATCTAGCCTACCTGGACTGATGCAGCGACGATCGCGATAAACGACGATGACAAGGAGATAAGAGTGATACAGACGCGTATATAACGACTATATACGTATACGTACCCGATAAAAATTTGCCTCTCGAGAGTGAAAAAGCAGCCGCTCTGCTCGCCCATGCAGCGTGACATTATAAACAATGTTCGTGAGGGATCCTTGCGGTATCGTCTGCATAATCGTGACCTACGTCGCGGTATTCTACGCCGATTATGTCGTCGTGCGGTGGATCATACTGCACACCATGCAGGATAGGTAATTCTGATATACTTACACCTACTCTCTCTCTCTCTCTCTCTCTCGCTTATCGTATATCACTTTTCTATATTCTTGTTCTCATTGCTCGGTGGCGTGAGATATATTTCGGCCCCTTGACAGCTCTCGGCTTCTGCTATATGCGCGTTCGATATATAGCAGAAGAGAATATTATGAGGAAGTTTTATACATCTTTTACGAATCGTTCGCGCACGTTGTGTTTTGCATTGTTGCATCGTGACGTCATATATGCGATCGCTCGCAAGTGCAGCTCTTTCAATATCGGATATTGTGCATTGTGATATATTTCCGGCCGTTTATTAATTTGATTTTGCTCTTTCCGGCAGGTGTTCGTCTGCTCGATTTTCAATTTTAAAACGCTGCGTTTCGCGTGATAGCAGTGCCTTTGTTCGTTCATTATGACGTGTTTTTATTCGCCTGTATACAACAGCCAAGTTGAGCGTATAGACCACAGCTAACTGTACATTCGAATAACTGTTTCCTCTTTTCTGCCTGTGCGCGTATGCCTAGACATATAGGTACAAGCTAGAATAAAGCCACAACTTTGTTTTGATTTCTAGCTTGTGGGGGCCATTCCATGTCATTACATTCAATACTGTTGTGCTGCTGCTGATGATGTCGCATCTGAAAGCAGTATGCAGCGATCCAGGGGTTGTGCCGTTGCCGCAATCAAGGATGGACTTTTCGGATATTCATACAGGAAGTTCTGGTGGAGATGATTGTGATGAGAGAGATGACTGGACTGTGTGCACTAGGTGTGAGACCTACAGACCACCTAGGGCACATCATTGTAGGATTTGTAAAAGGTGCATTAGGAGAATGGATCATCATTGTCCTTGGTACGATTGATTAATCATGCATATTTACTGTGGATGGATAGTATTGGAATACTTATCTCTTTATTCCTACTTTTCAGGATAAACAATTGTGTTGGTGAAAGAAATCAAAAATACTTCATACAATTTTTAGTGTATGTCGGTACTCTAGCTTTATACGCGATAGCCTTAGTAATCGTGTCTTGGGTATTTGATTGTCCACAGTGCAGCAATGATATTGCAATAAAACAGAGTCGCATGTAAGTACTGATTTTGAGAGTTGCTTAATTTCTAGTTAAAAATTATTTGCAAAGAATAATAGCTTTTCTATAAATAACTGTGACAAGAAACATGCATATTTTTAAATTACTAGTATTACAATGATTATTGATGATTGCTACAAAATTATATTGTTTTGTTTCAGTTTACACTGTGTGATACTAGTTCTAGAATCATCATTGTTTGGAATGTTTGTAATTGCTATTCTAATATATCAATTCCAAGCTATTCTTGATGATGAAACCGCTGTTGAACGTGTACAAGGAACTCACAATCATCATAAGAATACTCATGCTTTTACTCTACTAGCTCAAGTCTGTGGCAAGAGCCATCCTATATTCTGGCTGCTTCCTTGCCATAATCCTCCCCGTTATTCTTTCAGGCGAGATGATCATCTTATAGACCATCAAGTTTGATTAAATTATCTAATTTAAGTCAGCAAAAAGAAAGTCTTTTAAAAGGGAGTTGTCAGTCAAGTTGAAAGTTTTATATTTATTTATCTTATTTAGGTGGTTTTAGTTTTTATAACGATTGCTATTGGAATGAATTCGATTTAAACTAACAATATTGATGAAACGTAATAAAATCTTGTGCCACTATTTTTTTATATTCTTACCAAAGGCAGTATCAAGACATTAAGAATAAGAAAGCGTCATATAGACGAAAATATTTTTAAAACCATAGACAGGATGTATGGTAAACTATTATTAAAGTACGATTAAAATAATGTCACAATGTTTCAAAAGCTGTGTTATGTGTATCAATAGGAACTTCCATGATTAACAACATATTTTATATTATATCTTAGTCTTTGTAATGTGTTTTATATTTTAAATTATGTTTGGATTTGTTTGCAGTTTCTGTTTTATGCATGTGTATATACACTTACTTGTTTATGACAGATTGTAATGCAACAAGTTTATTCATGATTATATATATATATATATATATATATATATATATATATATATATATATATATATATATATATATATATATATATATATATATATTAATTTTCTTGAAATCTTAAATATACGTAAGTGGAATATGAAAACGCATTCTTTTAATGCAAATATTCTAATTTCTAAGATATTTCAACAAGTTAATAAAAGACTGTTGCTACATAACCAAGTACAAGTCTTGAGGTTTTTTGGGACATGGTGGAGTATGTTCAATTAAATAGCACATCACAAGGATACCCACAAGGAACAAAGAAAAAAAGTCTTGAGGTTTAATTAATGCATCTAAACAAATGAAAATTAAAAGTAAAAAATTAAAATTACAATACTGATAAACAAGCAATCATTTAGAAAATAATGATACAAAATCTAATAAAATGATAGGTGTTGAATTACTGAAAGAGAAATTCATATCTAAACATTTTTACATTCATTGAATAATCAATAAAAAGTAACATGGAATCATTGATTTGGTTTATTTAATTATTAAATTTCATTTATGAAAAGAGCATTCTAAATTTATTTATAAAAGTGTAAAGTATCATAGGCACTACTGTGCCATAAGAGAGCCCTATTTTAATTACAACAATTTAATGTAATTTTGGAATGAAGATGTATCGAAGAAAAATTATGTTCATGCAATTGCTCATAAAATATAATATTACTTTTCTAAATGAAAGTGTTATTTATAAATAATTTAAGAAATTGAGTCTCGAAAGAAATGTATTTTTCCATTTGTGAAATGGACCTTGATATAACGCAAATCTTGAAGTGTAACACCAAAAAATACCATAATAAAAATTAGCATTTTTCAAAGTATTATAAATTTATTAAATTACAGACATTGTGCCATCAATCCAGCAACATTTTCAAAATCAATCTTTTCAGTTATATTTTTCGTCTTTATATTTTCATCCTGGTTTGCAATGAAGATTATGTTATCGCTCTCTTCTTTCCATCCATACTTTTTAACCCATGATCTTAATACTTCTTCTGTAAAATATAATAATTATGATGGTTAATAAGATTTATTTCAAATTAAAATAGTGATAGAAAATAATAAACTATTTTACCATTCACTTGTGGCCTACCACCAAGCAATTCAACCAAAAGACTTTTATCAATGGTCTGGAATGTTATACCAACAACATGACAGACAAATTTCCTAATGGAATCATTAAATCCAACAATTCTACTGCAAAGATCATGCATATTTCTTATTTGTGTCCAAGCCATTTGGAATTGACATTCTTCCAACAAGTTGGCTAAATCTAATATGTTTTGTATATCTGGATCCTCCATCTGCAAAATGAAAGTAAAACTTTTTAGTTGCGAAAAGATTAGTAAAACGAGAAAAGAAAAAAAAGCATCTTTCAGAATTTCAGAAAATATTATCAAACACACTTACGATGCTTCCATTTAGAAGACACTTGCAAAGCACAAAATCTGTGTGTGGCAAGTTTGTTAGTGCTTTGAGAAGAATAAGACAAGTTACTTCTTGTTCATAATGGTATGGGTTCAACTGGTACAACTTTAAAACAGCCAGATTTGCATCGAGATCATAAGCATTTTCTGTTACTTGGATATCAACATATTTCTCCAAAGTTTTAAGATTGTCTGGATTGTACCTAAAAGAGGTATAGATTTTTGTTATCGCACGTATAATTACAAAAAGATGAACGATGTAAAACATTTAATTTGGAGCAATTTGACAAGCATGTGTTCCATCATTGTCAAATACGTTAAATATTTATTTGAAAAATTTGCTGCTTACCTTTCTATGCCTTTCAGCATGTCCACGAGTTTTTGTTTCATAGCTTCCGCCATAATTACTGTTTGGTTTTGAATAAACTTTTTTTCAAACTAAATTTGTTAAGCTATGATGAATACATAAACCGATTACAAAAAGAGGTTATGTTCGAAAGGAATCGTGACTCCGGCGCTTCGGTCTCTGATACACTGATATATCTAGAGGGTAAACTATTTGACATGTATACGCATATATCTACGTGTATGAGAGCATAGAGAGCATAAATGAAAATGATTTTACCTACCGAGTTAAAATACCGGGCGGATACGGAAGAATTAATAGGGAACGTGTCGACTTGCAAGAACTTCTATATCCTATATATATATATATATATATATATATATATATATATATATATATGTCGTCTACATTGCACATGTAGCACATTAAAAACCGCAGAATCTTAAAAGTTTTAGAAATTGCATCAGTCGTGGGCTGCTGATAAGGTACAATAGTTGTTTAATTTGTTGTCTATACGTGTAATAATAGGTATTCCTTCTGTACTGTTGAGTAGCTTTTTGTATATTGAATAATTACAGTTTGGTTTGCTATTCTTAATTGTTATTTAATGTACTTTTCTTCGATTTTTATTAAAAATTGTCTGCAATATGTTTTATAAATTTAAATATAGTACAATTTAGAAATTCCATATTGTTATAATAATTCATGTGATTGATGCTGATTCAGAGCATATAACCTTTGTGGAGTTTCTTATTTACTCTTTCCAGTTTTGCAATGAAATTGATTTATTCTAATTTTCTTTTTTTTTCATAACAGCCAATAAAAATCAGACATGCCAGAAGTTGAGTCAAAGGCAGCTATTGGTAAGTTTTATAAATATCTTCTAGTTTATCATTTCCAAATTGAACAATCTTTATCCAGAATAAATGATTACAGCTGCTATTTATACGTCGGAAAAGACTGGTAGTGATGAGAATGGAGATGGAACTGAATCAAAGCCTTTCAAATCTATTCTTCAAGCTATGCGACACGCAGGCAAGGAACCCTTTCCTGAAATTTACCAGGATTCAAAGGAAGAAGGAAAAAAGTATGAACTTGCTGCCAAATCGCAACTAAAGAAAATCCAAAAAATCTGGTTGAGGGAACAGTACAAGAGTGAAGGAAAGCAAAAGAAACTGCAAGAAGATGAGGAAAAGCGATCAAAGAATTTGGATGAAGCTAAAACTATTATTATTGAAGAGGACAAAAGTTTGCCTGAGGCTGTTCTTATTAAAATTAACTGTGCTAAAAACCACAAAGAACAAAGAGTACAGATATTTGGTTGGGTACATAGATTGAGGCGTCAAGGTACTTGTTTATTTACCTAGGATAATTAAAATATATTGGATGCAAGAAAATTTTTAAATACAATTGTTTTTCTGCAGGCAAAGCTATGATGTTTATAACTTTAAGAGATGGAACTGGATTCCTCCAATGTATATTGAATGATAAATTGTGTCAAACTTATGATGCCGTAGTGCTCAACACAGAAGCTTCTGTTCATATATTTGGAACACTAAAACCGGTTCCTGAAGGAAAAACTGTATGTTCATCTTAAAATATTTCAATGTATATACAATCACAAATCTATGATTCACCTATTATAACTTTAGGCTCCTGGTGGACTTGAATTACTCGTTGACTACTGGAAACTTATTGGAAACTCACCTCCTGGTGGAGCCGATGGAATTTTGAACGAAGAAGCTCATCCTGATGTTCAACTTGATAACAGACACATAATGATTCGTGGTGAAAATGTACGTATATACTTATTTAATGATTCATAAATTAAAAATCTGGTGCTAACCAATGTAATTTATTTGTAGACATCTAGAATCTTAATCATGAGGTCAGTATTGACTCAAGCATTCAGAGATCACTACAAAGATAGAGGATACTGTGAAGTGACTCCTCCAACTCTTGTACAAACTCAAGTAGAAGGAGGCTCAACTCTATTCAAACTAAATTACTTTGGGTAATATTACATCTATAAAATTCTACTATTCTTACAATTATGAATTTTATTGATTATTAAAATCTTTTTGCCTAGTGAGGAAGCATACCTTACACAGAGTTCTCAACTTTATCTTGAAACCTGTATTCCTGCCATGGGTGATGTTTATTGCATTGCTCAATCTTACAGAGCAGAGCAATCAAGAACTAGAAGACATCTTGCTGAGTAAGAAAAAGCAATCACGGGTTATTTAAACCATATTGGTGAAAAAATAAATAATATAAAATATTTGCAGATACACGCACATCGAGGCCGAGTGCCCGTTCATCACTTTTGATGACTTATTGGACAGGCTTGAAGATTTGATTTGTGATGTTGTTGATAGAGTTCTACAATCACCTATGGGTCCTCTTGTTAAAGAATTGAACCCTAATTTCCAAGTTCCTAAACGGCCATTTAGAAGAATGAACTATTCCGAAGCTATTGAATATTTGAAAGAAAACAATATCACTAAAGATGATGGAAGTTTCTACGAATTTGGAGAGGTGAAAATTAAATCCGATTATAGATATTTTCTTTGAGAATGAAAATTTTGTAATGCAAATTATTTTCAGGATATTCCCGAAATGCCAGAAAGAAAAATGACCGATAAAATTAACGAGCCTATTATGCTATGTCGGTTTCCGGCAGAGATAAAATCATTCTACATGCAACGATGTGAAGAAGACAATAGATTGACCGAATCTGTCGATGTATTGCTTCCGAATGTAGGAGAAATTGTAGGAGGATCAATGCGTATCTGGGATCATGACGCATTACTTGAGGGATATAAAAGTGTAGGAATCGACCCTGCACCTTACTATTGGTACACTGATCAGGTAATTCAATTAAGATTAACAAATTATAATCTTTAAAAACTAAAAATAAAAATAATAGCGAAAATAAATTTCTTTTTATCTTTCAGAGAAAGTACGGAACATGCCCACATGGAGGCTATGGTCTTGGTTTAGAAAGATTTATTTGCTGGCTCTTAAACAGATACCACATCAGAGAAGTCTGTCTTTATCCTCGTTTTTTGGAACGTTGTCGCCCATAAGTTTGATATTTTTGCAATAATAAAATTATGTATGCATCGATAATAATTTAAATATGTTTCTTAATACAACATTCTTATAATTGTATTAAATAAGATACAAATTGTATTCGTACAATGTGAATACAATCGTGTAATACCACACATGAAAAATTCACTTTGATATTCAATAAATTATTAAATTTTAATGCATACGTTTTTCATTTTTAATTAGTGCAGAATTTGTAAGCAATATAACGAAACAAACGGTACATGCTTGAAGCAATTCTTTCTCGCCATTTGAATTTTTATATATAAATTGATACAATACTTATATAGTTCCAATAAGTTATACTTTGAATTCTTATTTTAAATTGCTTTTAATATTTGTTTAAATTAATTGCGCAATATTTTTCTTCTATGTTTGTGTTATATATATATATATATATATATATATATATATATATATATATATATATATATATATATATATATATATATATATATATATATATATATATATATATATATATATATATATATATATATGTACACACACACACATCCTTAATATATTTAAACGAATTTTTTTTCTACCTACGTTGCAAAGAGGTGAATGTTGTTCATAAAGTATTTAGAATGACAATTTATGTTGCAGTTATTGTTCTGATCGATAGTCATATATTCTCTAAATAATTAACGAAGCACTTATTTGAATTATCTATTTTCAAATTTATTCAGAATTTATTCTTAAATCAACGATTCATTCATTGTATTTTTTCGTTGACAAGTTAAAAAATCAATAAAAACTCGAAATACGCGTTAAATTTCATGTACGTACGAGTATTTAGTTATTAATTAATCTTAAAATCTGTTGTTGGTAAAACAATGTTATATTTCAGATTCTTTTCTTTCAAATATATGTATATTTATATTTATTAATCAATGTAGATGTAAGACATTGTCTGGCTTGGTTCATCCCTCTTTTATGTAACTCGGTTCTTAATATTTTTATTTCATGTAGCATAGATACATCTACGTTGATCAGTTCGTTTGCAAGTTACTTAAAAGAGTTGGCTGCGGATGAATGTCGCGATCAATTCTTGAAACTAGGCAGCACACATATTATATATATAGTATTTTTTTATATATTTTTAACAATATTGTATAGTAACAGTTTTCTTATATTTACTCACACGTGATATACGAAACAAGGCATTTGTAACTACATATATTACAAGTTATACATTTTATGTGTGTTCAGTTGAGAATCGATTTCTATGCTAAATTGTAACAACAAGCGATTTGTCATAATTAAGGCAACAGAGCACTTTTTTACTCAAATCTCAGCATACACACATTTATATATATATATAGTATATATGCAAAGACATACATTCATGTACATGCATATGTAATACACAACAAAATTTGTAATTTTTCCAAACACTTTCATTACTATAAATCAAATTAACATAATTTCTGCTTTGTACATGAGTTTTATAAATACATTGCCACAAGTAACAGTTGTGTTAGACATTTCGCGCGCAAATAAATACTTTTTACTCGTTTTCTATCAACAGCCAAAAACAAGATTATTAAAAATTTTAATTTGAGCATCGACATGCTCTAAATAAATAAGTTACACTGTAAAGCTGTTAAAAATTATTTTATATAGCAACAAAGTCCACTTACAATGGAACAACATATCAATTTATAAGATAATATAGAAAACGTTGCTTGACTGCGAGTTTTCCTCAAGAATAGATGTATAACGTTATCTGAGCAAGTAGTCATAAATGAAATACTCAATTCAAACTGACTTCTTATATAGTTTTCGGGGCCAATATGCCTTCTATTTACTTTCATGTGAATACTTCATTCTCCTTTCTTTTATTTATGGCACCGTTATTGTATATTTATGCATAGATAATTTTTTTTATACATTTTGTGTGATTTGAAGAGTTAATGCAACAAATAAATTTGAGATAGTCAACCACAGTGAACGTAGGGTTGAAATTATGTGCCAAGCCAATGAAGTTGACTTAGTATAACATTTTTAACCATTCAAGTTTGTCAAGTACACTTGATCGAATCAATTAAATGGAGATTGTAGAATTCAGTGAGTTTAAAAGGACATTAAGATTTAGGAGAAAAGTGATCACTATCGAAATAGATTTAAAGAAAATACGCGTTTATAGTTGCAACAATTTCACGATAATGACTGTCAGTTGAAAAACATTTGTCTTTCTTTTCTCAATTATCTTACAGGGGACTTTACATTGTGTCATTAATTGCCCCAAGCTGAAGGCAGTCCGTACTATCTAGTACTGTTGTAGTGTAGTTGAATTGTTTATCTGGAAAAAGAATCAGTAACTCGTAAATAAAAATAAACAAATAAAAAAATAATTACAAGAATGATACAGATTTTGCTCGCTGAGTTTAAAGTTTAAACAATAAGCCAATGGAGTTTTATCGTACTTCAATAATATGTTTGCACAACGCAGTCCCGTTCTGGTAGTTGACGAACTTTCATAGAGCCATCAGCGCCGCAAGAAAACAGACGTCCTGCCGAATCCACGTGCAATTGCGTAACACCCTGTAAAATACATAATTATAAAAACAAACGTCTCTGGCTTCTTACACAAATTGAGAAATTAAATATCTCACCTGTCCAATATTTTTGAAGAAACTAGATCGCGGGTGCTCTCCGGGGAATGAGTAGAGGAGTGAATGGACGGTCAAACCCCATACCTAAAAAAAAACAAGAACAAGTTGTGAGAAAAAGGTCAAAGCAGCCAGCTTGTAGCAATAACGAGAAGCAAGAAAACATGTTACTTTGATATCGCCATCTCCAGCTCCACTGACAAAGAATTCCTCGTGTGGATCCAGAGCCAAGCACTTGATTGCGGACTCGTGGGCTTGGAAGCGATGACGTTGCTGGCGTTGTCGTACGTCGAATATATTGATGTCACCCTTCTTGCCTCCACTAATTAACAATTGATGTTGCGGAGCCAAGATCACAGAGCTGGCTCCTTGGTCGTGACAAGTGAAACCTGAGCAACGCCATAAATGATGTTGATAAATTAACCATCTCGAGCGAGCATTTTGCGTAAAATTCAGCAAACAGAGTCTCACCTTGAACTAGAGATTTGTTTTGCGGCAGCAAAGTGTCCCAGAGCGCGACATTGCGACCCTCGGAACCGTGTCCAGCGGTTGCTACCAAACTGCAAGCTCCCAGGAACACAAAATCTGCCGTCACTTTACTGTGACACTGGTAGTTCTGCAAGTACGAAATGACGTTTATAATCAAAATGCGAATTTAGTTTATAAATGTCTACCACGTAATTAGAATACTAACAAAGAAAGGCCGAGCGGTTCCTTCCCTGCAGGCAACCTGGAAGAGGCTGAGATGTCCATCGGAATCGGCCACACCGAACTTGTTTCCGTGCTGCGAAAACCTGACGCGGGTGACCTTGGCAAAGGTACCCGGCGGTCTGGGCGTTGCAACCGCGGTCTGGTGACCCCATTCCCATAGCGACACCGAGCCATCCTGGGATCCGGTTAAGTCTGTTTTCAGGTCCATGCAAAAAGAGCATACAGTGGTTAACGATTCGGTAATACCGTTCAATAATATAATATTACAATTGCCGTTGATTTAGAGACAATCTGATGTCCTAACTTACACAGTGGAAGAAGAGGATGCGAAGAGATTCTTCTAATACCGTCGATTTTATGCTTGAGGATCTGTCGTGAAAATAAGAAGATTAGTGAAGTCGCAACAGAGGATGTACTAGCGCTTGCTAACATCTATTATAATTTAAACGTTGTTCAAAAGGAAAAACGGAAAGACCGACTTTCACGCACGAATCGTATGTAACAATGTATAACTCGTTCAAATATATCTATGAAGATATAGAACGACGTTCGTCTCAATTAGTGCAAAAGATCGAGACGATTTTATGTAATGTAAGGCTACAATCAGGATCGGCATGCGTCAAGAGGCAGCATGATTGATTTTACAAGCTGAACTTTAGCTAAGAAAGTATATGACTTTACAAAGTATGCTGCCATACGGATTTACGTGTCCCTGATATGGAGGCGACTTTAAGGATAAGTATATGATAATGCTGAGCTTCTCGTATTGACTAAAGGTAATCAAGCATTCAAACGTTTTTCACTTGCAGAATGATTTTCATGTTTTTAACTATAAATATATTTAAATGTGTTAATTATTGTTTATTTACACGGAGAAGAGAGCGAAAATGGTCTTGTGCATGATATAATAAACTTGAGTTTTTAAATCGACGCTCAGATTGACTGAACTGTCATTAACTGTACGTAGGTGATTTATTGAACAAACAAAATTCTACAACATCAAAAATATAAATTGGCGAACCATCAAAAACTTTGAGAAAACTTAAATATAACTCAACGAGCGAGAACAAAAAAATTAATTAGCATTATTGCTGCGTTCTTTTACGCAATGTAACAAGCAGCTCTGACGTAAGACGAAAGTGTCGGTATTGAATTAGTTAAAGCTATGACGAATCATCATTCTTGAAGATATATATTATACGGACGCTTTCGTCTTAAGCAAAAATATATACGAAAAAAATACTATTATCAAATATAAATGCTTATGTGAAACATCAAACATAGTATCTAATATATCTAATTGCGCATCATGCCGAAATTCTTTAACGTAAATTTTCAAATTCATCGGACTTAGAATATCCTTAAAAATGTAAAATTGTACGATATTATTCGTTTTACATTATTAATCTTATGAAATTAAAATAAAAAAAAATCCATCATAAACAGCGCTTCAATATAATATAGCTAGAGCGTATAAACATTGTCGATATAGAATAAGATCAAAAGAGTAAATATTTTACGGAGGTATTGTCGGGTTGATTTTCATTAGTCAACAACAAAGAGATTAAGAACAGACAGAGTTAGTATACAAGAGACAGAGCGAAGGATATTCTGAGCCCGAATGTAAAAAGGACACATATAATGTGATATAAATCGAAAAATTCGGACAAACGACAAGATGAACATGGCATATTGGCACTAGGAACAGCTAGGGTTCATGTTAGATGTTAGTCTCACCGGCTTCAATAAGTGTTTACTCCTATCAGCGACAAACTGACAGAAGCGCAGGTCGTGGGAGCCAGGAAAAGCGGGCATCCCCTTCATCTGAGATTGAGCAAGTGAGCCGCCAGGTCAGTGACGCAGACCGAGTTAGATGTTTCGTTTGGCAAGCATTAAACAAGCAACATTGTCTCCGTCACCACTTGTGCTACCCTAACCCAATGCGCCACACTCATGGCTATCGAATGATCACTTGTTTCTCAAGACATTAATTTTATACTTTGTTTGTACCGCGTTGTTCGAAAATAAATAAAAAAAAGGTTGAAAAAATTTCTATTTAACTTGCTCTACGCATTACTAAACGATTAAAAGTAAAATATCAAGATTTTTCAAAATTATATATGTAAATATATGTATCTGCAACAAGTCATTTCGATAAAGCCATGCCTCTGTATACTCGAGGCACAATGCACACACCTCAGCACTCGTTCATCATGCAACACCCAAACGGTATCTTTTTGGCACTTTGCTCTTTTTTGTTACCGGTGACTCGAGAAAGCGGATTCACTTTCACGGTGCTATTATATTAAATATATAAACTTAATCGAAAAGGATAGAGTAAGTCGAGAAGATCATTAATGTATATGTTTGCATATGGATAGTAATCGTGTGTAGAAGTGCTGGAATAATGATAGATTAACAGATAATTTCACTCTCAAGTGCGTATTATGTATGCCATGTGTAAAACAAAAAATTAGAAAAAAATACAATTATTTCCATTAGTAACATAAATAAAAAAACATAACTCGTAAATCAATTTCGACGGTTCTGCAAGAAATGAACGTTAGAAACGACTTATAAAGAAAATTAGCATAACGTTGTAACATGAATAAGTATGCAGAAACTGAATAAATTTCTGATGTAATGATCTTATGTTATTAATTGAATGGATTGTGTTAGTTCAATGAGATGTCAAAGCTATATTTACAAAAGTTTTTGAGACAGAAAGTTCAATCGTTATACTAGACAAAGAATGAGCTGAGTATGAGTCGTCGAGAAAAAAAAATGTTGTACAAACATGAGGAATAAGTGTGTCTGAAGAAGGGGTCAATTGTACACTGCAAATATTTTCTATGTGAGAAATTAAATGGCTTTACACATTGATTAAGACTATCAATTAATCTTACGATTCTCTTATATTTCAAATAGTATGGAATAAAATAACTCACCACGCTAGCTCCTCGTCCACTTTGACCTGCTATGCCAGACTGTGGTTGAGGATTGTTCTGCTGAGGACTTTGAGCAAGTAATGGCCTGTCTGCGGCCGTCTGTAACAATGACAATTTAAATTTTAGTTTTATAAGAATTAAAGTAGATACAAGATCCCGTTTGAATAAATATGTACCTGTATGACTAGAAAACTGGTGGGTTGAACAGGTTCGGGATCTGGTAGCTTATTTAAATTAATAATATCAAATTCACATTCATCTTCCAGCCATGAAGGTAATTCTAAAAGTAGTGAAATATCCATTTCCTGTACTTCTCGGGGAGTTGCCAAAGCCATCAATCCTGAATTCACCTGTAAGAATTAAATGCATAATCTTTAACATGGCATATTTTGTTCAACTTTAAAAAGACGTTGGCAGATTAACTAATGAAAATTAATCGTAAATTACCTGATTAAGGCAGAAGGCACTAATACTATCTTGTTCTTTGTGAATGATCCTGACAGGTTCAGGAAGACTCGTCGTACCACTATCGCTTCCCTTGTCCTCGCCAGAACTTGCACCTCGAGTAGCGCTATCGCCTCCACTATGATTAGTATCTAATATAGAAGATAGGGACCTTCGCTTGCCAAATACTGCTCGTATAAAAATGTCTTGTACAGACTCTTGTCTCACTAAATAACACCACAGTCGATTCGCCGGTGCCGCAGAGGCCATTCGAGTACTGAAAACATTTTCGTTTGTTAATTCATATTCTGTAAGCGTTGACAGGTATTATACTTTATTATAATTTACGTTTTCTACTTACTTAAAGGGAGTATTACCCTTCTCAAGTAATGAACGATACTTGTGAATTGCGGGTTTTCCAGGAGTAGGGACAGGATCCGGAGCACAGCCCGGTATGTAATTAGCAGGTGGGGGACCTTTCGATTCCAACTCCTCGCGCAATGATTCCTGCCATTGGACGACAATTCCCAAAGTGCCGTGTATCAAAGGACTACTGACTGGCAATTCTATTTTTACATACGGATAAAATTAGTATTTATAGCAAACACGCCAAGCCACGATGATGCAATACAAAAGTCATACGGAACCTTGCATCTCTATTCCAGCTACATTCAGAAAGTCCTGTAATTGTTGTTGCAGGATCTTGACTATTGCCAACCTCATGATGCACCAACTGTAAGAATTTGGATTTGTGTGTTCTGTATTATCTTTTGGTTTACTCTTTGGTTTTGCATTCGTATCGAATACGTCATCCTCATCCTCAGATGAATCCAGATCGGAAACTGCCGAGTCCGAAGAATCGTAATCTATTTCCTCGGCCAGTTCTCCTTCGATCCGGGGCTAAACATATAAAATATAATGAATATAGGGTCCCCTTACCAATGTGGTTTTCAATCGGCAATACGTACTTTCATAAGAAAGTAGGATATCATGCTCATCTGCGGAGAAACAAATTGTTCTCTATAGGTAGGTTTATCTTCTTTCATGTTTGGCTGTTGTCCGGTAAACTGTCCCAACAGCTTCATGTTTAATTTAACGCGCTGTTTCGTCAACGACGTCATAGTGTTCCAAACCCCGCTGGTTGTGGAGGTTTGAGCTTCACTACTTAAACTATCGACTCGCTCAATACTCATTGACCCGCTCTGGTAATGAAAAATGAGATTAAAACACAACGATTTTTCTTAAAAATACAATTGATAAACGTTGACAATACCTGACCGCTAGTACTAGCAACTCGTAAAAGTTTCTTTACACCACCTCCAAATAGGCACGCCCACGTGTTATTGTCAAAGTGATGGCCTACAAGCCTATAAAGTATGTGGCTATCGCAACTAGACAGAGCATATACAAATAAGCTCATGTACGTTGCAGTGAAAGCCTCGCATAGTAGAATATTTAATTTCGGCGTATCTTCATCCTTTTCGCGAGCCAACAGTGCTCGCAAGCTCGTAACGCCTGGCCATTTGCTTGGCGAAGTGGTAATACAAACGCCATCATCTGTGGAATATCTTCTATGACATCTACTTGATGCAACTAAATGACCTCCTGAAAAAGCTTCGACTTCGGCTGCTACTGGAAAACTTTCCGTTTGCTGGTGCTTATTAACAAACGTATCAGAGTCGCAGAGAGACTGATAGATGCAAGCACTGAGAGCAACGGCCAAATCACGCAGAATGAATACTTCGCAGTAATGGGTATTTTTGTGAGGCATCGGTGGATTTCGAAGCTCGACGATAGTCTGAAGCATGTCGTGTTCGAGAGACTGCAAATGCCTGACTGGATCCGCAACCACAGTTTTGTTGCACGCAACGCTTGCGCTAAGCAGGGGTAGTGTCGTGGGAAACGGAAGAGGACTTAGCAACTGCTGTTGCGTCTTCTCTTGTTGCAATTCTTGTAGAAGCAAAACTAATTCCATTCTCACCGACGCTAGGCCGCCACCAGAAGCCCCGTGAAGAGAGCAGTACGATAACAATGTTCTCAACAAAGTCTCATTTGCTTTGAGCCATTTTTTTCTTTTTGCTGCTCTCTGGACTTTGGCTTCAAAGTCTAGCTTTTCAGCAACTAGAATTTCATGCAGAGTCGGCTGTTCTCCCGGCCTGTACGACGGGGGAGCTTCATCTACCATACCGCCTTCATCTGCAAGAATTATAATGGCATATTTCATGCTGCTACAAGTTTAGGCTAAAATTTAATAGAATATCCATTACATTCAGAAACGTTAATGACGTCTCCATCAGTATTAGCGCTGTAACTACAGAGTTGTCGTAGAGCATCAACCTCCCGTTCCAGCCAAACGTACAATTGATATCGCAACTGTCCTCCATCAACTTCAAAGCCAGTAGCTAAAGTAGACAGTTCCTCCATCAAAATTTTTAGACACGCCACAAATTTGAGCTGTTGAGCCATTATATCAAGCGATCCAGTCGCCTTTCCTACTTCATCTGTCGATTTAAAAATATTTCTCTAAGTACTTCTTACAAAACAACAAAAAAGGCAATAAGAAGAATGATTCAATCACCTGGCCCTGGTTTAGCTATATCCACGCTTTCTTTTTTCTTATCTAATTTCATACTCATGGGAGGACTTTCATCATCCGCATCAGCATCTGCTGGGTCGTCATCCCAATTTAATACTAGTTCGTCTTCTTGTTTAGTTAAAGGTTGCGACCAGTCCAACGCTGATGCCGCGTCTAAAGCGGAACTTTTTGCACTGCTGCTTTCCCAACTTATTATGCCCGTATCTATTTCCAAGTTTTGAGCTCTACTTTTACTAGGGCTATTTAAAAGACCTAAAAACAAATAGTGAACGTATATAATGAAAATGTAAAGAAAAAGCTGTGAAGAAAATTTATATTATCATAAGCGTACTAGGGGAATCCTCGGAATTCGTCTCCATAACTTTACTTGGTAACTTTGACAAAACTTCCAGAGCGAGTGCTGGACATCCGGCTTTAAAATGCGCATGAGCTGTTGTGAAGTAAAGTTGCCTCTCCAAAGGTGTTATGGTATCTTCTAACGTAAGCTGTTTGTCTTGTACAGTTTTCGTTTCTGTGCCGTAACTGAATCCGGAAATGACAACGGAATGACCCTTTTTCTTGTCCTGAGCGGTGGATGCAATGTACTGTCTAATGAGAAGCGGATGCGTACGAAGGTAAACATAAAAGTTGAAAACGTTTGGATTGGCTGTGGATCCTTCGGGCTTGTCAGACTCATCGTTGTACTGCGGATGTAGAGTTCCCACGTTGGTCAGCAAGAGAGTATTCAAGGAACCTGAGTGATCCTTTAGGATCCAAAGCGCCATGCTACGTAAGAAGGGATCCGGATGTGCCTTGTTGATATCCTGATTGTTGCCTTCCTTATCGCAACCTAGGATCTCCTCGTACATCAACCTCTTGAGATTAGGCGACGTCATATCATCTTCGTAAAGTCTCGAGATGGTCATTGCCAGCTGAATGTCATTGAGCTTATTTAGGCATACGTCAATCGCATCCCTCAAAGCACCGGCTAACAAAAAGAACGCTGCAGCGTGTTCGAAACGCTGTTTACCCAACAGGGCAAATGCATTTTTCAATGCGGCCTTCCTCCATCTGTCCTCCGCAAAGTTGTTCGAGAAAAAGGCAGTCATTCGCTCGTCCCTTTTGTTTCTAAACAATCCCCACAGTAGATTTTTCTTCTTCATTGCGAGGTAATATATAGCAGCGTCCAATGGATCCTGGTTCTGCTGGAAGGCGGCTTTGGCGATCTTCTCGACGCACTGCTTCAATACTGCCATGTTGCTGATCCACCAACCGACACCAAGCTCCTTCAACACTGACCATCTTGGCTGTGCCTTTGCATAAGATGGTATCAAACTAAGCAACTCTTCTTCGGACTCGGAGTGGAATGCCCAGACGAGATTATTGGTGGAGACGCCTTGCTTTTGGAACTGAGCTCGTTGAGCCAGCGGTAAACACTTGATGAGGTAGTTGTAGTGTTTCATGGCAAGGAGGAAACGCAATCCACAATCGTCGAGCGAGTCCATAGAAACGGCCTCGCCGTCTGGAATACCGGTCAAGTTTTCCTTGGCAATCGCGCTCTTTTGCGCATCGATGGCAAAACGTTCGGCAAAGTCGACGTTGCAGGTGCTCACAGTGTCCGCCAAAGCCAACAAGTGCATCTGGTCGAGACTCGAGAGTCCAGGCAAGTGAGTATGAGTGAGAAGCCGGGAGAGAACTCGTCCCTGTCGAGGTCCAAAGTGCGAAATACCCTGGCGCTCGGGAACTGAGGAACGCCGGTCCTTCTGGCGCGTGTGATCGTAATCCTCGTCGAGCATGTCGTCAAGAGATTCACCCTCGTCCACCTGACCATCGAAGAGCTTATTGTAATCCTGCTTGTCTTCGTTTTGCTGACTGGCATTGGTCTCCTTGTCGGCGATGAGTAAAGTCCAGAGAGGCAGTGGTGAGATGGAAGTAATTTCAGCATAGTCGAGTGTAAGTTCCTCGGGGATTTGAGTTGTTGAACCGCGGGGCTCGAGAGGAGAACTGGCTCCGACGTAACTCACGGACATTGTGCGAGAACGCGACCAACCTCCGCCTTTGGCCTTCATTAGGTTCTCATCGTCAGCACGAATCGGACACGACGAAGTGATGCAGCGCACCAAGTGGGCCAGGATCGCTTTGACCCAGCGAATTTTACCAGAGTTCAGGAGTTCCATCAGCTGCTTTGGATGATACTGGGGCAGCACAGGGCAGGCTATGCGAGAGGCCTCGAATAGACCATAATCAGGCATATAATCAAGATTAACCGGTCCTTCGTTCTGCATACCACGTTTTTTCTTTGCATCAAGCATCGTTAAATTAATACTGCTTACACGTGAGAGATGGGGCATCGACGAGACATTGGCCAACCGTCTTTGAGAAGTTTCATGGGCCAATGTCCGTAGGTCCTCGTCCCTGAGATTGCGGCTTGCTTGGAACTCGTCGGAATCCTGCTGCGCCTGAAGACTCGAATGTAGACAATCTTTCTTCGGATTCGGCTTCCATTGACTGTAAACATGCATCTCCGAATCCATTCCCACTACCAGGATACCGTCTCTCACCCATGAAATCTGCATGGGCAGAGGTGGAAGACCGTCAGCCGTTGTCAGCTCGATCTTCCTAAGCTTCATCCAGCGAATTTCGTCTACAAATTGGGGCTGAGCAAGCGAAGACGTCTTTCTTAAAATAGGCCTGTTGCTGCTCTGCGATTCCTTCATGGCCTTCATATTGGCCTGTGCAAGATCCGAACAGACGGGAGTGAACAGCATAATTTTCGATCCAACGCCAACGGTGAGAATATGCGAGCCATCTTCCTTGGACACCCAATCAAGCTGTACTAAATGCTTCTGCGTTAGTGGACACGTATTTCCATTTTCGATAATCGACTTTCTCAGCGACTGCAGCGTGCTGAAGGATGGTACTGCCAGCAGACCAGCCTTGGCACTGTCTCCTCCGTTCTCGCCGTTTCTCGGCGACCTCACATCTTCATGACTCAGGGTCTGTAGTACTTGTGTTAGTCGTTGTTTCTTCTGCAAAAACCTGCTATCGTAGAGGTAACTCAGGTCAAGATGTTGGTCAACCTGTATCCTCGGCAGATGGATGTTCTTCAGGTGAATCGTGTCTTCGAGTATCCACTCGCTACCACCCGTGCTCTCGCACTCATAGATCGCTACGCAAAGGTTGACGTAACGCGAGTCTGGGTCAGCTTTGGTTGGTCGTGTAAAGGACTTGCCATATTTATAGGCACAGGCGATGCGGCCACTGTAAGCTGCGCTAATATTCAGGGGTTGGCCAGTAATGTCGATTGTCGACTCTTTATCTTTGCGAATCATCTCCCACTCGCACCACTCGTAGTGTAGAGGCGCGTTCTCCTCTTCACTCGTCTTGTTGACCTGTCAAACAAGAATCAATAAGAGAATCTCTGTGATGTTTAGAACTGAAAATAAGAGTATTCATCCGATTGACAAAACAAGACTGACCTTGCACTTCCAGAAACGCACAGTGCTATCACTGCAAGCAGTAACGATGATATACGGCGCGAAGCAGGCCGGATAAATCGAAGAACTACTGAGATGACCAGCAGCAGGGGCAGCATGGACGACTTCAACACCATCTGGGATCGGCAAATCTTGGGTACAGACTTTCGTCGTGGTGATGAGCACATGACTATTGTGGTGTCGTCGATGCGCAAAGCTTGCTTGATCTTGGTAGTCAGCTTGACTGTTGCGTCTGCTGCGGTTGCCGGTCGTGCTGGGTCTACGCGATCTGCGCCCTCCTTCAGCGTGGCCATAGCGACCTGGTGTTCCCTCCTCCTCTTCATCTTGAACCAGTTGCGAGTCTGGCACGTACATCATCGAACCGGTTAAACCCTGGGACTCTGGTTGCGAGGCTATCACGAGTCTCCACATGTGCACCGTTGTTCCGCGTGCAGTGCGTTCGAGAACGACGATGTAGAACGGCTCCTCAAAGATCGACGACTGTTGTAAATCTACCATTGCGTCCAACGTCGATTCCATTAGTCCCAGATCGTTGGCGGATGCGTCAACGCCCGGTAGTTTTTCGTCATTCCTCTCGCCAGTAATAAGCTGCTCCTGGAACACGTGAAGGAACTGGGTGTTTTGCCAGTCGTGCGTAGCATCGGCAATGGCATCAAGCTGTATAACACATCCAGGCCTGGCAGTAGATTGCTGCGACACTATCTTGATCCTATCATGAATCGAATGCCGCACTCCATCGTCGGACGACATGTCGGTAGACAGACTCGCCATCGAGTCCATGATTCTGCTGCGCCTCTCGCTGATTGAAACCTCCGCCAACAGAGTTCTGGCGTCAATCACTGCTTGGTAAACTCTGAGGCATTCGCCATCACTGGCGACAAAGCAGGCGCTCGGAGAGTTGGACAAGTTACCGAGAGTCGTACTCGGCAATAGAGTTGGAATCCAGGCAACGTTGCTGAACGCCGAGATCTCCGGTGAGTTGATGCGAGCCAACTCGGATACGCCGCCGCTCTTTGACAGAGGGCCCACTGCGTCCACCCGCCAGAGAATCAATTCGCTGCAAAAACCTGTAGGAGACATGACATCCTTGTGCTCTGTGTGCTCAGACTTGAAGCCGTTTGAGTCATCGCCGATAATTGTGGATTCCCCGTTGCTCTCCTGGTGCTGGCCCGGCGTGAAGTCTGGGATATTGTGATGAGAAGTTGTCAACAGTAGGGGAAGGACTGGGTGACAGGTGATGTCGTTCACGCGGAAGCGGTGACCGGATGCTCTGCAAGCGTGACCTATACTAAGAACCTAAACAGAAAATATTTATAGAGTTATAAGCTTTTGATAAAACGTAATCGATTTGATTAACGCAAGAGTTCGAGGCTGTTGCAAGCATTTACCTGAGAAAATTTGGTTTTGTCGGCAAAAGTAAGCTGCCATAGATTCAGCGTTCCATTAGCGTGTTTCGATACCATCGAAACCATGGGACTTGGATGTGCCAACATGTCATTAACATTCTCATTGGCTTGCTTCTGCGCCTCGGTGGTAGGTCCGTTCTGTCCCAACGTAGTAGTGCCAGTCGGTTGCTGTTGCTGCGGCGGCTGCAGCGTATTGGGATCACAGCCATTCTGAACACTTTTAATGAGCTCTTGTCCAGCCCTCGACGTCAATGTCGACTGATCCTCATCCTGCTCGATGAGACTGGGCAGTGGTGTCGAGGCGTCCGTCGTATCAGTGGGCTTGCTCACTACTGTAGAAGACTTGGCGACTTCGCGAATGTTGAGCAGCGGACCGCCGGTGTTGTGCGAATACATGGACACGTTGTGACTCATGGTAGAAGCGTCGCCTAAGGGAAAAGCGTTGGGTATGCGGGTTGAGAAGGAGATCTGCGCCTGTCGGAATGAGCCCGGGTGGTACTCGTCTAACCATTCGATATGCCAGATCAGAAAACTGCCGTCGATCGGGTGAATGGAGAATAGGAGGTCGGGATTGTGATGCCAATCACGAAGGAGAGTCTCGATCTTCGTATCCAATGAATCTGGAGCTTGATTCGTCGTTGTAGCGTCCGTCGCTATGGAATTTATTGACGTCGTGTTGCTGCAAATGGATTATTTTTAATAATTTAAATGGTAACTTCAATTCTTCTTCAAATTAGATTTAATTTAAAAGTATGCTAGGGAAGAAACCAGAAACCGAAAAAGAAAAAGTCAAAACTTGAGCATGATATTTACCTAAGGCTTTGGTGGGAATGGACACTGTGAGGAAGGCTATGGTGGGACGAAGTCGTATGGGCTGTGTGATGCTCATCGCTACTGTGCTCCTCCTGACTTGTCGTTCGACCGCCAATGTTCGCTTTTTGACTGGAGTGGCGGGATCCTTTCTCTGTAGGTCGCGCCATACCGTAACAGGATAAGATGCTGCCTGATAAGTATTATTTTGAAATCCACATGCAACATGCAACATGCAACGTGCAATGAAAGCATCTCCATCGTGTACTCTTTGTGTGACCAATTAAAAAATGAAAACAACGCAGTTTTCTTCTTTTTAACTCATGTTTACAAATAATATGACTATGATTTATTACAAACATAACACTGTGTATGAAATCTCAATTATTCAGATGGAAATGCATATTATGTATTATTTAAAAAATGATGATGAATTGACATTATTGCATAAACGCTATTGCATAAACAACTCAAGAAAGACTGACTACATACTTGGAGTGTGCTCATCTTCAGAGTCATGATCAGCATGATCCGACTCTGGATGGTGGTGCATGCCTTCTTCTTTTTCAACAACTTTTCTTGTCAGTTCCTGAAAAATCAAGTCGAAATCACGATTAAAAATCTTAATAAACACGCGCACAGAGGTGCACAGAGAGAAAATAGAATATAAACTTTACCTGCAAAATATTTTCTGCTTGCATATTAAACTGCATTTCCTTATTATTTAACCAATGCAAAATAAAATTTGGTTCTCTGTCAGGATCACCAGTGATCAGACTTGGAACTAATGGAATATCTATGAAACCATTATTGTCGACATGCATTATTACACCAAAAACGATTATAAGAAATAGAAAACAAAATAGTTTAAAATCAATCATTACCAGTTTCTGCATTAATACTTGCTGCTAAATGGAAATGCATTCCAGGATAATGCCCAGTACTTTGATAGTTGTTATGAAAATCATGAACTGAATAGGTTGATGGTAGTGTAGGCAAAGTAGGTGCTGTGTGACCTGCTTGATGCTGCTGTTGTTTCGCGTGTCGACGTATATGAAAACATGTTCTATAAAAATTGATAAAATTAGTAATGACAATCAAAGTATCGTGAAAAAAAAGCAATCAAAATAAACTTGCTTCATATGTTTTAGACGCTGCATAAAACGATGTTTATGCATACTATGATGGCGATGCTTTCCGTGATGACCATGCCTGTCCGATCCTTCAAACTGACTCATATTGGCCAAACCTTCAATCTCCGGTGGAATTGTTTCCGTCCATACGCGGCAAATATTATCTCGACACGAAGTTACCAACATGTTTGATACTGAGCCCCTGGAAATCGAAATAATAGTTCATCATTTCCATTCCAACGTTGAAAATAATATACTAAAATATAAGCCTTACTTTGGCATGTATTTGCTAGTTTTTCGCCATGATATATGAGTCACAGCTCGTGGATGCGCTACATACACAAAGCTGAAACTATCGATTGACACTGGTTGACTGAAGGTTGAATGGTCAATACTTTTTGTTGGAAACACTGTAAATAATCAAAAATGTTGGTTAATACTATTTGTCGAAAAAAAAAACAACAACATTAGCAGGCTGAAAAATACTCACATTGCTTATTTTCAAACCAGATTTTCACCAATCTGTCATTCATTCCAGTAGTTGCGAAGAGTGTGCCATCGGGACTGAAGCTCATGAGATGTACAGGTGTGGCAGTGCGGCATTTCCATACGCAGTTCCATGCTCCTGGTTCGTTTGCCAAATTTGTGTCCGATGGCTGTGGGCTTTCTGCTTCTCCCCCGATTGAAAATGTGACTGCTCCAGCTATGGAAAATATATTTTTTTTTTTCATAGAGTTTGATTTATTTTGTATTTTTGAATCAAAAGAAAACAGTATGGTAAATGATCCTTTCCATATACATTAAAAAATGATATGGAATCGTCAGCCAGCTAATAAAATATAGTAATTAGATAAAAGTAATTATGCAGCATTGTAAGCTCAATGAACTTGCTAAAAAATATTATGAAAAACATGTAACATGGGCAATTAGAAGAAAGTCTGAATGATGAGAGATACACTTCTGCTGATGATGATACAACAAAGCTGCTTGAAAATCAATGCATGAGGTCATGCAAAATTAAAAATTGTTCATTCTCTAAAGTGAATGAACTCACGATCTTGCGCAGTGCTCCTTGATATGTTTTGATCTGCACCCATATTGATCGGCTCTTCGAACTGTATTGCTTTCTGCTTTGCTGCTGTATATAACATTACAAGATACAATGCTACTTGGATAGAAAATACTGTACATTTATATGTCAATATGTACACAAGGAGATTGATGGTAATAAACCACAGATCAATAATCAATACTATGTGTCATCACTTCTAAGTATATCGCACCAAAGATGCAAATTCAATACTATACTCACAATGCTCTTCCTGGAATGGCAAGATATTCTGATGCCACAACTGCAGAAGCTCTCCACCAGTCAATAGACGCGTTCCCTCCAAGTTCCATGATAACGAGCTGATATTTGATTCAGTTTGCAAGCTACCAGTTTGCACCCAGCGATATTCCAATTGCTGTAAAAGACAAAATTCTCGATATAGTTACAGTACTAACACAAACCAATAAGAAGCTGTTTGACTTCATAAAAAGAGTACCAGCCAGCAGATAATGAAGCCTGATATTGATAAACTTAATAGCCCGAATCACTTAAAAAGGAATCCTTACATGAGAGCATGTGCTGTGAATGAGCGGAGTTGGCTCAAAAATGCAGACTTGATTCTCGTATGCGGCAGCAATCTTGCCAGTGTCGGTGCTGCAGTCCAGGCAACTGATTCTTATGTAATTGTGCACTGCTCCAGGAATAATCTGCACTCTCTCAAAATTACTGGCAAGGATGACAATGTTACAACCAGCTGCGTAGGCCTTGAAAAGAATCAAAAACAAAAGGTGTCATAACAGTCGGATGGCTAAAAAAGTCTGAAATGAAATGAATTAAGCATCTATCAGACACACAGGCAAGCTTCCATCAGCCTCATCAAGGTCCCTCTGGCGAATTGACAGTGCGCGCGAGGCGCATCATCTCCACCACTTGGTAATGTTACAGTGTGCGAGAGAGAGAGAGAGAGAGAGAGAGAGAGAGAAAAAAGTCAGCGTTTTAATCAGCTGACTCGAGTAAATCGCTCGCTAGGCGAGTCCCTTCTCTCCATCCTCATCTAATATACGTGTAGCACGCATTTATCGGCCATCTCGCGCACTCCCTCTTCTCTCTCTCTCTCGCTCGCTTGCTCGCTCGCGCGCGTTATCGACTATTTTTTTCCTCGAAGGAAAAGCTCCTCGGCTACCTATGTCAGCACGGAGAATTATCGAGCACTCGCGCGACGACAGGTGTCCCGAAGAACCGCGCACTATTGCCCACAAAGAAACATACACACACTTGCTTAAAGTAATGCACTGGGGAAAGACGAGGGAGAGAGAGAGAGAGAGAGAGAGAGAGAGAGAGAGAGAGAGAGAGAGAGAGACGCCAGGATGAAAATACTCACGGTGAAGGAGATGCCCTCGACGGAGCCAACGGCGTAACAGCGGTCGCCCGCGTTGCAAGCTCCACTGAGTATCTGATGGCAATTCATTATGTAGATGGTCCGGGCCGGTCTGTCTCTCAGATGCGCCAGGAATGGTCTGGCCTAGAGCGGCATCGTCGGGAGCGAGCTCCACTTCGACAGCCAATGCACACACGAGCTGGATGAATACGTCCGACGTCGTCTGCGGGAACGGATAGCCGCCTCCCTCTCAAGCGCGACGAGACGTCGACGTGACACAGTACTTAGTCTAGCAGTAGAAATGCAACTGCTGTACTATGTCGGCCATCTTGGAAACGAGCGCCGAGACTCGCGAGCCGCAAGGGCGCAGCTAGCGCCTCCGCTGTCCGCACTCTCTCCGCTGCTCCGCAGACACTCGATGCGCCTGCGCGCTTCCAGATTACAAATAACAAATTGGCGGCTATATGTAGATCGCGCAAGTTTGGATGCGCCGAAATCGAATAACGGAACCGGACCCATTTTCGCGAAAATCGGTGAAGCACTTCCTCCCCGTGGAGAGGGGGTATGATCGCGAACTATAGGGAGTAGGGATGAGCGCGCCGCGCCAACGAGATTTGTTTAGCTTTAACTCAACTATAAGTAATTTGACCGTTAAACTGTCCGAACTTTTAGTAAGTAGATATTCAAAGTAATATCGGTAAAAATCTAAAACGCTCTCAAGATGATGACCAGTAACTTAGTCGGTATCTTCATTATAATTATAAATTTATTAATACTTAATACCCAACAAGAAACTACTGCAGAAGTGTCAACATTTATAAAAACCCACCATGGAGTAAGAACCATCAAAAAGTAACTTTGATTGATATAAATGCTAATAATTAATTTTTGTTATTTAAGCTTATCAACAATACGTGTGTTAGCGTAGTAGAATCGATCACAACAAAATGCCTACAAGAATACAAGTTCATTCGAGCAATGGGAATATGTAAGTATATAAACCTAATCAATTACCGGCAATTCGAGTAATGACAAAGCGCTCGATCAACAAAACATGTTTATTAGGCTTTTTGACATTGCCTGAATTCCTAAAAATTATTCTTGTCCTTTTTGTCTGAGTGCGTGTGTGTGTGTGTGTGTGTGCGCGCGCGTGCGTGGGTGTGTGTATTATACCGTGATATGTATGTGTGGTTATGTTTATAAAAGAATAAGCGGATTTTATTTTATTTTTGTATTTATGCGATTTTCTAAGAATAATATCTTATATTCCAGCCCACTGTAATCACCGAGAGGAGATTTACCAAGATACAAGTAAACATCAAGAATACACACTAATCATTACGTATGATGGAGCGAAGTGTGACAGCAATAAGAAAGAAAACTTCACGCTCATAATAAAGTTCATCAGAAATATGAAACTGAATACCTCAGAACTTCCAATGTTATTGGATGAAAAAATTATTGAAGTAAGTATAAATTATCGCCCCCTACGAAGAGTAGCACTGTTCAAATTTCCCGTCATTTGTGGCAGAACTCGTTTGACGCATGCTAGACTAGCACAACTCTAACTTAAAACAACGAATTTCTATAAAAATTTCCCGATTTTTGCGAAACTGTCACTAATGAACGTTTTTAAATATTCACAATTTACAACTTTTTACCGAATTTAAAATTGTTTTCACAAATACAATAATTTTTTACAAACATTTTTTTAAATTATTTACTTTTTTTAGAAAGCTTCTAAAATTTCCGAAACCTTTTAAAACTTTAAGGTTTGTCTGTCTTTGTTCAAGGTTTTCGTGAACTTAACCAACAATATAACCCAATAAAAACGCAAAATACTCATATTTTATTGTGCTACTCTTCGCGGCAAATCGTTAGTTGTGTGAGTTTTCATTTGCAAATTTTAACTGTGCTAGTCTTGGTACTGAGCGACGAAATAAAATACAACATATTCAAGCATAAAGATAGTTAACTCGATAATTTTTTTTACAGTTAAACGTAAGCAAACAATGTCGATTGGAAATAAACATATCAAGCGATAAAATATGCCAAGTTGTGCATTACGCAGAGTCGCATAAATTTTATAAAAAATGGGTAGTTACACCATTATCTTGGACTACGTGGGCCGTAGTTGCCTTATTTATACTTGCTGTTATCTATGCAATATATTCAAAATTGCTTAAAGACAGAATAATTGCCGTTTGGAGAGCGATTGTTGGTGCGGTAAATAGAAATCATTAACATGATAATCAGAACAAGTGAATTTGGGGAATATATTTGTAAAAACGGCATTTGTAAGTTGCGTCTATTCTATCAATAAATAACCGTCCATGCATATTCTTATTTTTCATTCTGCCTGAGTCCGGCGGAAAAAGCGGCGATATAATTTCGTGTTAATTCTCGAATCCGGCAATGCGCAGCCTCCTGCACGCGCGCGCGCGCGCGCTGCCGAGGCTGCCAAAGAGACTTGCAGCTAGCGTGGGCGGTAGGCCCGTGTGCACGCGCGTAGGTGGAGAGATTACGCGAGCGAGAGAGGGGGAAATGCAGACGAAATTTTCCAACTTGAAAACTCATCCGGGGTGCATGCGGCACATGGGCCTGATGAGCGTCACTTGGCCTTTGACAGGCAAGCGGAGCACCCGAAAAAGCTCTATGATTCGATTGAGAGTCTGTTATTCTTGGATGGCCATACAGTATTTTTGAATGTTAACAACATCATCGCACGGGATTTCTTACTGTTGATTTTACACTGTGATTTTCAGCACAAAATGCACGCGTTCACTTTACTTTTCGTTTGTAATTTTCAATACCTTGCATTTGTGCAAAGTGTTAATTTTTCTCTTTCAAAGACTTACCGGCATAACTATTGCGAAGTGGAGTACGGCCAGCTTTTTCCGTTTACATTTTCATATAACGGCCACGATCTGGAGATCAGACCCGGCAGCAGTTTTAAATTGCGGCTTTGTAGGTTTCAACTCCCGAATAAATACGCTAGCTATGGATATGATATTGTTTTCAAGAAAAATGGAACGGATATTGGAATCGGTACGTACACCGAATGCAAGGAAGACTTGGAGGCCTGGGTAGCAACTACGCAAGCTATCGCCACTAATATTCGAGATTAATATCACGATCGAATCGCAATTTTCTTAGGTAAAGAGAGACCGGAGTTCAAATTCGAACCAAGCTCGTCACGCTTATATGAGCAAATTCACGAGCGAGTGGAAACAACTCACGTGTTGGAAGTTGAAAGTTTCAAATTGAGGGCACACCTATACCAGACCAACTTTTTTTGGTTCTTTCGGCCGTCTGGAGCGAGAAAATACGCGCGTTTTTTGCGGGGCAGTTTAAATTCTCTTATGGGAATTTAACATTAGGGAAAATTAATGAAAATTAGCCATGGTTCAACTTTATCCACTTAGTATCTGAAGGCAAAATCCAAAAATGTGTATGACTAGTATGGAAGTATTAGAAGAGAGCTTTAATTTGAGGGCTGATGAGTTAAAAATAGTTGCCTAGGTAAAAAGTTGTCTAGGCTTGAAAATAGTACAAAATCACGAAGAGTAAGATGATTTGCGAAAATCAGCGATTTTTCTCTTTTGTTTTAAATTCTTATGACTTTCGATCCGAGCGGTCAATTGCAACCATCCGGGGCTCAAATTGAAGCTCTTTTATTATACTTTCGTTTTAAAAATTTTGATTAACATTTTAATTTTATAATCAGCTACGTATATGCCTATCAATTATGGCCATTTTTTGGCCGTTTTCATCGTCATATATGTAGCTGATCGTAAAATGAAAATGTTCAAATTGAAAACGGAGGACAAGAGCTACAATTTGAGCCCCTGATGGTCGAAATTGACCGCTCGGATCAAAAGTTATATAAAGATTTTAAAAATAAGAAAAATCGAAAAATTTGTGATTTTTTGCCATTTTCAAGCCTAGACAACTTTTGACCTAGGCAACCATTTTTAACCCACCTGACCTTAAATTAATTTTTTTTTCTATTACTTTGATTCTATTAAAACACGTTTTTGGATTGCGCCTCCAGAAAAAAGTGGCAATTTTCTGGTTTTCGTTAATTTTCCCCGTGTTAAATTCCCATAAGAGAATTTCAAGTGCCCCGCAATAAAGTTTGGCAAGCGATCGGCCATGCACGCGCGCATTTTCTCATTCCAGATGGCCCAAAGAATGAAAAAAAAAACTCACAGCTCCAGCTGTATTAATAAATACGATGTTATCAGTAGCATGTAGACAGAATTTAAACATTTTTACATTTAAATATTTTTTTCCACATGAAATTCCCGCACAAGAGTACTTAGTAAGGCCTTCTTAGTCTATATTATAGTCATGCGCTCGCCGTGCAGAATGCTGCGCTGCATCTTAGCGCATCTGTTGCCAGCTTTTCCGTCTTATATGCGTACACGCAGCTGCGCCGTACGGCTGCACGTCCCCCGGCGAGAGAGAGAGAGAGAGAGAGAGAGAGAGAGAGAGAGAGAGAGAGAGAGAGACTGAGCTAGAGAGCGGAATAAGCAGACGAACTTTTCCACATCCTCCGTAACACATATACAATAGGTATACAAGGCGTCGGAAAGACAAGGGATGAAAATATCTTACATTTTTATGAAATTAAAATTTTTCTCTTTCAAAGACTTATACCATCGCATGATTATACCGCGTGAAATAGAGAATCACCGACGTATCTTTCCGTTGTCGGTATTAGTTAAGGCTCACATCATACTTTGTTCAACGAAATTATATGCGTGCGCTTGTAATTTTCGTTGATTCCGTAAATAAACTACCGACTCGTTAATGCAAAAACCATAATCTATTTGTGCACACGCCTACATACTCTTCTCTTTCATTCTGCCTGCAGCAAGCGTGGGCGGTAGGCCCGCGCGCAGGTAAAGAAATCACTAGAGAGAGAGAGAGAGAGAGCGCGAGAGGGGAAGAGGGGGAGAGCGGACGAAGTTTTCCAACCTGCGCCGCCTAGCCAAGGCGTCGGAAAGCCCAAGGGTGCGCATGGGCCCGAGCGTCATTCAGCTTTTGACAGACCAGCTGAGCGCCTGGGAAAATTCCGCTTCCATCGAGTGTTTAGTCGTATATTCTTGTGTGATCGCGACACCGCAGCCTCTCTTTTTTTATAAACAATAAACGACAAAGATTTTCAAGACTATCGATTTCTCCGTGCGCCTCATCTCGACGAAATGCACGTGTTTGTTTTACTTTTCGTCTGGTTCATGCGCAGCAGGCCGACTCTGGCGCTTGTCGAAGTTTTGACTCAGGACCTGCCGGTAAGACGATATACTTTCACGCCGCGTCTCATTCTGCACTCACGTCCTGCGCATTTGAATAACACCTCGGTTTTTCTGTTTCAAAGAATTACAATAACTACTGTAGAGTGGAGGACCCGACGACGCATCTTTACACCTTTGACTTTTCCGCACTGTCCGACCACTCTACCGACAAAAAGATCAGACTCGACAGAGACAACAGTTTTAGAATACAATTTTGCAGGCACCTGGTCAAGCCCTGCAACGGAAAAAACGGATACAGCGTTTGCTACAGCAGAAATGGAACGGAAGTTGGAATCGGTGCGTATGATATTAACAGCAGTAAAATTTGAATGATACGCAGAACTAGAAACAAGTATATTCTCTTCGATCACAGGGGCTGAACCTCCGCAGATCGACCTCTCGAACGGCACGATCGTGTTCAGGTTCACGGGCGATGCCTGCAACGCGACGCATAATTACACGCTGAATTTCAAAATGAAGTGCGACTATGCGATGAAGAAGAACGCAGCCGTTGACATTGATGCCACGGACGTAAGAGCTGCGAATTCGAAAGAATTAATTGATGCACGTGTACGGTAACGATTTTTTATTCCTACCACAGCCGACGAGGGATTGCAACTTCGATTTCGTACTCGAAACTTTCGCCGCTTGCCCCCAGAGAAGCTACACCGACTGCATTGCCGAGTACTCTAGCGATCGCTACAATTTGAACGCTTTGAGGGATTTCACGAAGAATTACGAGGTGCACATCAACGATGACTTGGCGGTCATTCTGAACGTCTGTCACTCGCTTCTGTACGGGCCGCATCATGTCAACTGCAGCGATGACTCGTCGATATGCCTGATCGACAAGAGCGACAAATCGAACGTCAGGTAAAAAACTTCGCAAAGCCATTTTCGGCTAAATATCGCCTAACTCTACAATACAGACCGTATATGCCTCTTCCAAAGGTACGCGAATATCGGCAGCTTCCAGGCGAACCCGCTCATCAGCGTATTGGACAGAAATGACCTGTTGATCATTTACGACAGCGATGCCATATGCTACCAAAAGCACATCAACTCCTACCAAACGATCAAAAGCACCATCGAGTTCGTCTGCGACTTGAACGCAACGGTAAGTCGGCAGCTGCTTACCAGAACTGATGTATCTCTTTTACTATAATAATAATGTCTATCTCGCTGACGCAATCAGGACTCGGCGCCAGAGTACATCGGAGGCTTGGGATTCTGCCACTACAAATTCATCTGGAGGACGATCGCGGCCTGCAGCGAGAAGGTTCTGCACGACCAGACTCTGATCGACAGCGATTTCTGCAGAGTCAAAGATCCGCTGTCTCGGTACGAGTACGACTTGTCGAGCTTCAAGAACAGAGTCTTCAAGGCGAGGACTATGGAAGGGACTTATGCGGTCAGCGTGTGCAGCTTCATGGACGGCAGCGTTTGCAAGACTGGAACGGGTAACGTCATTTTTACACATACCTATTTATCGCGCGCATACTTAACATCTCGATTCGTTCAAGGGGTTTGCAAACTGAACAACCAGCCGGTCGAAACGAACGCGTATTACGAGCTCGGCGAATCGGGCGGCACAGCCAACGGCAAGCTGATGTGGAAGGAAAGCGGACCTTACCTGAACTACACCGACGGCGACGTCTGCGACGAGGAGGGTACGAAGAAGTACACGATAATCTCGTTCCTCTGCTCCGACACGGACTCGATGGAAGTCGAGGACAAGACTTGCCAGACGAGCATCAACTTTTACACGAGCGCTGTCTGCAAGAGGCCCTGCGCCATGTCGCTCTACGACATGAATTTCGAGAGACTCATCCAATCGAAGAGCAACTACGTGGTCAAGACCGAGGGCAGCGCGGTCTACCACATCAACGTGTGTCGGCCTTTGGTGAACGGGAGCCAGTTCAGCGACAGCTGCTCCAACGGCACGGGAATTTGCAAGGCTGACATTGACGAGGATGGAGAGTCGAGGAACGAAGTTGTAAGTCGATCAACAATCATCTACCACGCTCGATTATAATATGTACTCATATCGTTTCTCCTTACACGCAGAATTTGGGATATCCCGATCAGAATCTCCGTGGCGAGAGCGACGGCTCTGTCGTTTTGACCTACACCAATGGCTCTCTGTGCCAGGAGGACGACGAGCAGCGCATATCGACCCGAATAAAATTCGTCTGCGATCTGGATCACGCTGAGGTTGGTACTGTAACTATCTCGACTTGAGAAATTTGAAAAAGTTCCCTGGAAAATTAATTGAATCATCCTTGCGTTTTGCGTAACACGCACACAGGGAACTCCTCGTTTCTTGAATTATCACAACTGTACGTACTATTTCGAATGGAGAACGAAGCTGAGTTGCGGAACTGTCCAGGGGGAACTGGACGACGACAAGTGCCAAGTTACGAATGTTCACGGAGACGTGTGGGATTTGTCGGGGCTGAATGAGAAGGACTTTCACACGGTGAGTACAAAATTGTAATATATAATACACACGTAATATCCGACTACTTTATTTGGTTCCTCCTACAGTTTAGCACGATAAGAGGCAACGAGAACCACACGTTCCGCTTGAGTCTTTGCGGACGAAAAAGCGCTTGCAACAACTCGTACGTATGCGACGAGAAAATGAGCTACGGCAGAAACGTGACCGTTAGTTCGGACTATCGAACGAATATGATTAAGCTTCACTTTACAAACGGAAGCCGATGCACGGACGGTAATGATTTTTTCGTACTACATCGAAATGTATACAGATTATTTTGGATACAGAATAATTCGTCGATTGTTAATTTACAGGCTCGAGCGCCCAATCGACTCTGTACATCAAGTGTAACGAGTCGGCCGTTGCCGGAGAATTAACTGTCCTTTCTGTAAGTTCTTTGCGAAAGTATACTATATACCTATCTACTTAATTCCGTCACTATATTCATCCAATGAAAATTTTCATTTTCAGGACGAATATTGCAAATCTGAATTGGAGTGGTCTACCCATGCCGTATGTAAACCGCAGCATCTATTACTTCTCAAAAGTACTGTGCACCTGAACAGTCTGATAGATTCGACTGCTGCTGCTCAGATAGTCGGCATCATACTGCTTTTGATTTTTGTTATAGTCACAACAGTATGGTTCCTGCACGAGGCTTCGAGACGAGCTTTGTGCACAATGTTTATACGCAAGTTATTCCACAGATGTGGCCTACGCTGCGGCGAGAATCCCTCGAGCGACCTGTGTCTTTAACATCCCTAGTGGAAATAAAAAATGTAATAAACTGTAATAAAATATAAGAAAATGTAACAAACCGTACCATTTTGTACCATTTTGTTGGATTTCGGACCGTTTTTACATTTTATTGCAGTTTGCTACATTTTATTACATTTTGTTACGTTTTATTACAATTTATTACAAATCCATTGATCCAGGATTTCATGGGGGTCTCTTCTTTGAAATGACAAATACGTAACAATACGTAAGAAAGTGTAACAAAATGTAAAAAATTGTCTGTAAGCGTAATATTATATAAGAAAATGGCGACTTTTTATTTTCTCACTTCTGCTTACATCCTTTTACTTTTTCTTACAATTTCTTATGCATTGCTAAAAAAATATATTGACTATGTTAGGCGGTAAAATAACATATGTAATAAAATGTAATAAAATGTAAAAAAAGTCAACAAATCTGAAAATGTAAGAAAGTGCACGAAAACGTACGAGAAAAAAGTCCGAAATCCAACAAAAAGGTACAGTTTCTTACATTTTCTTACATTTTATTTACATTTTTTTACGTTTTATTACAATTTATTACAGTTTTTTCCACTAGAGATTGTTCAAAAATGCGTGTAATGCGTGTAAGCGCTTTATTTATTGTATACATGTACAAACTAGACCATAGATAATTTATAAAAACGTCACACTGAAATTGTTTATTTTTTTCAATATCAAAAGTACACGATAATCACAGCAGCAGAATCAATGCGATAACTGGCAAATCATAGCAACGCCTCGTATTATCCAATGCTCCGGGGGCTTGCTGGTGGGTAATTCTACGGCGATAACGAAATTCGTGGAGTGTCCCGTGGTAGACAGAGTTCCGCGTCTTTCGCTCGTTTTGTACAGTGGGCAAGTATAGGTCAGTCTCTTCTCAATCTCTTCTTTTCTCCTGGGTAACATCCATATCTGTCGAGAAGGATATAAGAAGAAGATGTGAGCGCTTATATCTCCGAGCCGCAATCGACTCGATAAACATAGCGTATAATATACCGCACGTACAATATATATATATATATATATATATATATAATAACTTTGATATTTATGCAAGCGATTGTCAATCGATCGTCATACTTACGTAGGGCATGGGCTCGTACAAAACTTTCGGAAGACTCTCGTTAATAATCATTTCGTCTTTATCGAATCTAGCTCCGTCTAAAAATAGCCCGTAAACGTAAACGCCGTCCTCCGGCGGCTTACTGATCGAAGCTTCTTTCATGACGCGAAAGTCGTAAACCAAAAGATCGATAGGGATCTGGTATTTTCTCGCGTAATTTTGCCGGATCCCAGTTAAAAACGCTTGGGTGAAGAAAAATCCAGACAACCAGTAGGTCGCGGGCGGCCCGTTGTCGTACCAAGTCTAAAATTCATTTATTGTATTATTTTTACAGCGGTAAAATAAAATTAAAAACTCGACTCGGAGATACCTTCAAAAACTGCAAGCGTTCCAGAAAATCTTTGACGTAGCTGCCGAGAGATTTCAGAGACGGATAGGAATTCTGCATCCACAGGCTCGGAATTTTTCCCACCAACAATGAGAAAAAGACTTGTTCCAGCTCGAAAGACATCACGACGACGCCTATGATCGAAATAAAAAAATATTACGTCGATCACGATCAAAAGTATAGATTCGATGAAAAAAGCTAGTTGCGGAGGTATGTATACCTTTGATGGCTCTTTGTACGTTTACGAGACTGCTTCTTATGCAGCTGAGCAGTTTATTGAATCGACCCATTTCTTGAACCAGCACAGTGTTCATGCTTTGGTTGTAAGAAGTCGGGTATTTCTCCATGGCTCGTTGCAGGTCGTAATTTTCCGGCAATTTATCGAGGATGTCAGTCGCGATCTTGTAAACAACTTGATCTTCCGAGGCGCCGCTTGCATCGTTCCGTGATTTTTCCTGCGAGAGTTTGATTGTAGTCAGAATTTAATACGCTTTATTCTTCCAAATGTAAATTATCTACAGTGCGTATACATGTACAAGTATCATCGGTCGAGTGAGTGCCTAAACGTGTTTCTACTTTCAAGGCGGACTAATTAACGAATCTGATACGCATTAACTACCATTTAACATGCAACGATCGCACACAACTGTCTCTAGTAAAATTCAAATTTTAGACCACCGATTAATACTTCACCTTTTGCTCCCACAAGTCCTAATGGTCGGTAAAGAAAATAAGCGATAAATGAGTTGTTCGCTGTACATATCGGAGGAAAAAAAGAGAAAAGAAAATACTCGTCCAGCCTTACCGTTCGGTCCTATCGTAGCCCCCAAACAAAAAAAAAACAGAAAAAAATTAATACCTTCATCTACATGATTCACGAGCACATGAACAATCGAATTCACGTACCTGCGTAAGCAGCAGCGAGGAAAACATCAAATTAGTTTCCTGATTATCTTTGACGATATCTGCATTCTCGTGAAGGCCGAAAACACTGGGTTCCGTGATTATGGGAAAGCTCTTCGTGTAACTCACGTACGCCTCGTATTCTTTGAACGTCGGACAGTAGTATACATCGGAGGACGGATCGAAGCGATAATTCTCTCGCGTCACCAGTTCCCTGCACGACAAACAAATCCGTTCGCTTAGCAGATCCTCGCTCCAATACGCGCACAGAGTCGCACTTACTCGCAGTAGAACGTCTGCAGGATAGCCATGAGGGTCCTCCTGTCCCAGTCGTCGGTGACTCTTCCTCCGTAATTACACTCGCCTGTGAGATACTTCAGAGCCTCGTACTGCACGTCGTCGTACTCGTTGAGGAAAGTCTTGAGCTGTAACGCGCTGATCCTCAAATCCGTCTCGTTGAACTCGTACGGCGTATTCCAGCCGATCGATCCGAACTTGCGCCGCTCCTGGACGTTCGCGTGGAAGAAGCAGAGCGCGTAGAGCAGCTTCTTGAAGACGTCGGACTGTTTGCAGGACTCGAAGAACTCGGGGTCGCTGATGGGATCGTTGCCGTAGGATTTCAAGATGTTGGCGCGCAGACCCTTCGGAGGCTCGTTCGTGATCTTGATGGAGTTCTGGAGGATGGAGATGGGGAAGTGGTCGACGGGGTAGCTCGTGAGCCAGAGACGAAAGTCCGGATGGATGGTGTCCGGAAGGAGGCCCTCGCAGATCTTCTCGAGGGTCGGCATCCAACTTTTGGCCAGGTGACAGTTCTGCAGGACCACCCAGTTGCCTTCCTTCACGGCCCTGTTTATCAGCTCCACGGCTATTGGGCCTTGTCCTGCGATGGAAGAGAACATAATGTATACATCGATTTTTACGCGATTTTGCTTGCATACCTTGACCGAGGGATAACGAGGACAATTTCTTCGCTCCGAAGCCCTGGTCCTCGGCAAACTTGAGCAGGAGCTGCATCGGATCGGCTCCCGGCGTCAAGATGAATATCAACGGGACGCAGCTGTTGGAGTCTTGGAAGGGAGAGGCTAGATCGAAAGGCGGTGGCTCCATGTACTCTGGGCCGAGTTGAGCTATATAGAAAGTGGGGAAAAAAGTAAGCTCTATAAATCTTTCAACTTTCATTACTCTCCGCGAGACCTTACATCCGACAAAGTTCTGCACGGCTGGAACTATTTTGTCCGGGCGAAGGCATCTTAAAAGCAGAATCCTCTCGAAAACCGTCAGTCGGTCAAACGGCTTTGGGAAAGTCGCGACTTGCGGCTCTTTCGAGTCGTACACGTTTCTCCACTCGTTTACGCTGTTACGAAGAGATTCTCTTATCCCCTGCAGAGAAAAGCTTTTGAGATTGGTATGATTCGAGAACTCGAAAATAAAAAATATTCGCTTCACGGTCGTGGCAAACCTTGAAACCAGGCACATCTTCCAGCCTGCAAATTTCGTTCCACGATTGCGGGGGTAGCCACGAAGCTGGATTTTCGTGCGGATTATCGAGACCGACTCCGCCAGTCAAGATGAACATCCACTGCTCGCGAGACAGCTTCTTGTCATTGTTCAGCAAATTGATGACCAATAAGAGCGAGAAGAGGAGCTTGTCCTTTTCGAAGAGGGATCGGCACACGTTCTCGTAAAGCGAGCGCGTAAAGTGTTTTTTCAAGTCTCTTATGCGAGCTTCCACCTCTTCCACCGGCTCCGTGTTATCGATCGCCATTTTGAAGAGGTTGACGAACCAATTCAGAGAGTACTGATACATCGGATCGATATTCGCCAAGTCGGCTGTCGTAATCAAGGTAGTGGTTGTGTAATTATAACTTATTCAAGATTATTAGCGTAAGTATGGATGATTTTTTACCCGTGGTAAAGAAGAGAACAGTACTGTAGACGGCTATGGGGGAGTACTGCAGTCTAGTTATATCGATGGTTTTCTCCGTCACTTCGGCAGCCGCCTGTTTCACTTGAATTTCATTACTCAAAACTTTCGAGGAACTCAACGCCGCGATGGCTTCCTCGTCTTCGAGGATATCCCCTTCGGACGACGACAACAGCGCCAGAATCTTGTCCTCGGTTTCTTTCAACATTCTGAAATCATACGCGAGAAAACGCGCGATAGTGCAATCCTTGAAAAAAAGTGATTTCAAGACAATAGCCTCGATTACTTCTTATTAGCAGCTCCTTGAATGATCAGCGAGTTCTTCTCGGACTCTAAATCCGGCCTTTCCTTTGCGACGACGATTCCCAAAAGCTGGTCCTCCAGTCCGCTCGACGTTATCATAAAGTTTATCAGAGTGACCTTGACAATGATTTCCGGCAGGTAGTGAGGGTTGCGCAATTTCGTCGTTATGTACAATCTGTAAGAGCAGACAATTCGCGACAATGAGAAATTCTCGAGTTTTAAAGAAAACAAAATTACCTGAACTCGTGACTATACTCGACGACGGTGTCGCCGAGTTTTATGCACAAGGCGCCGCCTTGTTTGAAAGTTTGTTTCATTAATATAGGCTCCAGCATAGCGTCGAGCTCTTCGCCGATGTTTTCCAGCAGAACTGGCTGGCCGAATTGAATGGCGTTCTCCAAGACTCGAGGGTAATCGTTTTGGCTCAGCTTGATTATGCTCAAGTTGTTGTCCTTTTCCATGTTTTTGATCCACTTGTTAGCCTGACTCTGAGGGTCGATCATGAGAGGCCAACGTCGCGAGTTTCTAGGACGAGTTTTATTGTTGAAATTGCGCATTGAAGAAAATAATCGATTCGAAAAGCAACAAGAGCATCGTTTACTTGACGATTATCCCGTTGTCCACGGAGAAGGAATCAGTGGGCAGACCGAAGATGTTCCAAGATCTGATCAGAACCGGAACGCCCAGAACGTCTCGAAGCTGGAACTCCTTGGTACAAACGATCTCCAGTTTCGTGCAAAGCTCGGCCCAAGCTTCGATCTGCTTCACTCTGTAGGGTGTCGTGAACGGCCCTAAATACGCGATTACACCGGACGCTATCATCGCGTCTCCGGTGAGTCGATCGTATCTGAAAATTCGTACGGCAAACAATTGCGGGCAACCGATACGCGTCGAAAGCCTTATTCTTCGTCGAGACTCACCTCTCGCCCAGTTCCTGGGCGTTATTCGACCAGCGCGTGTATTCGCCACCTAATCCGCCGATCAATTCCTCGGCGCGCTTGAGCTTCTGTTCGCAGTCCGTCACCTTATCCATCATCGACTGGTAATCCGCTTTCCGCCTCTTCAGATCGTCCTCCAGCTTAGCGAGGTCCATCTAATGCCGAAAACCGCACAGCAAGGTCAACAACGATTCGATACAGTTATATACTCTAACGTAATTAATCATACCCTCGCAAAGTACCTGGACTTTCCGCAGCTCTTCTCGTTTGGCATCCAGCTTGACCATGGCTTCGTTGTAAACGGCTTGAGCCTCGGCCAAGGCTTTTTTCTTGGGCGCTACGACTTTCGCGACCTTGTCGTACTCCGAAATGGCGTAGACCCACTTGCAGAGACCCTCGCAAGCAGTCGAGGCGCTCTTTATCTTCTCGGGGTCGAAGTTCACGTTGGTCAGATATTCTCTGCGGATTCTGTCGATGACCTTTTCCGGAATGTTGTCCTTGTCGAAGCTCAGCAGGGTGTCTAGGAACTTGACGTCGCTCAGGATCTTGAGAGAGACCTTCCAGTAGTCCTCCGCCATACGACCGTCGGGTTGTTGGATCCTTTCTGGTTTCATTTCCTTCAAGATGCAGACGCTCTCCATGACGAGCTTGACACCGGCTGGTGGATTCTTCATCGCCTTGACCACCGCGATGTCCGTCGGCGTCAGGGTGTCCAAAGCGGCTTGAGCTTCCTTCAAGATCGGCATGGCTTCGGCCAAGTTCGCGTCGCACTCTGCTTTTATCTCGGCTGCTCTACCAGCTACTTCCTGTATGCAATGCAATAGTATAACGATGTAATCGCGACAATTTATGAAATTTATGGAAAATCGTAAAGCGAACCATAGCAGCTTCCTCGTCGATCTTAACGATCTTCTCAACCTCCGCGACGTCCGCGCTCTCTTTCTCGACACGAGTCAGTATCGTCTGCACTTCCTGAGTGGCTTTGACCAGCTTAGGCTGCAGTTCTTTCAGAGTCTCCTGCATCTGAGTCACATCGCGTTGCGTTCCGTCCAAACGACCAAGGCCGCCCTCGTAGCGAGTTTTGCTCAGCGTGATTTCACTGTATATAGTTCGAAAAAAAAAATTGTTCAACTCGTGTACAATAAACTACCGCAAAATACGCCTTACCTCCTCTTCTTAGCCAAAAGGTCCTTGAAAGTGCTGATAAGCTCCAAGTAAGAGGTCGGAGTCACGTAGGTATGCCTGCCAAGTCGTTCCAAGAATTCCAGACTGAGAGTTTGGGTCGACACGTGGAAGTACTGGCACATGTCTATGGCTGCCTTACGCTCGAGATCAGTGAGCTTGATCTCGCCGAGGAACTTCATGGCCACCGCCGAGAGCGCGTCTTTCGGCCAAGGCTATACGCAAAGCTTGCGATCAATCATCGGGCTTCTCGACCGCGTGAATCTTACGTAAAATCATCATCGTCGATTACCTGCATCCAGTCGATAGTGCAGCAATTGACGAGAGCCGGGAACGTCCTGATCCTGTTCCGGAAAGCGTCGCCGATCGGCGACATGGTCACGACGATGTGCAGCTGCTCACGAGCCGTCTGCACGAAGAGGTTGAAGAGGGCGACTGGACTTCCGTCGGTCTGCATCGATTTCTCGCGCTGGCGGTCTATCTGGCGCATTTTCTCGCAGATCTCGGCTTTCTCTTCGTTGTTGAAGAGATTTGGTACCTGAATTTAGAAAAGAGAAACACGCAATACGTTGTGTGAAAGAACAATCGAAAAGTATATGATCATACCTCTCCAGTGTTCAGCATGTTATTGATGTCCTCCAGAAAGCTCTCCTGCTTGATCTGCGTATCGGTGAAGAGAAAGGTCGAGTGCAGCTCGTTCGAAGTGGTCTTGAGAAGTATCTTCTTGATGTCCTCGTGCCAGTCGTGAGTCCCGTAAGTCTTGGTGATCTCCACCTGGTGGACCTCGTAGTCGCAGATGTGAGAGGCGAGTCTCGTGAGGGATTGACGCCCGGAACCACCGACACCCACGAGCAAAGCGTGAGATCTCGGTTGCTTTATGATGCGAGCGATCTTGGACAGATGCTCGATCGCGAAGCGGAACAAAACGAGGTTCATCGGCTTCTTCGTCATCGAGTTGTACTCGCTTAGGTAGTTCTCCACTATGCTGCGCAGCAGCTCGAGGTCGGAGACTTCCTGGTAGAGACGAACGTCGGCCTTCGGGTCGACAAAGTCGCAGTAGACGAGCTTGCGAAGCTCGCTTTCGCCAATCTGAATATCCATATTCAAGATCACTCTCATTTTCGTTATCGATTTTTCACAACGAAGGTACAATGCTTACCATCGTCGTCTTTCCGTTCTTCAGCTCGGCAAACATCTCGTCCAAATCGATTTCCATTTTCTCGCTGAGAGTCGCGCGTATCTGCCGAATGAGCCAATCGATGTCGCTCTGCTCGACCAATCGATCGCCGAATACGCGCAGCACCTCGTGGACCCATAGCTTCTTCATGCTTTCGAGGGTCGGCATTGTCTCCGGGACGGACAATAGAACGCCCTAAAGGTTTACATTGTTAAAGCTCGTCGTTGTCTCATTTTCCTTCAGCACTAAGCTCTTATAGAGGATATCGGAATTACCTGAATTACTCGAGAGAAGTCGCGAAGGTTGAACAGGTAATGCGACTTCGCTGGGGTGGGCAGGAGGAATTCGAGACTCTTTTTGTAAACGTCTAGCGTGGCTAATACTATTTGCTCGATACAAGGATCGAATTCTTTGCTGAAGCCTCTGCGCCGAAGAATATTATTTCATATTAAAGAAAATCGCGTGAGTATAGTTAACGCTCTCAAACTATTTTTATAGACGCTTGCCTCGTATCGAGATGCCAGAGGATGATTTTACTGAAAATAGCGATCATAACGTCATCCTGAAACTCGGAGATGGTGGTGACGAAAAAGTGTCGCTTGAATCTCGGCGTGACGTCCTTCCCCCCGCTAACTGGCGGACTCATCGCGCACATCAACTGCAGCTCGATCAGTTTGATCGCCGTTGAGTCTTTTCTGTCGTACCTACGAATACGAGAATCTCAGCGTTTAATACAAAATTTGAAATTGAAAGTCAGATGTAGAATGGTTAGAGCTGGATGTTTTACCACTGCGAGTGATCCAACCACTGTCTGAGCAATTCGATAGCAGGCTGTGCCCCGTATTCTTCCTTCATCGGCATGGATACATCGTCGACGAATATGACCCATCGTTTACCCACCGGAGGACCGTACACACCTTTTCTCCTCTTGTCCAGCTTGCTCATGATGATATCCTGCGTCTGGTTGGCCGAAGTCTGCGCCGAGAAATTGATGAACAGCGGCTTGTACACAGCTGTGTTGTTCTTCTTGAGCAAGAAGTCCGTCGCGTAGACCGATTTTCCGGTTCCAGTTGGCCCGACGAACAGCACTGGCTTCTGCTGCTGAACCAGCAACTGGAAGAGAGTCGTGTAACGGATCGTCTCGACCGTAGGGACGATTATCTGGTTCACGGGGATATCTCGAGGGATCGGCGGGACGTTCTGCAGCTCGTCCGACCACAGCTTCCATTTACCTTTGCCCTGCGATTTTTGAACGCGGTTAAGCAACGGAGTTGCGTGGATTTTAGCGTTTTTAGAATGGACGGAGGACCTCTTTGATGAACTTGTAGTCGAAGACCAAGCCGTCTTTGGGCATGACGAAGATGTACGGTTTTGCCGGCGGTTGGACTGGCTCTGGTAAGCCGAACCTGCTGACCAGAGATGCTGGAAATTCTTTCTCTAAAAGTCCCCGGAAAAGGACGCTGAAAACCTCTCTGTCCTTCGCCACCAACGTGCCTCCCATTGCCCAGATGCAAGAGAAAAAGAAAGATCCCTACGATCGAGGGTAATAAGGTGAGAATTACTTCTGTGTCAAAATGAAAGTGCTTGAAAATTTTTCTTATGAGTTACTTCTATCTGTGCTCTGAGGTCCAATTCGTTCGGAATTTGAGTCGGGTTCAAAGTACTGTACTCGTCGAGGAAACAATCCATCAAATAAGTGATGGACTGTACGAGATTCGAGTCGGGCATAGGACACATTTCCTGGAGAAAGCAATTACTTTCAAAACTTTGTACAAAAAAAGAAAATTGCATTGAACTGTCATGTAAATAGATAAACAAATACACACGGTGAGGCCGCATCGTCTCAGGAGATACAGAATGGGCTTGCAGAATCTCAAAAAGAGAGACTCGTACAGGAAAGTCTGCAGCCATTGAGTCAATAGAGTCGGTGTCGTAGCTATCCACGATTTCAAAAGCGGCTCCCAACCCAGACTCGATGGATCCATATAGATCATACCTGTGACACAAGCACATTTGTCGGCGTAAACGTCATCGTAAAAACTGCTTCAAAACACGTGGAACACAAGTCTCACCGCAACGCGACACAGTCGCAGGCGAAGCAGCCTCGAGGTCCATCGTTTCGAAAATCAAATTGGTCGTCGGTGCCAGTTGTATGATTTCACCGCTCATTAGGCACAGTTTCTTGTTGTCGTCGAGCACCGTGTTCATATTCTCGATCCAAACCGCGTCGATGGGTCCATCGAATACAAGCCACTTGCGATTGCTATTCGTGGACGTGGCGAAAGCCCGATAACTGATGGCTAGAATTCCGTCCTGCCATTCGTGCGACGCCTGATCGAATTGCCCGTACAGCTGGCCGATGGTTATCGATTTTGGGTTGATCACGGTTATCTCGACCTTGCGCTCGTTCATTAGTTTCTGAATGAAGACGAGCAGAACTTTTTCATTGTTTGAAAAGTTTTTAAAAGAAAAATATATATATTACGCGTTCTTCGCAGAGTTCCAAAGCGGCAGCCAATGTTCTGTACGCTGTGGACTTTCCTCCGAACGGCTGACCGACGATCATGAAACCGTGACGGACGATCATCATCTCGTAGATCTGCTGGATTTTCTTCAGGAACGACGGGGTGCACTGAATATTGGCTCGAGCGCACGCTTCCGCGGCGCACTCGTTCAAGTCCGTGTAGTCGGCTTCGGGTAGGCTCACGTTGGGGAACAGATCCGACATGATTCCCTGCAGCGTAAAAAGGGTGTATCATCGGAATCGATCGCTTTACGATCGCTTCGAGAATGTAAAACTCACGTTAAACAGCGGTACGTCGGGATTCAAGAATTTCGGCAAATTCACATCCCTGATACTCCTGAGTATCAAGATATTCTCGTCCTCCTCAGGATATTTCAATTTCAAGTTACCCGCGGCGGTGAGAACCGACTTAACGGCCCTCATTCCGTAGTCGTAATGACTCTGCGTCGACAGCTGCTCCGAGCAGAGCCGATAAGCCGTGACGATTTTCACGGAAAGTGGCCTCGCGTCGTGGAAGCCGAAGGAGTACAGCGTGTTCTCGGCTATCAAGCCGTAATCCGGCACCTGACACGCGAAATCACGTATAGCCATGATTCATAGAACTGTATTAAAGGACATATTTTCATACCATCATCGCGACCGAACGGAAGAGCGCCTTGAGATTATCGGGCAGATCCGATCTTCCAGCGTATCCCGGATTCATGGTGATGAAGATAGCGCAAGTCGGGTCTAAGTTCAGCTGGGTGCCCTCGAAAATCAGCGTCTTTTCCTTGGCGTTTATCGCTCGTTGTATCGTCAGGATTTGCTGAGCCACCACCGACAGTACCTCGAGGTCGATACGATTGAACTCGTCGAAACAGGACCAGGCACCCGATGCTGCTAGGCCCTATACACACATCATCGTTCTCCGTATAATTCCTCCGATGAAAAGTTTGATTACGAGAAAAAGAGCGTTTACTTTGAAGAACTTTCCCAGCGCGATGTAATCCAGCCCGTCCGAGCAATTGAAGACGACGCACTGCTTGGCCACGGCCTTGGCCAGATCCTTGGTGGTCTCGGTTTTTCCGGTACCAGCAGGTCCCTCGGGCGCACCTCCGAGATGCAAGCTCAGCGCCCCGAAGAGCGTCCGGTAGCATCGATCCGTCAACGGCGTTATCACTAGCCTCGACGTGTTGCCGAGGTACTCGTAGCCATAGGCCAGCGAGGCGTTTATCATCATCGTCATTATGTTGTGCTCTCCGTCGTGCTCCTGCATAGTGCGTCGGGGAAATCGATTAGGCGGGAAAATTTGCGGTACGTACACGGATATGCGGCATAACTCACCATCCAGTAGTATCTCATCTGACAGATCCACTTGAAATCAGTGACGCTCGTGACTTTCTGCTCGCAAAGACCGACTAGAACGTCCCTCGCGTGCACGTCCAGAGTCACCAGTGCCTCTGCAGCGAATTTGATGAAATAATAAGAAATCGTTATTAAAAAAGAAGAAGAAGAAGAAGAAGTAAAAGTTCGACAACAGAGGGAGAAATTTATACCGAGGGTCGTGCGATTTTGCGAGGACAATTTCCCCCGCACGAGTTTGACAATTTGGCCGAGCTCGTAGTTGCAGAGCTCGACGTACTCCAGCAAGCCCTGAGGCGCTTTCGGAATAGCGCTGGTTACATCGCTCGTCCAGTATAACTGCGAGATGCAGAGGATGGCCTGTCCCGGCCACTCCAACACCCACTCGCTTCTGGCTTTCGTTGGATAGGCGGTTTTCGCTCGCAGCACCTGTTACTCGCTCGTCTCATCGTTTAGGCTCGTTTAGTCTTTATCGTTTAGCGATCGTATATATACGTTACCTGGGCTCGGACGCTGGCTTTCATACCCTTTTCCAACTTGTCCAGCCATTTTTCCACCTGGCCCTTGGCCTCGGACGTGTCGATGATGTCCTCCAGATCGATTTGCTCCTGCTCCGAGGAAATCATAGAGGTGACCTCCTGCATCTCCGTGAAATTGAGTTTCGCTATTCCTTCGAAGCATTTCTTCAAGTGGGGCTGTACTCTGAATTCAGGGATTCAAGTATCTGTATAAACGGAAAATTCAATATCGTTTATGTAAGAAGTAAATATACCGTGTCGGGTCTTTCGTTTCCGAGAGTATTTCCAGCAACTCGTCGTTCGACAGGAAGAAAAATCTCGGGAAGACGAGCCGCTTCTTTTCCAGGTAGTCGTTCAGTCCCTTCTGAATCAAATCGAGTAAATTCGTGGACTTCTTGAGGCGGTCGAGCATCTTATCGATTTCCACGACCTGCATGACTTTCGGGTTGGCCACTACGCTCGACATTATGTCTTTCCATATCTGCGGACACGCATAGCAATGAGAGAAACTTTAAAAGCTGCGAAGTGAGTTAGAATCTCCAAACTCCTTTTTTTTCGAAATAAAATATACGCGGCACAAACTTTGTCGACTGCGCTGAACCGACGTCCTTCCTCCTGCATCTGCGAGTGTATGTCGGGCGAGGAGAATATGGGCTCGAGATACATCCACGTCGCCTGCACCTTCAGCCAGTAGTCCATGATGTCTTGAAGCAGATACAGCTTAGCCTCCCACTCCCTGAATTGAAAATTTTCTTTGAAATTCTTATGATTATTTCCTTCTTCGAAATCTCCCGCGCTTCCAGCAGCTTACAAGGTTTCCTTCTCGAACGGCTTGATGTAGAGCGAGTTTTTCATCGTCTGAGCTTTCGTCAGATGGTCGTCCAGCAGTAGCTGAATGTCATCGACACTAGCGATGACGTAGGTGCCGGTATCGCGGTACGAATTCACGACGAATTCCATGTCGGTCCAGTCGGCATGCATCTTCAGCAGAGCCTTCTCCAGGTTGCTCTCCTTCGTCGCTGCTTCGGATATGGTCTCGAATTTCGGCACGTACTCGTCCAGGCCAAAATCGATTACCTGAAAATGCTTTCGAACGCTATACACAGGCGAGAAAAATCGAGAAAAGGTGACACACCTTCAGCAGCGTCATGCTCGAGTCGACGACGATGGGAAAGCCGACGATATCGGAGACCCGCTCCCAGTGCCTCGCCTTCATTCCGGGATTGCCGAGAGTCATGATGAGGGACATGTGCTCGCGGAACTCTTCGATCGTCGACCTGACGGTCTCGGCCAATTTGCGCACCAAAGGCTCTTGGAAGGCTTTTTCCAATTTCAGCACCGAGCGATACGCCGTGCCCGACTCGGCCTCTATCGTGTCCGGGCTGTAGCTGCCCACCATCGAGCTCATCCACTTCTCGTGACTCGATAGAAACTCGCAGGCCGCGTCGTAGAACTTTTTGTACGGCGCCAGTTTGTCCGCTATCTGACCTCGTTGAAAAATTACAAATCCACGCAAATTTCGTCCAATATACCTGTATGGATTAAAAATGTCTTTCAACCTTCTTTCTGAGGGGATACTGCGATATTTCCCAGCCGAACATCTGCTCCTCTTTGTTGAACTCGTCTATGGTTCCCATCGCGTTGATTAGTCGAGCTTCCAGTCTATCGGCTTTCTTCTTGTAGCGGAAAATTTCCTCGACGTTGCCCCAGTACTGCATCTCGTCGCAATGCTTCGCGTAGGTCTGCAGGTCTTGATTGAATTTTTGTATGCGCGAAGTGAGGGCCTCTTGATACTCGCCGGTTTTGCTCGCGATTATTCGTCGGTGCTCCTCGAAAACCGACGGCATTCGATGGTACCTGAATAACATTTTTTTTTTATTCAGAGTTTCATTTGCACGCGTAAGCTCTCTCAGTACCATTGAAAAGCAAAATTGTTGGTTTTAATTTCCACGGAAGTCAAGGGCTTGTAATCAGAGAGGAAGGAGATGTATTCGAGGATCTCTCGTAGTCTGTCTTCCAGATTCGAAGACATTTCGCTCTCGGCCTTTTTCACGAAGATGCCGAGCTCCATCAGCTCGGAAGTATTGGGCGGAACGCTTAGCGCCTGATCCGCCATGCTCTGATACTCGTCTCCGATACTGAAAACGTCGCGAAATGAAAAATCTCGGTATCGAATAAAAGCTCACCTATACCATCACAACTTACACCTTGGATTTCGTCTGATAATCGTTGATCATCTTGTTGAGCAGCATCTCCTTGCAATTGTCGGCGGCTTGGGACATGTGCAGCATCAAGTCCCTCTTGTTGACTTCGAATAGGCCGATGTGAGCCGTTCGATCGAACTCCGATAAAATGTTTCGTGAGAGCTGATGGTATTTTTCAATTAGTTGCCCGTACTCCTCGAACGAGCGAGGCGGATCTGCGTTCAAAAACGACTCTACGAACGTGATCTCCTGCCGGTTAATCAGATTTACGTACTTGTCGAATTCCCGGACTTGCATCTCCGGGCCGACTTTGTGCTTTTCTATCAGCTCGCCGATACTTTTGGCGTGCGCTGCTAATATGTCTCTAGAGACGTCTGGCTACACACACACACACACACACACATACAAGGGATGTAGTTTACGTGGGGTTAATCGAATTTCCTTTGAGAAATTGTGTAGTTTACCGGAGAGAAATCCTTTCGGTCTATCTACCTTTAAGTTTTCGTGCGTCGTAATACTCGCGGTTTGTTGCAGACACTCGAAATCAATGCGCTTGTGCTCGTTCACTGCCTCTAGAAGCGAATTCAACAGCATGACGAAAGTGTCGCGGAAAACTTTGAATGACGGATCGAAGCCGATGCGTTGATTTCTCGCCACGACATTGATGTTGAACACGCAACTGCATCGCTGCTCGCAAACGCGAAGAAGAAAAGTAAATTTAATCGTTGCTATATGTGCAAATCGATTTGGAAGCTTTTATTCACCTCGGCGTTGGTTAGAAAATCCATGTAGTCGTCGATGGATTTGAAGCACAGAGATCGCAGCTGATCTTCCATTATCGTGGCGAGACAGTTGAACAGTTTCACTGCGTCGTCCTCGTTCTTGTCGATCTGCAGTATACCTTTGCGTTGAGCCTGAGAGTATATTATAACGTTGAGAGCGAATAACGAATGGTTCGCACGAATCGAGACTAACGGAATAAATTAAATTTGTTTACGTTACGAAAAATACTGATTATCTTGGTAATCCATCTCTCGTCGAGCAGTTTCTTCGTGCTTTTAACCATTTGCGAAAACAGGTAGTCGAAAGTCAGTAGGTCGTACGATTTCCCATGCGATAAGAACGACTGCTTATCAATCTGCCGTGTCGCGCTGCAATTCGTTTCAGAATTGAAAAAAATGCGTTTTTGATTGCCTCCATACGCAAATTATCAATCGATAGTTCATTACTCGAATTCGCGGAACCAAAAGTCCAGGGACTTTCTAATGCAAGGATGATACAACATCAAAGACCTCTCGAGCTTCCTGCGTCTCCTCTGGAATTTAATTTTCTGCTCTGCCGTCACGGAATTAAATGCATTCTTGAGTTTCTGCGAAATCGACGTACTTTGCGTTAATTTTCAAACGCTCTTCATCGAGCGCGTAAAATAAAAAGAGAAAAAAATTCAACAACCTGCACCGAATCGTCCTCGTTGTTCGCGAAATCATGCAAAACGAAATCGACCACCGACTTTTTGACGCTGAGAACGTAGTTCTCTTTGATCTCCCGAACGACCTCAGCAGTTACGCTCTCGAAGCGCAGCCGCCAGTTTTTCGGGACTAAATTTAGAATCGCCTCGAGAACAGCGGGATCGAGAGGCGATATGTGCGAGCTGTCTATGCCGTGCACTATGTAATGGTAGTATCTCAGCAGCTGGGCATCTTCGTCGGTTATCAAGTTCCTCGTGAACGTACTGCCGGATCGTTTGATGTGCTCGTCCTGCTTCTTCGCTATGGTCTTTATCAGCTTGTTACGAAACTCCTCCCTTTTGCGCCGCAGCGACGTGTAGCAGTTCGCCGTGAACAGCATCTCCCTTTCCTTCTTTCTACGCGACGACGAGCTCTTATTGATTCTAAAATACACGTCGAGAGTCGTAATATTTCGAAAGTAATTTCACTCGATCGTTCAAAGCGTGTACCTCGATAATTTTTCCTTCGAAGAATCGAAAAGCGGCTGGGGCGAATCGAATATGGAGAGCTCGGTGAGGACATTGTCGAGCAGCTCGTTGCGTTTCCTCTTTTGGCCGACTAGTTTTTTCAGCTTTTCAACGTTGAGCTCTTGCGATTCGTGGAACAAGCCTCTCCTCCCGTTCATGATCACTCTAGGTTTGGGTTAGCAAACATAAAAACACTGCAATCTCATATTGTTTTCACTGTACGCCTACTCTCGTACACTGTGTGCACAGCGAACACGAGGAATAGGTTAATCACGCGTGGAGGGTGTTTGTTTCCATAGTAATACTAGATCGCCTGCCGGGGTTGCTAGGACGTGTTAGATCTGCAGGGTAAGGATCAGGAGAATTTTCGGGAGGATTTTCGTTGGAAAATGGAAAGGTACTCTTGATGCGAGAAAAATAATAATCAGTGAATGCTCTTATTCTCTTTAAATATATTTAGCTATACACTGTACAACGATTTAAAATTCATTATGCTCATGTTTATGATACACATATTATACTCTCTACACCGCTAGAAAGCAAGATCGTTAAGAGTTGTAGATACGAAAAATGATGATCCTTTCAGAGTATTTTTCTTTTTTTTCGTCGACGTACATCGAGTATAACAAAATATCCATACCTAATCGATTAACATCATACACACTTACTATGACTTACATATCGGTGATTGTCGCTCTCGTCTTTTGATCCCATCGTGTATGCGGGGAATCCCTAATTGATTTGCGCGCGTGTCGTCCCTCTTTCTTCTCTGTATAATAATATACGTAAATCGAGTGTCTACATACGCTATACGGCGAAACGAATGGCAATTTTGTCTCATTACGAACGCAGACTCAACTGAAAAACGTTACGAAACAATCGCTGAATACAAAAGTTATACAAAAAGCTATACGTCGCTATCTCGCACCGTGGCGCAACAGGAAGTACGCAAGAATATCTCTCTGCCTCTTCCAAAAAACGAAGTAAAATCGCAAATACAATAATAGCTATAGATAATTGTATACAAGCCTTATACTTTCGTCCCTCTGATCTCTGAGTTATAATAGGTCCGCCCCAATCCAAACACGTGTATACGAGATTAGAGTAATATATAATCATAGAAACACGGACGTCGGATAAGGAAGAGTCTTTTGTCGAGGTATGTCATATTTGTAATATACACGCATCGGTATAATCACGTCGAGAGTACATGGTCAGCTCGTAAAAGAATATATGTATGTATAAGATTGGACAGCTGCTGCAGGAGAGGAGGCGCGATTCGCGGGCGTTCCTTATTCACGCGCGCAATAGAGGTGTATACAGTACAGAGAGGAGTACAGGGCGCTACATGGCGTTGCGAACGAAAAGCCGCCGAATTATTGATTTTCCTTCGCGCGCTCGCGGCTTATTAATGCCGCGGAAAAAGAATTACGTTATGCCAGATTGCGTATCTTCTCTGTGCAGGTGTGTAAATACGTTTGTCGTCGCGCATCACGTATGTACAGGTGTGTGTATTGTACGGAAGAATTCATATCGCGGGCCCGAATTTGTAATAAGCGAGTTCTCGGTACGCGGTTTTTCTCTTTGAATATTATATCCTTTGCGCTTAGCGCCGGCTCAAAAGAGGTAGGTATACCGAGCGACGTGTGATGCATCATTGTTAGCGACGACGACGACGTAATGCGCTACGTACGAACGAGGTGTATAGCCTCACGGCTATAATAGCTTTCCGCAGAATAATCGATATTTCGACGCTTTTATATACACCGCCGCGAGAGACGGTTTGACCAAACACACACTTTGGGAGCTTGCTCGTTTTTTGCTTATAACTTTAAATTCATTATACTCGTATCTCTTGATTGATTCGGTTATAGCTTTCCTTCTCGTTATTGCATGTCGGATTAGCTTCTATAATACACGCTCAAAGTGATTGCAGCTCTGCTGAGAGACGTTTCTTCGTAGAGTTCGATCTTGTACATGTACGAGAGTTTGTAATTATACAGGTTTGTTAGAATCGTCGCTTAGAATATATATTTTGTTGGAGCCGGAATTGGGTCATTCGGTACACGTGGTGTATGAGAGAAATGCCGCTCGTGGACGCCATTGGAAGAGCTCCGCAAAATAATTAAAATAGAAACGGAAATGCGCGCAGTAGGCTACACCGAGTGACCCAATTTTACACGTTATGTACCACCTCGAGTCCTCTCGTTCTTTTATAATATCCTATATATCGGATGTATATAAACAAAATATAATCTCTCGTAATTTTTTACACCTACTCGCGCCAACTTTCACTCGCACCTACATAAGAAAATACACACTGCTCGCGGATCCTAGGAGATGAAAAATCGAAAAAAAATCAACGCATACGTATGCACGCGGTAGAGCGCTTGAGCCGAGAGTAATAAATCAAATATTTCCTCGCCGGCGATCTCGGTGACAATCGGAGCAATCCAAATAAACAGTCGATCGTGTGAGCGCGGCGCACGTATACGCGTCCGCGGTTTCTGTGTCCCCGGAATTTCTCGTCAATTGTCAAAGGGGGGTACGTACACGTATGGTATATATATAGTATATAGGTAGTGGTAGGCGACTCGTGCGCGTTTCTCTGTTAATCGGGAGAAGACAGCCCCCGGGCAGGAGAGTTTGATCAGCTACTCCGCTCGGCAGCAGTCGGTTAAGGTCTCGTGAAGCGATACCGGAACGGTTGCGTCCAGGCTAGCAATTCTAGATCAGGGAAGAAACACACATACAGATTTTCGTTTTTTTTCTTCTTTTTTTTGATGTAGAAAATGTTGCTCGATCGATTTTCTCGCTGTACGTGTATTGTATGTGTTATACGCTTGGATTCCCATACTCAAAGGCTGTGAATTATTTCGTGTGTCCGTTCATCGTTATAATTGGAATACACGCGTGAGAGACAATGACTTTGAGTATAGGAATCGCTTTGTGGAACACTATATATAATTTGTCTACGAAGCTATACGCTTTGATATGCCAAACAGCTACGGTGTACAATCGGTCGGAATGTTATTTTTCATCGCGTTTTATCGCAGCTAATTGGATGTTTGATCTATGGACCCCATTCGTGGCCGTTTACGTGATTAATGGAACATGCGTTTGATGCAAAATTATAATAACGTATTTTCTATTCTAATTTACAATTCAACTACGCTTATAGTTACTCGCACTAATAGTCATACTTCATAAATACTCTTTCTATATTATATGAGCTACTGATGATCAGCACACACACACACACACACGCACGCACACACGCACAGATGTGTAACAACGAGATTCGAACGTGTGTGTCGCGTGAAAAAAGCAAGAGATGTATGCCATCGTATAAACTCGGCTTGAATTGTAAGATAAAATCTCCGATTATTGCTACTTCGCGTTTTGTATACAAAACGCGTGTACACATTACTCACACACACACGCGCGCGCGCTGCACACTACACATCAGAAGTCTGGAAAATCTAAATGATCGTGTCAAGCGCATACAAAATGAGAGATACAGAGAAACAAAAAGAACGTCATACACAGTATTATAATGGAAGATCGAGCGATAAACTGCAGTGTCCGCGAAAGAGCTCTTTGGCGTTTGTATTAATGTCAGTACAGTATATTTCAAAGCTCGTGAAGAGAGAGAGAGATAGAGAGAGTTCGTATATAATACACACAAGCGCTACTAGTGTATAGATATATGTAAGTATACAGAGCAGTGAGTTGCAGCTATAGGAGCTTGATGTACCTACAGCACGACAATAAGCCTCTACGTTTTGCAACAAATATGCGTCTCTCTCTCTCTCTCTCTCTCTCTCACTCTTGAGTGTTTTATGATATATAAGCAGCTCTCGCTCGCTCTCACGGTGAGCATATATAAATGTTTTTTGCAGCTTTTGTTCTCTACTTCTACGATGTGATTGGTGGCGTTATTATATGCTGATGCTGCTGCTGATGATGATGATTATTGCGGGCGTGTTTGTGTGTAAGTATACAGCGAAAGAAACTAAGAGAGAGTGAGAGCGAGCAAGCAGTGCTTGGATTTCGTTCCCCTTTTCGTGAGTGTGTGTGTGAATGCGCTCTAAAAGAAAAGCTCTACAGTCTGATGATTCACTCTTAAGATTTACCATTGTTGTTGAAACATGGAAAGACCGCGTTCCAGACGCGATTGCAGAAGCCACGTGCTCGGTTATTCCAGCCGGTTATCGTCTGGCTGCCTCTGAATTTGTTACCTGTGTGCCATGAGAGCGACGAAGTTTTTTATTATCGCTGCTCCGAGATAAGGATTGCGTACGCGGGATATATTTGGTTTCTCGGATTTCGTAAGAGCATATGCGTGCGGGAGAGGATAAAGCGAATAAAGAGGAAAATATGGGTCGTACGAATGTCGATGGACTTACTTTCTCCGCTGGTTTTGGCGTTCTGAAACGAGGAGAATCGTTTCTTTACTATTCGTACTGTTCTCTTTCGAAGAATATAAAAAAAATCGATGAAAACTCACTTGCTCGGCCCTTCGGTTAGCCTCGAGAGTGGCAGTCTCGATGACCTCGGAGACGAACTTGCTGGTCTCCTTCATGAGCTCCTCGTCCTTCTTAAACGCCGCCTTTCTCTCATCCAGCGTTCCCCCGGCGCTTCCGTCGAGGAAGCTCTTGTCGTGCTCGTCGGCGACCGGCGAGGTGAACGACAGCTTCATCCTCACGCTCATCTTGCTTCTTATCTAATCCCTCTACGCGTCTGTTTTTTCTCTCTTCTCTCTCTCTCTCTCTCTCTCTCTCTCTCTCTCTCTCTCAGGCTGCAGAGAGTCGTCGTCTGCTTATTGCATTACGCTGCGGAGACAGACAGAGACGGGGCAAGTGCTGTTTATTGGACGCTCCGCTGAGTCTTGTGTCGCGGGGATTGGAAGATCCGAGATAGGAAGACGTCGCGAGAAGGGGAAGCGTAATTAGGGCAATTCATTAAGTTCTGTATTATTGGCTGTTAGCGCCGGGCTGGCGCAGATGGTCTCTCTGAGATTATACGGCTGTTCGCGGAAACTGTGAACTGCTTTTTTTTATTTTTGATCGGAGCGATGAAATACGCGTGCACAGACACGAAAACGCTCGATGATGGGGGATGACAAAGAAGGGGGTGCGAGGATTAATGGAGCGTAAAGCGTAAAATGTGTAGGTTGTTTATGTGCGGCTAATGCAACTCACGAAGCGAAAAGTTCAGCTGGCATGAGGATCGGGAGCTTTTCACTCTCTCTCTCTCTCTCTCTCTCTCCAGCAAAATTATAATGCAGAGGGAGAGAAAAAGCTCTGTAAGCCCCTGGGCAATCAGAGCTGTCGCATGATCATCACCACCTGTGGCTGCACGCACATCAGCAGCTTATTCTCCCTGGAATCCAAACTAGCTCTCGACCCGTACGATATATCCCTCCGAGAGAGCTTTACTTTCAATCGCACACTCGCGCGGTCTAGACCTGTCACACGCACTGGCTTCGCGGCAGGTATAAGTAAGTATCGGAGCCTCGCGCACTGGCTGATCGTCTTTCGAGAGACAGACTCAGCTCTCTCTCTCTCTCTCTCTCTCTCTCTCTCTCTCTCTCTTCCGCTTTCGCACTGTTCCTCTCTCACTCCCCGGACAAAAGAAGCTCGTATTCGCCGAGAGCTTGCGAGAGCTTGCGGAAGAGCAGTTAATGATCGCGTCTGTCCTGGCCCGTCCCTGACTACTGAGGCTCGCTCGAGTCGTGCGCCGCTGCTATCAGCGGTGCTGCTGGCGGTGGTGGTGTTGGTGGCGCCTACCTCTTTGCACACATACTCCTCGAGTCGACGCATGCGCACCTCGACTCCCTCTGTATAGCCGTGTATATACGTATAGGTGTCCCGAGCCAACCCCGGCGACCCCATGAATTTTCGTCAAGCCGTGCGAGAGACTAATCGACGCGCAACGGAGCTTTCTCTCTCGCGCCGAGCTGTGCTTGTCGTCGGGTTTATTATATATAAAGAGAGCTGCTGTTTATGCTCGCACGTTCTTTTTTTCTCTCTCTCTCTCTCTCTCTCTCTCTCTCTCTCTCTCTCTCGGGGCGAGACAGAGAGCCGAGCTATTTACGGGTCGTAAGGGATTGATATGGTATACGTGTGTGTGTGTGTGTGTGCGGACGGAAAGGGGAGCTGTATCGAGGCTGCGATGCTCGGCAGGTGGATGCGGCCAGCCGAAAAGCCAATAATTTTTCTGTTTTCTTTTTTTCGACCGGGAAGGGAAAAGATGCCAAAAGGTGGGGGAGAAAGACGGCGGTTGGAGAGAATCAGACCTAATTTCTCTATTAGCTGCGGCGATCATGTGTTTGCGCTAGATTGTTGGGGCTGTAATGTGGATCTGACGAAGAGAGATGATTTTGGGAGGGAACTTTTCTTTGCTTTTTCGTTTGGACATGCGGAATTAATGAATGTTTATTTCTCCTGCTACCAATATCTGTACGATAATAAATCTCGACAAATTTGTATGCTCGTGCGGCGAAATACTATATTCGCACAACGTGATATCCCGCGAAATTAAAAGATCCGAATTCCAAATCTCCGTCATTCGAAAAGCTCAGCAAAGCTCGAGGGGAAAAGCTATTCATAAAACCTACTCCTCCTCGTCCTTCCTGAAAAGCCGGAAATCTTAATGAGAAGTCGTAACGCGCCCACCGAGCGGCAAAACCGCAAGATCAAAAGATAAAAAAAACGTCTCCCCCTCTTTCTTTGACGAAAAGGAAATAAACCCAAGAAAATTAGCGTGAGGATTTTCCAGCCCGCGAAAATGGGCTGAAGAAAAAGCATCAGTCAGCACATCTACTCTCGCGAGTATATCCTCCCCCACACACATATACCACATATATGTATATACATACCTCCACGAGCTACTCCAAATGGCTTTTGACCCAGAGATCGGGGGTAAAGGTGTACAGAGGGGGGAAAACGGAGCCTTTCAGCCGCGCGGTGTTACAGCGCCACGCGCCAGTGCCACCATTCCGACAGTCAACTACCACTGCCTGCTATATATATATATATATATATATATATATATATATATATATATATATGCACTCTCTACACTGCGTGATTAATCACTACCGGCATTGATCGGCCGGGAGGGCTTAGCCTTATGCATAATAAGAGCTACTCCTCCGCCGATGCCTACTATACATATACTCCCCTGAATTTCGAGCTGGAGAGCTTCCGAACTCGCCATCTCGCGCTTGACTTTGATTGCTTTTTCCGAACTTCTGCAAGCTCTTCGGGTCTCCTCGAGATTGTTTCCGAGAGCGGAGACTGGAACTGACGGTAAAGGGGACGCGCCGCGGCGCTGTTTTAAGGGGCCACTGTGGAAGGAATTACGAGCCGGGCTTTGTCCGCGTTGCACACGCTCGATTGGGCTGCGGGTGTACAGCTTGATGTATCGGGGCTGCTTTAGGTTTGTAAATTGTGAGCTTTACGGCCGTAGGATGGATTTGCGCTGCGGAGCAGAAGAAATAACTCGCTCGTGAAAGTTCGAACGGAAGTTTGGAATTGGAATGTGATGAATAAAATTTTATATCGAGTCATCGGTATATTATTCTATGATTATGTAGTTTAAGCGTGAGAGGGGCACAGGGTTTCATATGGGATTCTGTATACCCTTCAATTTAAAACAAATCGATAAAGATAAAGATCTGCGTATCGAAAGCATGTTTTCTTGGGTTGCTTTTTAAAAATTAACGAGCTCAGCTCGTTCTTAAATGCGTAACGAATTCTGCGGGATCACACGGTAATGGATTTCACATTGTGTGACGATAGCGTATAGCCTGCATTAGCATTAAATAAGCATAAAGCCATTCAATATTAACGAAAGTTTGATCCTCTTATATACTTGACGAGCGCGAAAGTTAAATATAAGGCTAATGAAATTTTGCTCCATGCTAATTAAATGTCAGTATAGATATAGAGCCGGAGTTTAGTTGGAAACTTTTAATTAAAAGTTCAGACTTTTTTCTATTTTGCAAGGAGATTCAATTTTTTAATCCACTACTCTTTTTATCTTATTCGTATTACGTTGTTAAAATGACGTACTTATCACCTACAACGTTTCTTTACGTTAACAAATTTCACGTAACTTATCGTATTGCGATAATTTTTTCAAAAATATGCATTTATAATTTTATTTTTTTTTCAAAGAATTTCGCCGCTAAGTTATATAAAAATCAATTTACTTTTTTTGATTTATCCAAATTAAAAACTAATTTTTCATGAAATAGTCGACGATTCGAATACGTATCATCAAATTTACTATCAAGCTGTAACCCAATACTGGGTGGATTACGATTACCAGCTTGACAACGCCCACTAAAACCGTACGGAGTTTACTCGGAGCGCATCCCATTTTACTGCTAGTCGCGGTGAATTGCTTGTGCAGTAAAAATCTCAGAGACTACTTCGGTTTTGTAATATGTGAAGAATGAAGATTTGAATTTGCATCTAAATTAACTATTAGGCTGACTGCGTCGATTTGTTCATGATAAAAACAATGTCAGCCAAAGTGTGGGGGTGGCTGGTCATTTCACTCATTATCAATTTTAGCGAAGGCTGGCTGGATGAAAGGTACGTTCATACTGTAAATTAATTACGCTAAAATTACGTTGTAATAATATTGTTGAAATTTTGAACCGTTAACCCAAAGTTTGAAACGCCTATCAATCGACAATTCGTCGCACGAGTCGCAGAAGTTTTCGCGTAGTATTAATGATCTTTCTTTTTTAGACCGGTACTAGAATCAATAAATGGCAACTTGTACATATCAAGCGCCAGAGACAAAAATATAACATTGAAAACTCTTGGATCTGGGAACGTCAATATAAATGATATCAACCTTCTGCAAACTGTCTGGGCGGTAAGTCACGAGCTTAATGATCACCTTTTTACGCCCGTTACGTTCAAGTAAAAAAATAGATATTTCGCGGATTATTTTCTCATCTAATGAATTTATTAAGCGCATTCTTCCTAAAAATAGGCTCAAAATGCTTCCCTTCTGGTTGAACGTTGGAAAGTTGGCATACTTGACGACGTTGAATCGACTTTGCAACGTTTGACTCACATTGTCGAAGGACCGAATGGATTGGTGAGAAAGCTGAACGCAATCGAATTTCCTGGCGATTCTACCGTAAACGCCTCGACCATCAACCGACCAACATCACCAGAGACTGAAGTAAATTTTGTTTTGTAAAATACAACTATTCTTGGAACATTCAAAATACATGTAATCGCTTTCTCTTCTTAGGCTTCTACCGCTGTTTCAGCAAGTCGAATTAGAGCATTGAACAGCAGAGTAAGTTAAGAATCTTATAAATGATTTAAATTACATTCCTATAAATAAAATTTTTAATCTTTCGTTTCAGTTACGACGCCTAGAAAACAAAGTTCGATCTATCACTTCAAAGCTGCGCACGAATAATTGCGCCAGTGATCCTTGTCAAAACGGCGGAACGTGCATCAACGGTTACGATTCATTTCAGTGCCACTGCCCACCCGAATGGGAGGTATGAGATACTAATTTTCGATGCTTTATATATTCGAAGTCATAACAAAGAAATATACATAAAAATGTGCTTATTTTCAGGGATCGCTGTGCACAGTAGACGTCAACGAGTGCGATCACTTAGCGGGACGACCAGGTGGATGTCAGAATGGAGCCACTTGTGTGAATCTTCCTGGTACCTTTAGGTACAAGCAAATCGATTACGCTATTACTGTAATCTCGAATTTGCAATTTTAATAAAAAAATGTTTTCTAGATGCAATTGTCCGACGGGTTGGCACGGGTTTCACTGTTCCACTCAAAAGTCAGTGTGCGATCAAGGAAATGATGCTGAGCTTTGCGGAAACGGTATTTGCATCAAGAGCAGCTCGCCTTTGGGATATACTTGCATATGCAAAACGGTAAATCGATTTTCATCAACAGAATGAATTGCATCTTTGCCGACACATGCTTTATTAATAGATTTCATCGATCCTAGCGTGGATTTGATTATACTCCGTTCTCGATTATAAATCTGAAATCCATATTCATAAACAAAGAAATGTAATATTGCGCATTCTTGTTCGCGGCGTCATTCAGGGTTGGGATCACTTGGGTGACAGCGATCCGTCTTGTCGCAAGGATATCGACGAATGTACGTCTAATCGATACCCGTGTTCCGTCAATCCTCTCGTAACCTGTCACAACGTACCAGGAACTTTTTACTGTGGAACTTGTCCAGCTGGATACACGGGAGACGGCTTTAAATGTCAGGATATCGACGAGTGCTTAGTCAATAACGGTGGATGTAGTACGACACCTTTTGTAGAGTGCATCAATACGCTGGTACGTACACCTTTATCGAATTTTTAGTTGAAAAAATCGAATATTCATCTACATTTTTTTTCGCAATTTAGGGTTCCAGAAAATGCGGAGCTTGTCCAAGCGGATATCAAGGGGATGGTGTCAGCTGCTACTACACAGGTTCTTGCAATATAAACAACGGAGGCTGCCACTCTTTGGCTACCTGTCGGGAGGGTCCGAATTCGGAAACGATATGCACATGTCCAACGGGTTATCAAGGATTGGGTAAAGGTCCTCGCGGCTGTGTCCCAGCGGAAAATGCTTGCAGAAGTAATCCTTGCGTTCACGGATCGTGCAACTCCCATGGACTCGATGGATTCAGTTGTACTTGCAGCGCAGGCTACACTGGTAAGACTTTTAATATTCACTTGCACATATATACGTGTTACTTTCAAAGATTATATAAATAGCGTGAAAATGTATTGTCCACTTTAGGTACCAGGTGCGACGTTCCCATCAATCCATGCATTCCGAATCCCTGTCAAAACAACGGGATCTGCCACACTACTCCTCTTGGCAGACGGTACTGCGAATGCACTTCCAGCTACAGCGGCCCATTGTGCGCTACAGCGAGACAATCCTGTGGAGGATTTTTCAGAAATCCTGTCGGTTATGTCGAGTTCCCGGTTGGAGCAGGCAACAAGTATGATCATGGACTCAGTTGCGCTTGGGTTTTATTGACGAATCAAACCATGGTTTTGAACGTTACATTCACGAGATTTTCCTTGGAGACTTCTCATGGCGGGGACGAGTGCAAGCACGATTACGTTCAGGTATAGCGATTAAACGTTCACTCATATAGAGTTTAGAAAAGTGATTGGAAACAAAATGTAAAAATCATTTCAATACTGCAGATCCACGATGGAAAGTCAGCGGGAAGTCACATTTTCGGCAGATATTGCGGCAATAAGTTGCCAAACAACGGGACTATTATATCCACCCACAATTCTCTTTATATCTGGTTCCACTCAGATAATACGATCAACAAAGAGGGATTTGCATTTAATTGGACTTCGATTGAACCCGTTTGTGGCGGTGTATTGAACGAAGAGTATGGATCGATATCGTCTCCTGGATATCCAGGAAAATATCCTACCAATAGAGACTGTTATTGGACTATAAATGTCATGCCTGGCAAGCGGATCGCTTTGCATTTTATAAATTTAATGCTCGAAGAGCACCCCACTTGCGGATTTGATTACCTGGAGGTAAGTCAATATTTTACAAGTTACGTTATACAATTCAGTTTTTATAAATACATTTGTTCTTTAGGTAAATGAAACGAACTATGCCGGTGAACGCCAACTCGGAATTTTCTGTAATCACACGAAACCTGCACCGATCACTACATCAGGATCTCACGTGACTATTCATTTTCATTCTGACAACTCAGGAACTGATGATGGCTTCCACTTATCATTTTTAAGTATCGCTGGTGTGTATTTCAGATGATAAATGATAATATATCCACGGTTTGCTGGTCTCGCATTCATACTCATCTTTATCAATTTTAGGATCACCAGATTGTGGTGGGATATTTACCACTGAGAGTGGAGAAATAACATCGCCGGGATATCATTCAGGAAGTTACAAGCCCGATTTAATTTGCGAATGGGAAATACGTTTACCAGAAAACAGTCGTGTTAAAATAAATTGGTTACATTTCGACGTAGAACAATCACGCAATTGTATGTTTGATGCTGTAGAGGTATGTAAGACTGATCTTGAAAAAAGAATTATGGTATAAAAACTGAACTGTATTCACCAAATTTATAACTTTTAGGTATTCCAAGGAGCGACTACCGACTCTCCACTAGTTGGAAGGTATTGCGGGTCGAGAATACCTCCAACGTTATCAGTTAAATCGAACAAAGTCCTCATCCGTTTTGAAAGTGATATGAGCCTTGAAGAAGGAGGCTTCGTTGTGAAATATGAAGTTGAGTGTGGCGGAACATTTACGGAACCATCTGGAATTATCAAATCACCTTACTATCCTAATTATTATCCAGCATCAAAAGACTGCACTTACTTGATATCTCAGCCGCCGGGAAAGGCGATTGTATTAACTTTTGAATTTATGGACATTGAGGAGGGGTCTACTATTGACAATAAAACAGAATGCTACTTTGATCGAATTGAAATTCGAGATGGCGATACAGGAAATTCCACTTTATTATCAACACTTTGTGGACCATCGCATTTTATGCCTGAAGATCCTATTATTTCAAGTCACAATTACATGTTCCTTGAATTTTTCACGGATGCAAGTATTCACAATCTTGGTTTTAAAGCAAATTATACAACGATCGATAGAGGTATATGCTTTATTCTCTAGATCTGTATTTTATAGAACATTTAAAATACTACTTTTACTTAATCACATGTAATACATCCCATAGAATGCGGCGGCATTTTAAAAGATGGGCCAGGGACCCTTAATATGCCAGGAGCTGGTAAAACTTGGCGTTATAAAGCTGATTGTCTGTGGACCATACGAGCACCGCCCCGTCATTCGATCCAAATCACATGGTTGGCTTACCCACTACGCCAGTCATATGTATCCAACGAATGTGGAGCTAATTACCTAGAGTTAGTTGAAGATTATGGATCGACGAATCCAAAATCTTTAGGAAAGTAAGTTTGCGCATATCCCAATCCTAGACATTTTATTATACTTAAAAAGATTTTGATAATACTCTATACTATTTTTCAGATACTGTCCTTTGCGACCACCGCCACAACTCATGACCACCCAAGGAAATGATTTGACACTACATTATAAATTCACTGGAGATATTTCGGATTTGAATTATGAAGCAACTTATGTTTTCGTTAATGATACCCATCATTGTGGAGGTCACTTCTACGCTGAATCCGGATCAATAAGATCGCCAAATTATCCTGAAAGATATCCCAAAAATAAAGAGTGCGTCTGGATCATTGAAGCTAAGAACAAGTATTTGATAAGTCTTTCTGCTACTTCTTTTGAAATAGAATTGTCGCCGAACTGTGCTTACGATTACTTGGAAATAAGGTGATTATAAATCGAAAAAAAAAATATAATTTTACTCAAACTACTGTAATGCACCGTTCTATTCATAATTTCTGTTTAAAATGAACCATATTTGTATTATACTTTACAGGAGCGGTTCTCAAGAAAATTCTCCTCTACTTGGAAGATTCTGTGGTCAAACTATAAATCAAGAAATTGTTAGTATGACAAATCAAATGTACATAAAGTTTGTGTCGGATTCGTCCTTGCAAGATGCGGGATTTGAGCTCGATTGGCATAGCACTAAGACTGGTAAACTTTGATTTTTTAAAATATTTCTTTGAGACATATGAAAAACCATTTTTTTTTTCATATTTTTGAAAAAATTCTCTAGGTTGTGGAGGAAGTTTACGCACGTCTTCTGGATCGATTATGTCACCGAATTATCCACAAAATTACTACCACCGTGCTGCTTGTACCTGGGATGTTCGCGTTGCCGCGGGAAGTGCTATTCAAATTACTTTCATAGATTTTGATATTGAAGATCATATTAAATGTGGATTTGATTACTTGGAAATATCGGACGTAATTAACGGATACGTTCAAAATCCGCGCAGATATTGTGGGTCTACTAGTCCACCTAATATAGTAACAGACAGTAATCATATCAAGATTACTTTCCGAACTGATGTGTTAACTAATTCACGCGGATTCCATTTGAGATACACAACTGGTAAAGAATCACATATTTCAAATTTGTATCTTTAGAGAGTTTACATGCAACATAACCATATACTTAATTACTTTTTTTTAATCATCCAGATTGCAACAATAAAGTTACTGGATTCCAAGGTGTCATAGAATCTCCCAACTTCCCAAATTCATATGATAACTTGAGCAACTGTTCTTGGACAATATCAGTTCCTCCAGGGAACACTGTTAATTTAACATTTTCTCACTTTAATGTACAAACAGATAATAATGGAATTTGTACAAAAGATTATGTTATGCTTCAAGAAGGCGACAATGATGAACCCAACACTCAAATTATGAAAAAGTGTGGATACGAGAATGAAGTATTGCCTTTAAAAATCTCTTCAACTCAGCGACAGGTTTTCGTATCATTTATATCGGATAGAAGAAGGGTTGCGGGTGGCTTTAGATTGGAGTGGTATGTGGACGGGTGCAGCAAACACTTTACGAAACCCTCTGGCTATTTTACATCTCCTGGTTTTCCACAAGGAGACAAATTTCCACATTCCAGTGTATCATGTCAGTGGTTAATTGAAGTTGATTCAGACCGCAGTATCGAATTAATATTCCATAAACTCGAAACTACTAGAAACCATGCTTGTAGTTACGGTAATCACTTTTTATTTGCATTTTCCATTTATAAGTACAGTTTTTAATTCAAGTAATTTTCAACTGTGTGTATCATTCCAGGTAGTTCTGGCGCTGTGGAAGTATATAATGGCCAGGATGAAAAAGCACCACCACTAGCTCATAATTTATGCTACTCAAGCACACCTGTAACTTTGACTAGTAGCGGAAATCGTATGTTTATTAAATATTCACAGGACACTGCTTATGCTAGTTATGGCTTTGAAGCAATGTATCGTACTACTGCGATCAAATGTGGTGGTAAATTTACTGGACAATCAGGAGCAATCCATTCGCCGAATTATCCGAAAAACTATCCAAGCAACCAGCAATGTGAATGGCTCATAACTGTTGACAAAGATCATGCAGTGAACCTGACTTTTGTAGATTTAGACTTTGAAGCAACCAAAAATTGCACAAATGACTATATAAAGGTATTAAAAATGATCTCTTATTTAGTATTGTCCATAAAGAGTAATAAATCATTTTTTTCATAGATTTATGACGGAGGTTCGAAAGAAGCTCCCCTCCTAGCAACACATTGTCATAATGGAGACGTAGCAATCTATTACGTTTCAAGTGGTAATCAATTGTTAGTTGAAATGAGAACTGATGAATCCATAACAGCGAAGGGTTTTAAGGCTCTTTACAATCGTACATGTGGAGCTACGATTTCTGTAGATGGTCAAGGAATACTGCGTTCTTCTCCAACTCTTCATACATTAGATTCAAACTGCACTTGGATCCTTGCAGCCAACGACCCCGGTAATTACACAAAAATGTGAAAAAGTTAATAGAAAAATGAAACGAAATTTTAATAATACTAAAATATACATTTTTTTGCGTAGGTGACAAAGTCACTTTGACCTTTAGTCATTTAGATTTCGAAAGTCAAGATTGTTCTGAAAATTATTTAGCCATCTACGACGGAGAAGGTTCGGATGGTCCTTTATTAGGGCAAATATGTGATAACAAAATTCCAACACCTTTCTATAGCACTGGCAATGCACTCACAGTACACTTAGCTTCCTCCTACGGGCCATCCGTTGGTGATAAGTTTGATGCAACTTATTCAACACTTAGTACAGGTAGTGTATGATAAGTACTTATTTTAATTATTTTAATCTGATTTCCATTATTTTCAAGTCTATAAGCTAACGACCGATGTGATTTTCAGCTTGTGGGGGAACATATACAGCAGAAAGTGGTACTATTGCAACTCCAAACTATCCTCTTAGTTATCCTAGTAAAGCAGACTGTATTTGGGTTCTTCAAAATGCACCCGGAAATAGAATTTCTTTATCATTTGAAGACTTCGAACTAGTTGATAGTGCAAACTGTGATGTCGATTACCTTGAAATACGAGAAAATGATGGCGTTGGAAAACTAAGAGGCGTTTTTTGTGGAAAGAATATAGAAAGTATTACGTCATCTCAGCCAATATGGATGAGGTTTAGGAGCGCTTCAAATTCTATTGGAAACCCAAAAGGTTTTAAGGCAGAATATAGCTATCTCTTTGGTGATGAGATTGCTGGTGATTTCGGTGAAATCGCATCTCCATTGTATCCACATCCTTATAGAAAAAGCAATACATTTACATGGCGTATAACTGTCGAATTCAACTACGTCATACAATTAGACATTTTAGAGCTAAGTTTGGATAATTATGAAGAATATTGTTACACGTCATTAAAAGTAAATTGTTTATTAATAAAATTCATGATTTTAAATAATAATCTTGATTATTTTGTATTTGCTTATTTCAATGTTGACAGGTATACGACGGTTATAACGATGAAGCGCCTCAACTGAGAGAATTGTGTGGAATTCAAGTTCCCGATGAACCCATTACATCTACAAGTAATGTGGTGTATTTGGAATTTGACAGCACGTACGATTCTGTAGGGAATTTATTCCGCCTGAAATGGATGAAAGTTCCTAAAACGTCTATTAGCGATGAAACCGAAGTTTTTCGAGGTAATTTATCGTTCGACAATGCAAATTTTTTGATAATCTATATGAAATTTGTAAATAAAAAATTCTTGTATTTTCAGATGCTAAGAATGAAGTCATTATTTTGACTCATAACAATGGAAGTTACTCATTGCATTCACCAGGTTACCCAGATGGTTACGAAAATAATCTCAGACATTCCTGGACCTTTATCTCACCTGTTGGATCTCATTTAGTTCTTAGATTTTTAACATTAAATATCGAAGAATCAGAGGAGTGTCTCACAGATTATGTAGCTCTTTACAATGGACATGTGACAACTTTTGATGGTCCTGAAAAACCATTTAAGAAGGTTTGCTTATCCAACGCAACATTAATAAACTATTCAGGTACCAATGTCATGACGGTACAATTTTTCACTGATTCCTCGCAAAACAAAACTGGATTTTCTGCTGTCGTACTAACAGGTAACTAAAAGAAATCGAAATAGCCTTTTAATAATTTGACAAACCATCGATTTTTATTAATATCTCATTATTTCACATAGAATGCGGAGGAACTATCGAGAAATCTATGGGGGTAATCCAAGTGAATAATAGTTTAGAATTTGCTAGACCGCGTCCATATATTTATAATTGTGAGTGGGTCGTAAAAGTAAGGCCTGGAAGACGAATCGCCGTTAAGGTTATTGCGAATAAGATTGAGAGTAGTCAAAAGAAAATTGATGACAACTCTTGTAGATCAAATTATCTAATGGTATGTATCTATTAAAACTTAATCGATAATTTTTGTATATTTTTCCGATTCACGGGCAATTTCTTTATTTCAGTTAAAAAATGGAGAATCCTCTAGCTCACCACTTTTAGGAACAGGCAAATATTGCAATGGAGTCATACCTTCTGTACAAAATACTAGTAGTAATTATCTTTACGTTAAATTAGCTGTTTCTTTTGCATGGGTTGATTTTAAACTACAGTTTAGGTAAGTGCAAATTAACATTTAAAAAATTAAGTGTTCTATTAAAAGTTAACTGACTATTTATAACTTGAATCGCGATTACAGCGAATTGGGTCATGATTGTGGTGGAAGATTCACCCTAAACAAAGGAACAGATTTACAACAAGAGATAACATCTCCAAACTATCCTAACATTCCTTCTCCCCATATTGAATGTGTTTGGACTTTCATGAGTGCCGAAGAAAACCGTCTATCGATACACTTTTTAGACAGATTTGATCTTGCATTTAGTGAAGAGTAAGTTAAAATTCACTTATTAACTCTAACGTAAATATTTGAATTTTTATTTTAATATGAACTTAAAAACTTTAATATGAAATTAAAAAATTTCACAGTTGCGAACAGGAGTATGTTGAAATAAGGGATGGAGGTACAGACATGTCAACTTTATTAGGAAGATTCTGTAAGAATACACCTCCAAGTAGTTTATCAACCAAAGGAAACTTAATGTATGTTCGATATTATACCGATTTACCTGAACCCAGGAATGGATTTAAAGCTTTAATAACAACTGGAGGTAATTTATACAATAATAATTACGTTTAAATTTCAATAAAATGTTTGCTGCATATGTAATTATTTATTGCAGATGTTTGCGGAGGTATTGAAAGAGAAAGTCGTGGAGGTATAATATCTTCACCTAATTGGCCGGAAAGCTATGATTTCAAGAGTCACCATTGTAGCTGGTGGATCATGGCTCCGAACGCAAATCGAGCTATTAAGCTTCAATTCCAAGATCTTGAACTTCCTATTCGTCGAAATTGTTCAAGCACAGATCATATCACAATTTATGAGAAACTTCCAGGAGGTTTTAACAGTAATAACAATTGTATTATTAATTACTTTATCATATTTTTAATGCAATCAGCTTGTAATATTAATCATGAATAATTTATTTAGATACGAAAATAGGGACTTATTGTGGAAAAAATAAACCAGGCGTAATTGATGTTGTGACCAGCGAGGCTTTAGTGGTCTTTGAAAGTTCTTTTACCAATTCAAGGCTTCCTTTCACTAGAGGATTCCGACTGAATTACACGTTTAATAGTGATGGTAAGTTATTATTTATATTTTTCTACAATTTTGCACCCATTGATAAGATTATTACCTTTAAATCATTTGAATCTAGGTTGTGGTGGTACTTTTGATGGTATGCGTGGAGTATTTCAAACCAACGGCTATCCGCGTCCATACTCATCATACAAGTTAGTATACAATTAAAAGAGATAAAACTATTTTTATATTGTTTATAGTTTAATTTTTAAGAAATGTATATAATTTATTCAAGGTATTGCCATTGGAAAATTTCGGTCCCTATAGGCTATCAAGTCAAGGTCGACATTCTGGATCTAGATATTGGCGGGGATAAATATTCCAAGAGTAGTTACGCTTCGGTTAGATATTTATTTAAATCGGGAAATGTTATTTATAAAAGAAATCAAGTTCCTTTAAACTTTTTTCTTTTTAATTCTCGGCGGTAGTTTTACATTAAAAAAAATAATAAAAATCAACTAAACGTTATTTAATTTCAGTTCCATCATGATCCTGATTCAATAGCAATGATAGCCACGCTTCGAGGTGATAACAGTAAATCAACGAGTATATCTAGTTCTTCAAGGTATATGAGTGTATATTACATATCAACCGGAGGTCATCGAGGAATGAAAGCAAGATATACTGCAGTTTTGCCAGCTCGTAAGTTTTATAAACAAATTGCAAAGTTTTATGATCATAATGAATGAATGCATCATGCGTGGAATTTCGAATTTTTTTCAGCTTGTGGAAGAGAATCAAATAGTTGGGAAGATACTTTCAGTAGTCCAGATTTTGCTCCCTACAATGAATCTTCGTTTTACTGCGAATGGGCTATTAAACCACCAGAAATGGCAGACAAAACAATTGATTTAACATTATCTATGACAGTTTCTGGCATAATAAATAAAGGAAAAGGGTCAACTTCATGTAGGAATTATTTGTCATACATAATGATCAAAGGTACAATGTTATATATATATATATATATATATATATATATATATATATATATATATATATGAGTGTGTGTGTGTATAGTTAAGAGTAAATAGAACATACAATACGCGTTTATTTTAGGAGAAGAACCAGTGGCCAAAATTTGCGGAAATCTAACCAAGGATGTTATAACTGTATCGAGTCCTTTTAAACATCACACTATAGAGGTAAAATTTTTTCACGGCTAATATCTGGATAATTTCGAATCAAATTCATCATAACGTTGATGTGTGAATCTACGCAACTTATTATTAATATTACATTATTATTATTATTATTTATTTCAAGGCTATAAACGCCACCATCTCGGGTAAAGTCAATTTCACTATAAATTATAAATGGCATAAATGCGGAGGTATTTTGACGGGACCATCGCATATCCTTCAAGCACCAACAAATATTTCTTATCCTGTACATTGCTCATGGAAAGTCAAATATCCGAGTAACGATGAAACAGTATTAATAACATTCGAAAAAATGAATCTTGGGCCTTGCGAAAAGAGTTTTATACAAATCAAGTATGTATATTATGCAAAGATATAATTCATTGCAATAATCAATCATGAAATTATTTTCCGCTCCTTTTTAGGGGTAGAACATATCGATCACCAATTTTAGGAAAATTCTGCGGGAATGTAAAGCCACAGAATATTGTCACTCCCACAAACGAATTCACGATCGAATATTACGCAACTGAAGAAGTAGGAGATTTCGAACTTTTCCTTGATCCGGCAAACTATGCTTGTGGAGGAGTAATGAAGGGAAAAAGGACCAATATACGTTCGCCAGGGTAGAATATATTAATGATCCAATTATTCCATTGCATATTTAAACATCTCAAAAATGTAATATCAATGTCGTTGCTTGTTATTTCCTTAGATTCCCAAAAAGCTATAGGAACAATACAGAATGCGTTTGGGAAATTGTGGCTAACGTAGGTTATCACATTGGTTTGACCTTTGTGGAAAGATTTAACATAGAAACAAGCAAGGATTGTCAAAATGATTATGTAGAAGTAAGTCAATTTAAGAGGACGAGTTAAGAAGCATGCTATAAGAATTCGAACTTTAAAAAATTTAACACTATTATATCTCGCAGATTTACGAATGGAAAGAATTTCAAAATGACACGGATCAGTGGAAATCTCTAGGAAGAGTTTGCGGGCGTGAACCACCGCCGCCTTTTAACACAACAAATAATAGAATGCTGGTTAAGTTTGTTTCAAACGACAAAATTGAAGGTGAAGGGTTCAAAGCTATTTGGAACTCAAATTGCGGAGGAGTTTACGAAGTGACAGAGAATATAAAATACATTGAATCGCCGAATTATCTTTCAATATACCCTGCTAACAGCTACTGTAATTATACGCTTATTGCTCCCGAGCAACAAGAAATAGTCGTCGATTTTACATACTTTTCCGTAGAAGGTAATTCATCTATTATTATATTTTCAATCAAACAATATTTCGACGCAATAACGTAAATTTTGAATCGTGTTACTCAAAAAATACTATGCTTTTTAGGAAACAGTGCTGATTGCACATTCGACAATGTGACTATTTATTTCTATCAAGGTGACTGGCTACGAAGCCAAAATACGTGGTGCGGTAACAACTCTCCAGGAAGAAAACTCGCAAAGGGTCGAATGGAAATAATATTCAGATCGGATAATTCTGTAAGCCGCGCTGGCTTCAAATTCAAGTATTCCTTCAATGGTAAAAACGAATGAACCGAATGAAATTATTTTTGAATCAACGCGTATTGTTAGATCATGTATCATAACGATACTATATATTTTAGATTGTGGAGGCATTATAACATCACCAAGGATGATAAATCCCGTAATGGAGCATGATCCTGACTCGTTCGGATACATGAGATGCCAGTGGACTGTAGTAGCTCCGCTCAAAAAGAGCGTTTTGTTGCGTTTCGAAGAATTCAATATTTCACAACCTTTCGACAAGTATGAATAAAAAAAGCATTCTAACTTTTATGATATATTTATAGCTGTACAAATCTAATTAACAATCTGATTGTTTTATAAGCTGTATCGCCAATTCGGTGCAAGTATATGAAGGAAATTCGACAAATCAATTGGACCGAAAAGCAAAATTCTGCGGGGATCTAGGTTCCAAGTTGCCAGTCGTGCAATCTAGTGGAAATGTCATGACTATTACCTTTGACGAAGGTGCATACGTGAGAAGAGAAACTAAATTAAAGGCGGCAGTAAGTGAATAAAATGAAAGATGTTGAAATTATACTCCACATAGTTGAAAATTAATCGTTCTCTCGAAGGCGATAGTTGAAAATGAAACTATTCTTTTAGATACTTTTTGTCAACGGTCCTGAACAAGGTTGTGGAGGCAATATAAATGTTACTCGTGAAAGGCAATTCCAGACGCAATCGACCGAGTACTACGAGCCCTTGCAAGACTGCCACTGGCTGATCAACTCGCCACCAGGAACTAATATTCAATTCACTATAAATGAAATCGATATTAAAAACTCAACGTTTAATGATACTCTAGTAAACAAACGCATGTCTTGCTACAGCGATTTCTTAGAAGTAAGTGAATCACACATTCATCGAATTACCCCTGAATGCTCTAATCTGAAAGCAATTATTGGATAACAGGTTCGAGACGGTGGACCTTACGCTGAGCTAATTGGCCATTATTGTGGAAATACTGTTCCTCCACCGATAAGTACCACGTCTAATTTAATCTGGATCAGATTCGTTTCCGATGGAGTTAACGAAGGACGCGGTGTTAGAGCAACACTAAAAACAGTGACGTGTAAGCCCTAAAGCATATAGACGAATTTTAATCGGTAAACTTTGTTACGCATGAATTATAATCTTGTATGTATATACATATACATTGCACAAACAGCACCATGCGGATTGACTAACTTATTCGTCGGCAATGACTCTCAAGTTCTGACGTCTCCAAGTTATCCGAACGCGCACCCATCAGATATCACTTGTAGATGGACTATACGCGAATCCGAGGCCTATAGACACAGAAGAGTGAAAATCAGATTTAGGGATTTCAATTTGGAGGATTCGGAAAAATGTGAAAGTGAATATTTACAAATATCGGATATGGATGTAAGCGCAGTACCATTTTTTCCTTGCATATAAAGAAAAAAGATTTTATTCTAATTCAAATATCTGTTTTAGAGCCGAGCATTTATTAGCGAAGGGTTTGGAGAACAATTTATCGTCGGAGGATCCAAAAATCGGTTCCACAATGTCAAAATAGTAAAGTTTAAATTTGTTTTACTACAATACAAATGCTACATGTCCAATATTTAATACATGATCCCTTCAATCTTTAGGCTAGCCGTGTACCTCTATCATTCTTTAGATACTGCGGTGAAGTAATACCCCATGACTACTTCAGGTAAATTTACTATTCGAACAAGCAACGTTCCGCACAATGAAGTAAAATTAACTCAACCTTTGATAACTCATTTCAGCAATTATAAAAACGTAGAAATAACATACAAAGCAATCGGCAGTCGGGGCAAAAAGGGCTTCAGGCTTGAATACGGCAAAGCTAGTTGCACTCGACGATACACAAGTATACAAGGTAGAATTATTAACGACGACATTACGGATTGCCACATCACAATCGAAGTGGCAAAAAATTCCACTATAAGCATGTACTTCAACCACTTTTTCCTACCGGGATCGCTCGATTGTTCTAAATCTGCTATGGAGGTATGCTTTGAATTTTAATCTAACGTGAATAACTTTGAATGAACTAAAGTTTAAGTGTAAAGACACAATTGTTTGTAATAAAATAACAATATTTTTAGATACGGGACGGAGGACCAGAAGGCAAAATTATACAATCTGTGTGTAACTTTGAAACGCCGAACCCAATATTCAGTACAGGAAATGTTATAAGCATCCATGTTTTTGCTGCCAAAGAGGGAGTTTATCAAAGCAATGCTTACGATATAACGTACACGTCGTCGACAGCAGGTAAAAATCCGCCCTCTTCATCATTATTCCCATACCAGAGTATACAATCGTAATTGTTAAATCCTTTGTTTATAAATGCATAGGAAGAGGATGCGGTGGAGAGCTTTACAATTACGGCGGCACCTTTACATCGCCGTTTTATCCAAATCCTTATCGGAATAGAAGCGTTTGCGTTTGGGAAGTCAGCGTTCCGCGGGGAATGAAAGTTTCTCTACAATTTAGTAATTTCGACATTGGGCCGAAGAATATGTGCGAATCGGATTATTTGACTATATCGGAAGTACAATCTATTGGAGGTGACGAGTCCGTTACGTACTGCGGTGGTGTGAGTAATATTTTTTTCATATTAAACTATTTTCGCTTGAGAAGCATCCGAGGACTGTTGCAAATTCATTCAAGTTTGAGATTCATACGAAACTTTCTCGAACTTCTCTTAAAAGAATTTTATGAAACTTCATCTCGTACCACGTAAAATACCCGAACTGAAACTGAAAAATAAAATGTTTTTTCAGGATACACCAGCAGATTACAAATCGCGAAACGACCGAGTGCTAGTTACATACTCTACCAGCGTGAATAATGGCGGTTCTGGTTGGGTTGCGCACTTTGCAGCACTGTAATTTCATTACTCTTAGCCCGTACATCTTTCATTACTCCATTTGTATAAGCAATCATGATGTTTTTATACTGAGCACAAGCAATCGTGTAAATATACCTGACTACTGTGTGTCAATTTATTGCAATATACTTTTTTAAATCGACCAATCATTGCGTTTTATTTATATTCGAATATAAGGTGATACAACGCCCTCTTCAGGGGTTCTACGGTACTAGAGCAGAGACCAACGTTACCAACGATCTTCAATTCATATTGAATTGATTTGTGCTGTGTCTATTCGTTTTTCCAGAGGTGTCATATATTTAAAATAAACTCAAAATTTACAAGCAGATAATATTACTATATCAAAAAAAAAAAAAAAAACGCAATATACATTTTTTCGTCTACACAATTTACCTCACTGTTGCATCAATTGGCATCTACTTTGCATTATCAGTACACGTAGTAAGAAATAATGGTAGAGTATAAGATAATTTATAATGTATCTTTTGAAAGTACGAAAAAATACTCAATTTGAACTTTTCGCGGAAGTTATGGTCGAAAGTAAGCTAATCGTTGTGAAAACGAGCTCGTAATCGATTTTGCCGGAACCGCGAAATTTAAACTGCACCAGCGTGCACCTTCTATGATACTTTGTCTACGTGAAAATATGAGGTCGAAAACGCATAATTTGAAATTTCAGTAGAGTATATAAATATTCCGTGTCAAAAAACAATAAAAGCACCGTAAGTTTACGCGGTGTCGTAAAACTCGCAGCACCAAAATGCAGCTTACAAGCTCCTTTATTGATCGGCGAATTCTCGCTCGAAGAATTCGCTCACGAGATCAATAAAAGCCCGACGTTAAGTCAACTTCACAAACAACTGACTTCTCTCGCGCATCCCCTCGCAGCGCATCCACAGCCCAATGACGTGTCATCGTCCCAATAGCCAACGACATATTATATACGGGTATACCCTAAATATACTCCCTGCCCTATAACAGAACGACACGAGGCTCACGCTACTCGAAAGCATAAAATCAATCATTTTTAAAACCAACGAGTATAAGCCTTGGTCGCTATACGACACTTCCCAAAGCGCTGACGGCTGCAGAGCGCCGGGCTCACTCGCGCACACATAGCCGAACGCGGTCACAGGTCAGCAAAGCCAGACGCGTGTGTGCAGAGACAGATATACGGCTGTAGCGAGAGTCACGTGTGCGGTGCGTCGGCGCGGAAGCGAAGAAAGCCGAGCACGCTTGCGCGCGCAAACTTGCAGCCGCGGCACACACGGCGGCTCTGTGCCTCGGGATATCAGTCTGCGCTCGGCGATTACCTACCGCGGAAGTTACACGTACACTTTTGACACTCACTTGAGCCGCTTGATCGGAGTATAAAGGAACAAAACTCTGTCCGCTCGTCGCGATCGTTATCAATCGCAAGTGGAACGAAGGGGATTAGGTCATCCCGAGAGCTCGACCTACAAACTAGCCTCTCCGCGTCGCGCACACGTGCTTCTCTCTCTCTCCCTCTCTCTCTCTCCCTGTGTCCATAGGAGAGCCGTAGGTCAGCCTACATCGTCATCCTCATCATCGGAATCATGAAAGCCGCGGTGGAGAATTGACCGGAGCGGCCGCGGAAATTAGGAGCTGTTAAGGGTGTGCGCGGAGCGAGCGAGTTCATTATGTCCGAGAAGACGTACGGCCAGCTGCTCGCCAGCCTCGGCGGTCTACCCTGTCGTCCCTATCAGGTATAAGCATCCACGATAAGCCAATAATACTCATCTCACAAGCCCGACGACGACGACTGCTATGTGGCATTCCTCCGCGGGAAGCATATCGCAGCTGCATCGGACGGCAGCAGCGACGTTACGCGTGCAGCAGCTTATGCGGCGCTTGCGCCCTGTTCCCCCACTCTCCTATATATACCATACCGCACGTCGTTCACGCAGACACGTACTCGGGCCGACGTGCACGCGACTGGCGTGCTTCTCGATCGTTAAGCATATACTTACATCAGCCCGTTCCTCTACTCGTCCTCCACATACGTATGTGCATATGCCGTCGGATTTAACTCTCTCGCACTACGCCGGCCTCGGACTTTCTTCTCGTCGAGAGAGCCGCGGAGGATTATCGACCCGGTGATCGGACGGACGGATGCACTGTTGCGATTCGATGGGCTAAGGGCGGCTCGATACTCTGTGTACTGTATATCTCGTGCGAGAGTTGATACCTGTGTTATCAATATAGCAACTCCGTTTGTTGGAAAAAGGAGCTCTAACGACTCGAACAATTATCGAGCAATTATCGAGCCATTAGCGATCGTTACAATGTCTGCCTTTTTTCACTTCTCGACAAATTACGAAACGATAATTTACAGCGCTTAAAAAAGAATATTATACAGCACGCGTGCGCTCGATAAGAAAACGAGTTTCTTCGTCGCGTCTCGTATATAAACCGGACGATCGACGAAAAAAAAATCAAAATTCTGTTTCCTCTTTTTGTGCAAGCCGCTGCAAGCGACTATATAACAAGGACGCAAGCGGCAAGCAAAGCGCGTGATGTAATCGAGACGCGCCCGCAGCGCTTCGGAGAATAAGGGACAATTGTCACATATGAGATCTCCACACACGAGCATCAGCTTGATGGGTTGAATCTTCCTCGTCAATTAAATTCTTTCTCTCTCTCTCTCTCTCTCTCTCTCTCTCTCTCTCTCTCTCTCTCTCTCTCTCTCCGCGGCAGCGAAAGATAAACGCGCGCGGCGGAGGCTTTTTGATCGATTCGAGTGACAGAGCTCTAAGTGACTGTTATACGCCGGCGTCTACTTGACTCCTTAAGTGGACTCTGTTTATACGCCTGCACACACGCGATGCTATCTCCTCATTCTCTTTTCTCCGCGATCGGAACACGACGATAAGCGTGTACGAGCTCGTCTGCACGGATATGCCGGTAGTGAAATCGGCTGATCAAAAATAATTCATTCGTAATGATATTCTTACGTAATGCGGGCGCACGTCGCCGCGAACTTTAACTGCCAAGTCACTGTCCGCGAGCACTACTATAAATATACGAAGTACATCGTAAGTCTAGGCGAAAAAAAAAACAAAACAAAACGAGGAGATTTACCGCGCCGAAGCGATATTCCCCGGCAGAAAAAAACCGACTCGATTACACTGCAGCTCTATACACTTGGCATTGGTCTGAGAATTATACCGATCGCCACTGCAGTGATATAGTGAGCTGCAACGTCGTATGTGTATAAACTTACACGTATAAGTACTTTGCTTTACTTTCGCGCCGCGGAGCGAGCGAGACGTCCCTCGGCGGCGGAATTGTACTAGCGCGCGGCTTTAGTTCTCCGCGAGCGAGCTTTAAGCTGCGTCACGAAAGTTGCGAGCTTTTTTCGTTTAAGTATGCGGGTGACGCTTGAATTTTTATGAATAATTTTTTCGAAGAACAAGCGAGCTTTATACAGCCGCGCATTTAAATGGAATAATTGCCACCGTCCGTACGGAATTTCGTCATGATCATCTATCCGCATCAGGGACTGTACTCACGTAAGCTTGACATATTCTGTAACGAATGATTTCGCTCGCCACGCGCGCGAGAAAAGGCGAGTCGCGTGCGGAAAAAACTGACAGGCGATCGTTCGATCCGCCTCCCGCGCGGAACCATTCTGATTGACACTTGTTTTTACAAAGTTGTCCACGCAGACAGCGATTAATCGGTAAAAACTATGAGCTGCTGCAATTTTTCAATGAATCGTCCGCGAGCGCTATTAATCACGCGGTATGTATCAATGCCTGTGTGTAATTAAAAAGCGAAACAATAGTCCTCATTAAATCCCCCCTTGGTTCCGCGCGGCGCTCGGTCGCAAAACCAATTAAAAAAAGCCTCCAAGTCCCTCCCACGCGAAAGTCGCATCCTCGGCCGAAAGCGAGTTCCTCTCGAAGAACAACAAAAAAAATCCACTTCTGCGTTAGTCACCGAATCTTTCTCTCTCTTACACACAGTCGTATACACACAAGGCAGCACGTGACGATAGGCCGCACCGATTGGTCATTGCTATTGTAATGTATCGGAGCGCGTATAATGAAGACCTCGTGTGTGCGTATGCCGGCGCTCGCCGCGGTGCACGTATGGTAGTGGGGCACATTCGAGTTTGATACGACGGAGTCCAGCGGCAGCGAAGCGTTGCAGCTAGCGGCTACGTTTCTTCAGTTGGACTCGGTGTTTTGGCCGGCATTGAAGCTCTTTGGCTCTTCTCTTACTTTGTAACACACGATCCGATATTCGACTCCGCGATAAAGCTCGAGGCATGGCGTAACACATGCACGTGGAGCAGTAAGTATGTGTGAATAGTAGACACACGCGCAGAGATTTGAAGAGAAACGCGGCAGTTGGCGATAAGCACCGTGTGTGTGTGTGTGTGTGTGTGGCCGAGTATACAGTGCGTTGTTAGCTTCGCTCTGACTTTCAATTATATACGTTCGGCTCTACGCGACGATCGATGCGAACTTGACCGTCTTGCTGCAGGCTGCAGGTAACTCTCTCTCTCGCTCTCTCTTTCTCTCTATAGCAAGCTCTTTATACCTTTGCCTCGCGAGCTTGCGCCTGTGTTTGCGCTCGGCTATCAAAAATTCACGAGGCTTTTATGTACAGCGATTCATCCACGCGATCGTTTCCCGATATAAAAACAGGCACGCTTCGCGCTATAACCTACAAATCGGCGGATGCGCGCGTCCGGCCTCCGATGCGATTTTTTGCAATTTATTAATCGAAGGTTGACGCTCAACGAAAGTAAGCACAAGCTGTCGCATTGTCTCGAAACAAAGTCGCTCTGTTTCAATGTTTAAACGCATTATTATATATTCGTATACAGTATGAGAGCCGCGTCGTCTGGCGATTTGCATATTTAGAGAGAAGCTATTCTCGCGAAAGGAAATAACGCACGAAATTGCGCGCGCAGACACACACACACACAGATGACGCTCAAACGTGACACCTTAAAAATTCAGTCAACTCATCGCGCCGGCTTCTCTCTCTCTCACTATCTGCATACTTATGCCGTGTGTATTTCTTGCGCTGCTTTATGCAACGGGACTACTATATAACGATTCGTTGCAAATTTTTAATAAACTGTATACCGCAACGCGTGCGTGGGATGAGATGAGAAGCGCGTTTGCATTGATATTAGGTATTTGCCGCGCATGTCTCAGCGGCCGCTATAATCCTATTCTTCAGCTCCGCGTCTCGGTTCAGAATTTCTGGAATCCCGAGCGCACACCGCTATAGCCGGGAATCTCTCATAAAGACTCTATTAAAGTTCGCGCGAGCGGACGCAATACAAATGCCGGAATAGCCGGCTATATCATCCGGCTGACATAGAATTTCAGCAATTGCGCCGAACGATCAAACTCGCCGGTGAGCTGTACCGCGATATGGCCGCACGTGTACTACTGCGCCGGTGTAGAATTATTCGGAAAACCCCCGGCGCACACGTGCTACAAGAGTGACAGTTATACGTACAGGAGTGATAACATTATTGCACGTCCCATTGCATTATGCAGCCGTGTGTCGCTAGAAAAAAAGGGCAGAATCATATCGTTGCGTGTCTAACGATCGGACGGCACGAGATGCATAATAAATAATCGACACCGCAAGGCTTGAGCGATATCGTGCAAAGGATAATAGGAAGTGCATCGCGTTACAGTGAGTCGTCGCGCACTCTTATTATTATAACGTATACGGCTAACTATGCCGCTATCTACTGTACTTCGTAAGGGCGATTATTAGGTATACATTTCAGTATATTGGCAGAAGTGCTCTCGCTGTTATGTAATACGATGCACGACACGACGAGGAGAGAGAACCTGCGATGTGCATTTTAATCGCGACGACGATACGCGGCCGCGCTTTGTTGTATGTGCCGAGTCGCGTATTTTGAATTTTTTGCACCGCGGCGATTGACCGGTACATCGCGAATCGATATGTTAACGGCTTAATTATAGCGAACGAAGGCATATGGTCGTGAGCGGTGAATATAATATTTATAGAGAAAGAGCTGTATAAAAATGTATTGAGGAATGAAAAATATATCAGCTAACGATCAAATTCATCCATAAATGTTTGCACGCTGAAATGATGCTTTCAGTTTATTAGCTTTTTTCACAGTATGATGAATACATCGCTGTATTGGCGCGGTTGTCACATTGAGTAATTGTGTTGGCATTCCTAGTCGGATGTAAATAAAAAATTCAAAAAAAGCAACTCCTTTCCCAAAGGCCATGCGAGAAGACACGGAAAAAATAAAATGTATACCCACACAAGAAAGAGACTATACATGCTTTTTATTTAAACATCGCACACGTCGCGGCTATTTTTCATTTCGAAAAAAAGTGCATTATCAGACGCAATAAAGTAAAAACTGCATCGCAAACGCTTATACACACACGCGCACACACGGACAGCTGTGGCAGCAAACGATCGAATAGTAAGAGAAATAATTAACGAGACAGGCGCGCGCGCAAAAGCGGTCAACGCCACCATAATTCACGCGCAGAATTTTATTATTTTTCTTTTTCTTCTCTCTCTCTCTCTCTCTCTCTCTCTCTCTCTCTCTCTCTCTCTCTCTCTTTCTCTCTCTCTCTTTTACCTTCCACGCTGTTACTTATGTCTTTTATTCGTCCGCGACTGTACAGGTGCCTTGGCGTAATGATCGTGTACGGCTAAGGCTAAGTGGAGGCCAGTAAACGGCGATTCGGATATACTTGCGGGGCTAATCGGAGATCTGAAAACACGTTTCTCGAATTTCCTCCACTTTTGCATACGTTTCGGTCATACACGTAAAGACGGAATTTTTTCCTCGTAAAACGATTATAAGTACAAATGGTAATTGCAGAAGGAAACATTTCTGCGAATCTATGCGCGCATACGAGCATGTCGAGAAGAAAGCCGAATACATTAAAGTTATATAAAAAAATTCCGAGATGAATGTATGTATCTTTGTTGCAGAATTTGAGGTGATTTTGGATGCACCCGTTGAAACCTAAGATAGCGTTGAAAATCGGATTAAACGTCTCACGGCTGAAATGGAGAGTTCCGAGAGGTGAGCCAATATAATTCATACTCTTAATAACGCATTCGAATTTCTGGCAAAAATCATCAGTCACCAATTGGCACACACGCTATACGACGACCATTCTATTTTCGCATTCTGGAGCTGGCCCCCCTACTTATATATTCATACCAAAAGTCGCGCCGCACACTCTGTCCGCACCTCGTCGTATGCACACATAAAATTAAACCGCCGCAAGTTTCCATTGCATCATGTCGCGCAGTAGTTTCGTTCTTGGCGTGCATAATTACGTGGATTTATTAAATTTATTCTTCGCTCGATCCGTAAGGTATAGACCGCGATCGATCATTTGATACATCGATTATGTAAGGCGCAACGACGCACGTGAATAACGAGTTCTCAATAAATCACGATTTTCGTATATGCAGGATGATTGAGAGAGACAGAGAGACGTATTTGTGTTAAATAACCGGCGGATTAATTGCAAGATGAAACAATTAGACGCGCCGCCGCCGCCGCCGCCGGCTTATTGCGGATTATACTACTTCGCCGAGATTGCGTAATTTCGTTTATACGCTCTTAACCATTTTTGACCTTTGACGCGGTTATATTCCACGCGAATTTTTATGTAACTTTTTGGAAAATTTCCGTGAGAAAAAATAAACGATCCTGCGTTTGCCAACGCGATCTATTCATTCAATTTTTTTTGAACGTTTATATGTTTGCAGGAATATGTTGCTATTATATTGTCGAACTCTAAACTCCAAAGAATCCATACACGAACAATAGGTTTCTGCTGAAGATCTGTATTTTCCATGTTTTTCTTTTTCAGGTACGAAGAATCACCTGTTTATAAAACAACATCTGCTTACAACTTCCGCAGACTCGCAGGTAATTACATAATGAAAAAGCCGCGAAGCTGCACTCGATAGCCTCCGCGTATCGGAAGCACGCATCGTTTCGACTTCTCGTTTCTAAAAACTGAACTTCTACTCCATATATGTATATCAATATCGACCGCAACTTTTGATAAAATTAGCGAAAGATCGTTGCAGAGGCTATCGGCGATCGATGCTCACGTCCTAATTTCCGAACTGGAACTTCACTCAAACTTTTCTTCTTCCTCTTCTTCTTCTTCTTCGTCGATAATCCAGACATGATTCCGGCCCGTGTAGTCCTGTACATGCTTTCGTTCTCCGGTTTCGTCGTGTCGTTCATGATGAGGATGGACATAAACCTGGCCATGGTGTCGATGGTGAAATACGCCTCGTCCGACAACGTCTCGATCATTTTGACCTGCGACTCCGAAAGCAACTCGACTGCACAGGCAATGGAAGGCGACAACAGTTCCAAGGTACGAAAAGAAACTCAGGCTGGCGGGATTTTTTTCGCGATAAAACAATCGAGCGCCGATTCGATTCGTTTTGAGGCTTATAGAGCGCGTACTTTTCCATAACACACGCGATGCATTGTTTTTTGCGCAGACGGAAAGAGCGGAGGGAGAATTTGATTGGAGCCCTGCTATCCAATCGACAATAATTGGATCATTTTACTGGTGCTACATACTTTCCCAAGTAGTAGGCGGGGTACTTACACAATACTTCGGTACAAAGACCGTCTTCGGCGGCTCTCAACTGCTCACGGCCATTTGCAGCCTGCTCATACCAACTGCCGCCGAATTTCATTACGGCGCGATTATTGCACTGCGGAGCATTCAAGGCGTCGCCAGTGTGAGTATCGCTCGTTTCTTTATTTTCTATGTACATACCTTTGCTTTTTCACTCGTTATTTAATAGTTCGATAATGCTTCATAATGATTTTTCTCGGTCGTAGGGACTGACATGGCCTGCCATGTATGCCATTGTCGGACACTGGATACCTGTCGTCGAACGATCACGCTTCATGTCTTCCTTTCAAGGTAATTAACAATGCTAATTTGCATTTTATGCTCATGCTTGATTATAGGCTAATTATGTACACACTCGGAAAGAAATGTTCATTTTCTTGTTCAATTACACAGAAACCATTCGTCATATATAAAGGTTGAATATTCTTTTCAATAATGTACCAAATATTTTTTTCTGAGTGTCGTTCAATTAAATTATAAGTATATCTCTTTTATTGATGCCTGCGATCCATTGGTTATGCTAAATTGAATTTCGTGTGTTACAGTGAAACTTCAGTATAGTTTAATTACCATATAAAAATTAATTTTTCTTTCTTTTTAAACATATGATATTTTTTAATTTATGGGTTTACCATTAACTTAACCATTATTATTATGATTATAATCTCGAGCGTATAAACATAGTTTTCAGAAACATTTACATCTCTGTACCGCTTTCTTTATTTGACATTTAGGTGCTTTCAGCCTGCCGCTATTGCAATATGGGTTGTATATGCGTGAAAAATCCGATAATTATATCGTTGCTTTCTAATAATAATACGTTTAAAAAATACATATTATGGGAAGGCTAATTGAGAAAAGGATACATTATAATATTAATGATTCGCGACGATGACGCAGTAATTTGCAATTGCTCTATTGTGTTAAGCAGAGTGCACTTGTAAATTTTTACATCGTCGCATATTGAGACCCATAATGAGTACCCATAGGATTTACTTATTTACTCCTCCTCCTTGCGTTAGATTCTTATCGCAAATAATATTCCTGACATACTGCTCTGTAAAGTTATTAGAGAACTGTCTATATAGATCAGCGATTTATTATCGAATTTCTAAAAACTTTAGAGAGTATAAAAATAAATCGAGAAAATAAAAAAACTATTGGACATATTTCAGATATACGTTATAAGACGCAGTTATATAACACACACACACACACAACGATATTATATATCTGTTTTCGATAAGTTTATAATCAAAATTTTTAAAGCGAGATCGCAGCTGCGACTTTTGTCAAAATGAGTTTTAGTTGTACCGTAGCGGCGAGACAGTGAGACGGGCCAGGTTCTAGGAATGACCACCACTAAATCACGATCGAGGTATACTCACCAGAGACCGCTCAACAGCATGAGAAAGGCCGAGTATACTTTATCTTTAATTCCCATTTTTATGGTTATTCGTTCGTTCGCATCTAAGCCCGATTCTATACGCGCGGCGCAGTAACACTCGATTCGCGAGAGTGATTTTTATTTATTTCACTATACCTCGAGATTTGCATTATTAACTTATCTATGCGCAGAGGTTCAATTATGAATTAAAATACTGTTATATTTACAGGTATAGAAGTTTCATTGTCCCACTCACAATTCCATCTATCATAGCTTTTCTTCTAAAGTGAGCCATTGAGCTTTTTTAATCATCAGCTAATTCAAATAAAATTTCGTAGTTTTTTTTCAAAATTTGCACGTAGATTGAGACGTTTAGAAATATAGTGAAGCGTGTCCTCGAGTGCAGAACTTTTAAGAGATACCGAAAGAGGCGCTTAGAAGCCGTATACCGGTATAAGAGCTTTTATATAAATTGTGCCTCATCACCTTGCGTTTGTAAAAAAAGGCTGTTGTATGAGTTCATTAAAATCATTCGAATATTGTACTCTATAAGCATTCTGAGCGCTTCGAATAAATGCTAAAATGTATGCAAAATACACTTTTAACTGCAAGATTAGAACCAGTAAAATGTTTTATTCGACATCCTGTCTCGGCCTGAAGTTCTGGAGGAATTTGGACTGATTCGACTCCAAAAACCGGACGCGAGACTGGATTTTATTCATTCAATGTATTTTTCTTCTTCCTCTTCTTATTCTAAATAATGAATCAAGATAAAGATTGCGAATTATCGCTGAATACCATTATTCATTAGCCTGTCGTAATTTTTGTCCAAGAATTAACATTTTTGAAAAATAAAACGATTTTACGTCCTATAAAGGAACAATGGCTAATTTAAACGCTATTGAGGGGGATAATAGCCAATTTAAAGCTGTTTAAAATAAATTTGCATTGAATGGTATTCGAGTGCTACTTAAAAAATGAAGAGTATCAATCAATTCTTCTCCTGCGCGTCCGAGAATGAAACTGGTTTCATTGAAAACAATCCAAATCCTTCCAAAACTTTTACACCACGGCGCTGATCATGTTTCGCTATTATTCTAAACAACGCTGCTTTTGATGATGAGAAGCTACATATTTCTCGGACACACTTTACCCCTCGATACGCACCCGACTAACCAACATAGTACACATATAGACACATTCATACACGCCGCACACCCCCAGTAAGATCGTTCGCGACAAGCGTAGAATCTGGGCTTATATCCGGGTCGAGGGCGCATATCACATGCGATTAAAGAAAAAGCAAATCTGATATGTATGTGAAAAAGATAGAGTGAAAGAAGCGCGCGCGCGAGAGAGAGAGAGAGAGAGAGAGAGAGAGAGAGAGAGAGAGAGAGAGAGAAAGAGAGAGAGAGAGAGAGAGAGAGCGAGTGTGAAAGCAAAAGAAAACAAAAACCGTATATCAAAATTACGCAAGCAAACTAATCTAGCCCTGTTATCATTTTAAATGGCATTGCAGAGTTCACGCGAGCGTTTGAGCGAGGAGTCGATCGCTCTGTCTCTCGATCTGTCTGTCGATCACCCACAAACCGCAAACCACAATCATCATCGCTTGTCGAATGTCTAGGCGACTGGGCCGCAGCAGCAGCAGCAGCAGCAGCAATGGGAGCCACCTCCTCCTCCGGCGCACACACCGGGACACCCTTACGATCTATAAAATTGCGTCTGGAGCCGATTTACGATCGGCGCACGATCGATCGCTGCGCTATGCGTAGAAAGAGAGAGAGAGAGAAAGATAGAGAGAGAGAGAGAGAGAGAAAGAGAGACGAGATGAAAGCGAAACGCGGTGAGCAGGCATCTCGTCTCCTAACGCCTAGATGTTCTTCTGTCATTGTGCAGGGTTCAGCTTCGGCATCGGCATCACCTATCCCCTGGCAGGTTTTCTCATCGCCCACTTTGGCTGGCGCACGGTATTCTACACGACCGGTAGTATCGGCGCGCTCTGGTGCGTCTTCTGGTACTTCTTCGCGTTCGATACACCGAGCTCGCATCCGAGGATATCCAGCCAAGAGTTCCAGTACATCCAGGGCAGCGTCGGTACCGTCGCCACCGATCTCTCCGAGGTGAGCGCTTTTTCCTCTTATGAGCATTCGTGCTGTATGTCGGATCAGAATTTCGTTCAAACGCCCGCTCGTGATTGCTTTCAGGGAACGAAGGTGCCGTGGAAATCGATACTGACATCATGGCCGGCTTGGTCCATAGGCATCACCACCTTCGGCAGAATCTGGGTTCACTACGTCTTCATCATCGCCGGACCCATGTACATCAAAACCGTCCTCGGACTCAGTATTCAGGCCGTGAGTATATTATAATCTCGTCGTTTGTTTGGGCTACATACAAGCAAACGGACTATGACCTCACGAGATTGTTTTTCTGTCTCATCGTTGCAGAACGGAATCCTATCCGGTGCGCCTTTTATCTGCAGTTACTTCAGTTCAGTAGTCTTCTGTTGGGTCGCCGATCTGCTCGTTAGAAAGCAAATCCTCTCGCTGACTAACGTCCGAAAGATATTCACTGCGCTTTGTGAGTATAATCTTATTGTTTCTCCGACTATGAATGGACCGCGCTTATCTGCGCTTTTCACGGATCTATTATTTGAATATGCTGATTTCGTTTTACAGCTCAGGTCGTTCCGGGAATTCTGGTCCTTCTCATAGGATACCTGGGCTGCAACATTGTGATGTCGCTACTGATTTGGTTCATCGCCGTGACCTTGATTACCGCGGCTTACGCTGGAGCGATGGCCAACATCGTCGATATTGCACCCAACTTTGCCGGTAAATACAGCAGCGATGTTAAAGCGTGAGCTGCGACTCTTACGGCAGTATGTATTCTAACGAAATATTTGTTTTCTCATCAGGTCCCGTATTAGCGTTCGCACAAACTATCCACATGACAGCTAGTTTTGTATCTCCCATAGTAGCTGGACTACTCACCCAAGAAAGCGTGAGTTCGCTCTTTGAATTTTAATGTATAATGATATTTCAAAACGATGCGAAAATTCTCAAACAAATGACTCTCAATGCGCAGCAATCGCTGGACGCTTGGAGAAAAGTATTCGGCGTGACGGCCTGCGTGGCCTGCGGCACCTACGTGGTCTACCAGATCTTCGGCACGGCTGACATTCAGCCGTGGAACTACCCGGACCAGAAGTACCCGCAGTCGGTGGTCGAGGACTCGCAGCCCCTCAACGACTCGCCGAGCCACAAAGCCAAGATCGTCATCCGTCGACCCAGCAACCACTCGGTCGGCGTCTAAAATTCAAAAAAAACTACTACCAATATACCTCTTCTAATAACTCTATTAAACCACCCGCAAACACACGCGCGTTATATATGCATATAACTCACAATCAATTAACAAGTATATCTATATGATAAAAATGATACGATATATCTATAAAAAAAATACTGCGGCCTGCCGCGGCTGCTCTCGTGCTGCCGACAGCGCATTTATGCATTCTGTTCTTCCATAGACTCCTTCTATTATGTGTTGCGGTCGTCCCCTATACTCCACACACTAATACACAAACACACACAGGTACGGTTTATGTATTCTTCGCGATATTATGATATGCATGTTGTATACTCCTCCTTAGATTATGTTCTCGTAATAGGCCTACGCCTATCCGATGCATTAGACACAGAGAATATGCGCATCGCAGGAGGAGAAGAATGTCGGAGAAAGATAATAGGCAGAGGGAGCTTAATAAATCAATTTCGCGATTGTTGAGCTGAGTTTTAAGAGGTGGAAGAACAAATCCGCGCGCGCGAGCCGATAAGAATCCGAGCAGCTTATGTTATTGATGCGCGAGTGCATTGTGGAATCAAAATGTTATATACGATTGAGGGTGGAGCGCATTCTCCGAAGGGGACTTTTGAATATTAAACAAAATAATAAGAAGCAACAGTGTGATAATTAACATTCGATATACGCAGGCGTTGGAGACGCGGGATGGGTTTTTCGTTGGTAGGTTTCTTCTTTTTCTCGAAATTTATAATCGAGCGACGAATAGTGTCTAGCTTATTATGTACACGACGATCCTGTTGAACGTACAATCTCAATCGTTTATCGAATCAAAGTGGCGAAATTGAGTTGAGATCGAAGTTGTCTTTTATTATTACTATCGTATAGTCGTTGTTCTCTATCGTCGGCGATTTTTGTTACGTATATATTGTATGAATCGATATTCGTTTTTTTTATATAAAATTAAGATGGATAGAGGGACGTTCGTTGAGGGGTGGAAGAATCGCGTCTCTCGATGACGCCTGGATTTAATATTCGTAAAATGTGTGCAATTTTAAAAAAATTAAATACTTTTAACCAAGTACTCTCTCTCTATATACCGATATGAAATAATCGACAATGTTAATTACTCTACATAACGTCGCCACGTATACATGACTTCGGATCTCACGTATAAAATTCAATTCCAGTTTTTATTCTTACGTTATGTTAATTTATTATGTTATAGTAAACAGTACAGCGCCGTATGTGTAACACGACAACAATTCTCCGTACGTAGGATATATATTTCGTTTTAATTTTTTTTAAGAACCAGGGAAAAGAATCATACGCTAATTTTTATAAATGTAAATATACACTGAAATACTTTCAAGTATTATTTTTTCAATATATACTGTAATACACATAACGTGTACGACGAAAGCATTGACATTTATTTTGTCATTTTACAAAAACAAGTATATATATATATATATATATTATATGAACATGTATAGTGTCAGTGCCTTGTGGACCATGAAGAAATATTATATAATTACTAAAAGAGTTAAGAAAAAAAGGATCTTAAGCTATATAAGTACACACAAGAAACGTGAACAAAAAACTGTTAACATCTATATATATATATAATACAGAACTAGAATAGACTGCAGACTATTAACTTCAAGAATCTTTAAACGCGTATGACATATATATATATATATATATATATATATATATATATATATATATATATGTGTGTGTGTAAACAGAAGCAGACAGAGTGAGATAAAGAGAGAGCGAGCGAGGGATGAGAGAGAAAGAGAGAGCAAGAGTGAAGAATGCTTACGCATAAGTTTAATGTATATATAAAAGTATAAAAACAATTGTGTTGTATAAATAATAAATATTTTTAAATATGACAAATAAAAAATATCACAAAATTATAATATACTCATAAAATCTCTCGTTAACGATCACCGTGTACTGTATACATACGTTGTATATACAGATGATCCCTCGTCTTTTGCACAATATATATATATATATATATATATATATATATATATATATATATATATATATCGATATCGAGATAATCATCTATCGACTTTGAATTAGACGCTGCAACAATGGAGCATAAAGTGTAAACCCAAACTCGCTCCCCTCAAAATCCCCGGCGTTTATTCCAATCACCCGATCCATATCGCTTATATATCTTACTTCAAAGGTACAGAAAAAAAAATACTCTCCTCATTACAATCATGCCAAACGGATCGCGTTTACATTCCGCGCGCTCTTTATGCTCCGCCGAAAAAAAGCACATTAGCATTACAATAATAATCCGCATCTATCGCAACACACGGCTGCTGCTGCACCAGAGAGACGATCGCTGGCGGTCACGGAATACTCCCAACATTATGACTGTGAAAAAATGCCCGTATCGCGCGCACATAATACACACCCACACACACACAGCGTAGCGGCGGCGTATAATACGAAAGTAGTGAAAGGAACACGCCCTGGGCTCGGTTCATCGTCAGCATCATCTCGCGCGCTCCTCCTCGTCATCGCAACACAAAAGTCGACGTAATGCTCGAGCGATCCAATGATCGTTTGTTATATGGCTGCACTGGTATATAGACGAGAGTGTAATTGCGATCGCGTTGATGCTCGAAATGGAATATTCGTCGCGAGTTTAGCGCTCGTCGCCTCGTTGCTCCAATAGGAAGAGATATATGCAGCAAGTTGAAAGCTCGTGAATGGGAGTATTCACGCCTAGCATACAGTATGGCATTCCGCTTAGACACGCTTACTTACACTCGCGTGTAACCCCGTGTGTGCGGCCTGTAATTTGGTTACATCGCTCGCTGAGCGCAATTTATTTTCGTTCGCGACGTTTTAAAGACTCTTTTAAAATACGACGATAATAAGTCAAACGATCGTTTATAATCACTTATAACACACAGTCCGACTTAATAACACCTCGGCAGGTGCAGCGTAGTCGGACAGACGGATGAATTTCAAATGAAATTTATTAATGCTAATAAAATGAGATGCGACTCTCAACACTCCCATCGTAAACGTTTCTCTCCTATCTCACGCAAGCGCGTTCACGCACCACTTTGAGGCAAGCGCACTTTTTGCCGCGCGGCGCGTCTAGAATGCGCCGTTATAGTGGCAGACGCGCTGCACCGCGCCTTGATTGCGCGCTTTGACATTAGGTACTATTCACGGAAAGTACCGATGCTGCACGTGTACGTGGAACTTTTACGTCTTCATGGTCGCGCGCGGGGATTGCGAAATATCGAAAGATTTTCAAGAATTTTCGAAAAATTACACGCACTCTCTCTCTCTCTCTCTCTCTCTCTCTCTCGCACGCGCGCGCGCCTACTATACGTATGCGGAGTAGATTGAGGGGTAGGATCGTAAGTTATGCTCGAATCGACCCATTTTTCGAGTCACGTAGGATTAGGTCATTGTTTGCCATGTTAAATAATCGAGCAGGCTCCGATAAATATCGGTAATCTCCTATCTCAGCGATGTTACGGAATGGTTATTACCGAGTGAAATATGTATCGTTTTTCGATTATAAAAACGAGGCTTTTAGCGCATAAAAAGCGCATTTTTCACGAAACTTGTAATTTTAATCCAACACGCGCTTAAGCTTGTGGGAAAATCGATGAAAATAATGGATAATTGAATAGAATAACGCGGTGTGGGACGGTATTAATTTAAACCCGAGTTGATACACACTCTTTGATATCTGGTATAAATCATCTCGTCAAATTTATTACCTCGCTAAGACACAATTCAAGTTACAGCCGCCGCGAGAGCGTGCTGATAATAGAAACAAAAAATTTCGTCACGTCATCCTCTATTCGGAAGCCCATCGCCAAAATCCGATCCACTTTCCAGCGCTAAGAATACCTGCCGGCGCGCTATCGATCCTCCATACACGAAACACTTGTAGAACAAAGTGTTACTTCACGAGGAGAAAAAAAAACAATACCCGCGTACAAAACGCCACTAAAACGCTACTATGCGGTGCGCGAAGAGGCTGTGCCATACACGGCAAAAGAAAGGAGGGAGATGGAGTAGAGAAAGAGAGAGAGAGAGAGAGAGAGAGAGAGAGAGAGAGAGAGAGAGAAATCCACGGGTATAGGTGTAGATCGTTAATAGGCCTGGCTTATACCGATAGAGTTGCGCGTTACAACTGCAGCATCACCCCCTCTATGGGAGTCGGCGTACTCTTCAAGCGCTATAAATTCACACGGGATTCACTCGCCGGTCACAATGCGAAGACGGCATTGTAAGCCAGTTTAGTATTGGTGAACACGTCAGTGAGGAAAAAACTATATACGAGAGCTTCTTCTCACTTCGAACTTCGACAAGCTCAAGACTGTATTTTTCTTTTCGAGGACGTTTGTTTGTTGTTTCGAGATAAGAGGGACCACCAGTGCGAGATATTATAATGGAGACTACAGCCGTTATTTTTGTGAGTTTTCCGTATTTTTTTGAGTGGTTTTAATGTGTTGCGCGGTATCAGTATGACAGGGAGTATAATTCCGAATAATTTGAGATGGATTCAGAGATTTTGCGAAGCTTACGTAAAGCTTTATTAGGATACGTATTAATTGAAACAATTGTTTTTTCCCGGATAAATTGCTTGCACCAGAAACGCTCCAGATTTTAAAAATAAACTGTAATTTTTATCAGATCGGTCATGCTCGAAATTTTGAAAATGTTCAATTTTGCTAGTAGAAAAATGTAATGATTACATAAACTCGCTTGAAAGAAAGACCCATAAGGGACGATGAAGAGAGGAAAAAGCATGTATAGGCGCGTTAATGAAAGCCAAGGTCTCGCCCGTCACACAAATGCATCTTGATAGGTACACCTCGCTCATTATATTAATCTGCCACCTCGCTAGGAGTCGCGTAAAGTCTCGGCTTAGGTACCCATGACAAATTAGGAGGGAAAAGGAACGACTCAACGCGAGAGCCATACGCATACGTGTACACTAAGAAAATGAAAACGTAACTTGGCAGATTGCCATCTTATAAAGCATCGCAGCTCGAGCTTCATTCGAGTCGTCCGCGCCGCACGCGTATTATAACATCAGCGCCGATAACTATCGCTTTGTTTAAGACTTCATTCATGGTATTCTCATGGGGAATTTCCGCGATTCTGGCTGCTACATGCGCATGACTCGATAAAAATCCACGTTGTCACGCAGGTGCTGATGCTGTCGACGCTGAGCTCGATAGAGGCGCAGTTCCAGCAGTTCAATCCGCAGCAGCAGCCCTCCTACAATGCGCAGCCCAATAGGTACAATCCGGATTACTACGGGCGGAGGTATGCCATCCTAAGGCAGAATCACGAGCAGAACATCGACGGCTCTTATGCCTTCAGGTGAGTTGAACAAATTTTTTTTTTAAATGACGATACGAGGATTTTGACCGTTTGTTGTTGACGAAATGACGACTGATATGACTTTTTTTCTAATACAACGTGAATTTGGACATTTCATAGAAGATTTCTCTATAATTTCTTTCAAATGCGTGTGAAATCGTCAAAACTAAATTCGAGAACAATCCGGGATGTTTGCGATTAGTACAGTTTCAGGGTACATTTCAGTAACCCTCAATGAAAATCAAAGAATCGTTGAAAAAATTCATTTTTGACTATTTCCTCAGTAAAGATGCTTACGTATTCAAATTAATGGCCACAACCTCTATTTGATTCAAAAGAAAAAAAATTAATATTCAGCACATCAAAATCAGACTGCGATGACAAAGCGACGATTTCAACCGTACAATGTTGCATTTATCGACTAATGAATGAATAAACAAACGATATGCGCAAGAAATCGCATTGTTGCACTTCGATAATAGCCAATAAAGCGCGATTTGACAGATCCTTCAGAGTCTATTAATAAATAACGAGATACTGCACGAACAACAGCGTATCCAAGCGTTACGTTACATTACGCAAATTATGACGAACTGTTACATACCAGACTCCAGAGATTTTCGCATGAGTCACTCAATCGCTTCATCGTCTCCCACTCGGTGCAGCTCACGACCTATATCCCCGATCCGATACCCATCGCCTAAGGGATTCAATCCGAAGAATCCCGCGCCTCTGACAAAAAAACCTCTCCTCTCCCAACTCAATTAGCCAAATACCTCGCAAACTGACAATTAGCCCCCGTGCAATCGTCATTCCTCCGAGATCCGCCGCATCCTCTCCCGACGAGAATCTCTCGAAAACATTCCAACGAAAGAGAGAAAAAAACACAATGCACCGCATCGACTCGTTACGCAGTTACGACACGGAGAACGGCATCTCGGTGGCGGAACAGGGCCGACCGGTGAACAAGGGCCAGCAGGTCGAGGTCGTGCAGGGCCAGTACAGCTACACGGCGCCGGACGGCACGCCGATCCTCGTGAGCTACGTCGCCGACGAGAACGGCTTCCAAGCTCGCGGAGCCCATCTGCCCACGCCGCCGCCAATACCCCTCGCCATTCAGCGAGCCCTCGCCTACAACGCCGCCCATCCCGAGGAGGACAACGACTACAGGGGCCCGGCCTACAGGCCGCGATACAACAAAAAATAACGATGTAATCCCACGATCGTTTGTACTTATTATATGAGTTTCATTTTTTATAACGTTGCTGCGCTACCGCTCTCGCTCTATGACGACGATACTTTATAACCAAAGCTCGGCGAATTCACTCTATGTATATCTCTCTCCGCTCTTGTTATCTGTCCTACTGTGTAAGAGGATTAATGGTGGCGACGAATAATAACGATAATAATAACAACATTAATATACATCTGCAAGAACGAGCGTTCAGTTTTACTCAAACTCCATTATCCCGTCGACTCGAGATTCGAAAAAAGCGCACATAACAATGGGCTCGTAACAATTACTTTATATACTCGCTCCGCGCGCGGCAGCTGCGGAATCTAGGAAATTTATTATGTGGGTCAGTTCATAAATATATGTGCACGGCAACAGGTCCACGCTCCTCCCTTGTATGTACGCACAACATCCTTAATCCACTACAGGAACACGCAGACGCTGGCAAAGAGTTACCAATTATAAGTATATACCTCCGCAAACGCCACGAGAGAGAGAGAGAGAGAGAGAGAGAGAGAGAGAGAGAGAGAGAGAGAGAGAGAAAGAGAGAGATAATGATCTTTCGCACTGAATGGGCCTCTTATTCCTCGGCAACGACGCGAAACGCACAATGGACATACGCATCGCGCAGCTCCATCAGCGTGAAATCCCGGCCCATTGTGAAAGTAATAGTAACGTGTTTATAAGGCGGACCTCGCCCATTGTCGACCATTGTCGACGCTGCGAGTATCGTCAATCAAAGCCACCTTCAAATTTCCAGCTATTCTCATCTCTCTCTCTCTCTCTCTCTCTCTCTCTCTCTTATACGTATACGCGGGAGAGGCGTGTGCACATCCATACTCCTTCGCCGTTATTACAATTGCTCATAAGATACCGCGGCACATTGTGCGATGCGTAACGACATTGTTTCGGTATACGACGTACACGCGTTTAATTAATTTTATTTGCGTTCAGGAGTCAGAGGATTAAGTAATAACCGATAGGTCCGATCGATCACTTCGTTTCGAATCCTTACAGCTCATCTCTCTCGCAATTATCCGCACAACTCCGCAGCCTTGCGAAATACACTTCTGACGATCGCAGTTACACAAAGCAAATATAATATAATCGAGGGCCGAAAGCGAGAGCGCATCAGCAGTCCACCATCAACGAGGGACGGGAGAATGCGCGCGGCTGTTGTTGTAACAATGGAGATGAAAGCTTTTTTCTTATCAACGTGGCCGCGCGCTGTGTATGGAGTATATAGGAGTCCTGCGCAACTGAAGTGAGCGAGAGAGGGAAGAAAATGCTTCTGCGATGTGTACAGAGCGGCTGTTCGCGGTGGCAAATGGGATATGCGTGCAGCAACACACAGCCGATAACCTCGTGGATGAAAGTATTAATAATGGATAGAGATGTGCTCACGCGCGGACGAAGGAGCCGAAATCTACGCGTGTACATCTATAGTGGGGTTTGGTTAGCATTGGAGGATAGGAGTTGGTAAAGAGAGGCTTGGAACTACTGCGCTGGTTCTATATCCGTGTATGGTTTCGTGTATTGTTGCAGGAATGTCTTATTATAGGATTTTTTTGATGCAAACATTATACGGTTTAGTAAAAATGACGATAAGACTCGGCTCTGACTTGATATAAAATAATATATCGTTATCGAGAGAAGAGGCGAATTGACATTTCTATATGTATAGATATACAGTCGATAGGAAATTTTGAAGAATTATACTCATCGGTTTATTTTCATCACTGATGTACAAGCATTTGTATAAGATATTTCGCACCTCTAGATCGTATCTGCAAGACAAACCGTGAAATAGGGCTCATAAACTAAACGTCACTTTTTATTTGTACAATAAACACAATGATACATATCACAACAATGTACAATAAGAGGGTTCATCATCAGGCATCTCTCCGTCTGGTGGGCTGATGTAAGGCGTAGGAAGCGTGCTGAGAATCAATTTGTAGCACAATCCGGCTTGCGAATAGTTTTCGAACAGAGATCTCTCGGTAGCTGCCGGATACTCGCGTCTCACGGCTTTGTAATAAACCTCTCTGAAATATCTCCAATATGACCTATGATCGCCTTCTTCGTTTATCATGGCAAAGTCGAAACAGTTTGATCCACTGCAAGCTCGTTGCCAGTCCAGGAGCTTTACAGCCTGGAGTTCGTCGTTTTCGTCGTATTTGAACCACATGTTTCCTCGAAAAGTCAGCCCGTTACAGATAGTCACGGGCTCGGACTCGAAAGCTTCTCTGCAGGTAGAAAGTGGGTCTGATTCCAGCAGCCTTCTTACGATGGCTCCGCCAATGCTGACTCGGCTCAATTGGTTCGACATTCTGTTATAAGATTTACGGTTTTTTTATTAGAACGAAATCCAAATGAATAAATAGTTAATAGACATCAAGTCAACGACTCACATCAATAGTTCCCTTTGAATTCGTGGCAAATCGGACGAGTGTAAAGTGACCTTTTTAAACCGCCTCCGTATCTCCGCGTACATATGAGGACGGTTCTGCTTCAGCGCCATGCCCTTCCCGTGCATTCTGCCGATACACTTCAGCACTAAGATCGCCTCTTCCGCACTCAGCTGTCTGGGATCCAGCGATCTCCGAAAGCCACTCATCTCCAGGTCTTCAACGACGACAACGGGTCTGCCATATTTCTGCATTTCCGCCGCGTAAAATCTTGGTAACAGCTCTCTGCCCACGAGTGGACTTACTCTCCTCCAGAAATACTCCTCGTTGTGAAAGCCGTTGAGAGCCTGAGTCAAAGTCGGCTTAGTGCAGTCATTCGGGAGCAGCTTTACCCAGACATTTACAGTACAAGTGGAAGCGTTAGAATGGTTAAAATTAATTTCAGCGCGATAAAGCGCAAAGTTCAGATGGTAATCCCTGAGCTGGTAGGGATAAGGCCGAGCGATCGCGCTGTAGTGGTCGAATGTGACGCTTCTTAAAGATTCGTTGAAGCGACCAGCTTTTATCATTGCTGGCAGTAGTTTATCCTTTATAAAGATTAAATCTTCCTCCGGTGTTGGTCTCATCTTCGTGATTTTTTTTTCTTTTGTGGTCTATTATATAGTTTGTAATGTTACCGCGACTTTCATGCCGATTTTGATTTCGTTAGTCTATGCGAAGTGTATTGCGGTAGTCCTTAAACCGAACTGAATGATGACAGTTGTACAGAATGGAACGACTCCTATCTTATCAAGTGCACTCAATGAATCATCGCAATAGGCCCGCTATTTATAACTCGAACCATACAAGGCGATCTTCACAACGAAATACTGGGGGATTCCCCTGCATGCACACTCGATGGACAAAGTAAAGCTTTGTGTTTACTTCAAGAACTTCGGTTTTTCGATAATGTCTCGGATGGACGTCAAATGGAAAAAGGCGAAAGTAAAAAGGAGCAAATAATTTTCTCTAATAATCCTTCGTTAATTTAGCAATAGGCAAACGTGCCTTTATAGATTTAGCCGCTGCAGATCTGTTGCCAGTCCAAAAGCTTCACGCCGTTGAAACTTGGTCAAGTGTACTGAGTTTATATTCAATTATCTCCTGTCTAGTTTCAGTCGAGAACAACTTCGTCCACGAGCCATGAATCGGATAAACAGTCTCTGATAATCCCTTTTTTGGAACTCTTGAAATAAAAGGTTCAATAGTTTCCTAATTCTTGTACTCGTATATATTCACCGAATTTTCGTTGATCACCGCCAGATTATAGCCGTCTAGTGCTTACTATATACTGATCCTCATAAATTAATATAAAATAAGAAAATAAGCAATAAAAACCATTCAATATGCGAGAGTCACTACTGAGTCACGCTTGAGGTGGTAGCAGGGTACGCGATAAATAAAAAAGTTGTAAAAAATACACACTCAATTTATATTTTATAACAAAGTTTTTAATAGCCTTACAACGAAGTAAAAAAAATTACAATAGACAATGATTACTGTCCCAAACTCAGAGCATTAGGTACACGAACCACCGACCGATTCTCTATCGCCGTAATAAGCAGCGCATAGCTAGAGCCAGGTTTTAACAGACCATCAACGAGATCTGCCTTGGAAACCGTCGGGTTTTCCTTTTGTACGGCCTTGACGTAGCTGTCCAGAAGCTCGTCGACGTGATCTGCGGTTTCACATTCCGATAATACAGTGGACAGATCAAGACAATTCGAGCCGCACCTGACTCTCTGCCAGTCCAGGATCTTCACGTCCTCGATTTTGCCATCGGTTGGCGATCGCTTGAACCACAGGTTCTCGCGGAGGAGGTAACCGTTGCAGATCGTACTGGGCTCTCGTTCGGATGAAGTCTTGCAGCGGAGGTAGAGGTCGTTATCGATGAGTTTTGCGAGCTTTTTCGAGAGCTCGGCGTTTTCTTCAATTTTGGAGTTCAGCTCTTTGACGTGCCTGCGAAAAAGAATATTTTTATCTCATGAAATCGTCATTATAGTTATACGTAAGTTTTATAAAGATGATGATCGCATTTGAAAGCAGCTAATCAAACAGACGATCTGTCGATCGACGTTGCCGTATAAGTAAATCTTCGTTCACCGATAACGACTGTTCATTTCACCGTATAGGTGCAGAGATTCGTTGAGTATGAGCGATAACAACAAAAGCACGTGACTCACCCGTCTAATCTCGCTCTCGTCTCCTCCTCGACTTCCGCAGCAAAAGTGATCTCCTGAAACTTGGCCTGGAACTCCCTGTAAATCGAAAACTTCGCCTCTTTCGTCGCCAATCCTTTACCGTGAACCTCCCCGATCACCTCAAGCACCTCCACAGCTTCTTCCTTGTTCAATCCTCTATCCACGACTCTCTCGAATCCGTTCTTCTCCGGGTCCTCGACGACGATGGCGGCTCTGCCATACCGGCCCATGTCCGCCAAGTAGAATCTCGGCAGGAACTGCTTGCCGAACTGCAGAGTACCCTTGTTCCAGAGTATCTCTTCGTTGAGAAAGCCGTTGAAAGCCAGCTCGGAAGAGCCGTCAGCAGGTAAAAGTTTGACGAGCACGTGGAACAGTTGGGCTTCGCCGGAGAATAGGATGCTGACCGTTGCCCGGTAGAAGCTGAAGTCGAGATGGTGAGACTGGCGAGGCTGGACGCGCACGTCGGCGTAGTCGAACTCGACGAACTCTCGAGAGCCGGGCTCGCAGAAACACCTGTCGTGCACCATTTCCGGCAGGAGATCCTCTTTTATGAACTTGATATCTTCTTCCGCTCTTGACTCCATTATGATGTTTGTTTATTTACTGCGGATTAATGCACGACGGCGGCGGTTACAGGGCGTTGCACTCGCGTCCGGCGCACGCGAGCGTGTGGAGTCGTACTGATGCGCGGATGACGAAAGAGCGAACGAGAAACGTGAAATGTCTAATAAGCTGCGATGTGTGTGTGGACGCGCTTATACACACCAAGGCTATATAGGTAATATACCATTGATCCCCACCCGTATGCACTTGTGAGCAGTGTTGGCGCCGTTGTCTGCTACAGGCGCGATAAGTACGCGGAGAGGCTGTGTGTGGCTCTTATTGGTAATTGACCGCGGCACTTGATTATATAAAGGTAATCGCTGATATTGGAACTTGTACATCGTTTGGATTATTTTTATAAAGTGTATTCATTCACAAACAAAAAAAGTATATTTGATCAAGTAGAATGCATTGAAGCAAAATAAAAAGAACGAAATATATATGTTTAAAGTTCTTTTCTATTGTTTTTTCGTGCGAACTTCAAGGGATGAAACACATAAACTTGAAAAATATTCGGCGCCACACAACCTCTTTCGGAAAACATGCACAAAATTGTCTAAAAGTAACAGTATACTCGAACTAAAAAAAATAGCAAAAAAGAGAGAAAAAAGCCATGACACAATTCCCATCAGTTTTTCAAAACGTCCTGAACGAGGCAAACCAAAGCAATGCTCAGCAGCCCCAGATGTCACAGACAAATTATCCACAGCCGATGCAGACGAAACCGATAGGATCGTTTAATCAGCAGAGTAATTACACTTATCAATCAGATTCATTCGCTCCTCGTTCACCACGTTAATTTACGACCTCCGGTGTGCATGCAACGTTTCATTATAGCCGACGATTACGTCGTGAAATGTTTTGACAGTCGAGCTATTATCATCCTCGGCTGCGTTTGCATTTTCAATTTATCATCGCTTTAGTCATGCGAAAACCCGTTCTTCTTCGATCGCAGTGGTGGATCATGGACGAAACGATTTTCTGGCTGATTACGGATTCCAAGCAGCGGGAGGTTTTCAGCAACCCTTGCATAATGCGCCGATGACCGCTCCGCAATCGGCGATCAACCCTCAGATGCATCCTTATGGCAACTGGTATTCTGCTGGCATGGGTCAACAATCGCAGCATCAGAATCCGCAACAAGCTGTGGTTCCAGGGTATGGACCGTTGCCGCAGAATCTTTTGGATCAGATCCGCTACTGTACGGCAACGGCAGCGTCGCCGATTTTTATTCTTCCCAGTGGAACAGTCGGTGGAAATCAACCGGCTTCCAACTGCCCGTCGCCGATTTACTCGCCTTCTTGTATTCCCTACCCTGTACCTATGCCGATCCTCCAATCTTCTGGTGAGAATAGAAATTTCAAAATGAAATTATATGTACATAAAGATTCTTTTTATATAACTTAAACTTCAAAAGAGAGCGACTGCAAATGCTCGAGCAAAAAATCAAAAAGTTGCATCAACGAGGCCTACGAGCAGTGGACGAAAGACGCTTGCAGAAACGGCACGAGTAGCAACAGTGGACTCTGCAATAGATCAAAAGTAGATTCCAGTTGCGAATCTTGGCTGGAGCATCGATGCGAGGAAAGCAACGAGGGCGCAGTATGCACGAAGAAAAACTGCCCGGCATCGATTCAACTGCAAGCGATGGTCTCGCAGTTGCTCGGTATTCAAGGAATCATCTCCTCGGCCATTACACGGATGTTGCTGAAGAGGATCCCAGGCTCAAATATCAGCGAATCCATCGAGGATATGATGGATAAGTCCAAACGGTACGAATCGTGAAAGCTGTATTCTCTCATTAAAATGCATCGACTTATTATCGATCAATAATTCCCTACACAGATGCATAAGACAGTTCAGCAAGGAGCAGCTGCTCAAGGAATCAAAATCCAGTCAACAGGTCAACAAACTGCTCAGCCTCTACCTTACATCCGCCTCGACACTCCCACGTCTCATCCCGATTCTCACGACTGCTCAACTCAAAAGCAATATTTTGCGCTCGTTCGTCGAGAGTTTCGTAAACGCTCGACTCATGGAGGACCAGGGCTGCATTAGTTCCGAGGCTCCAGATCCCCTGGACGAGCTGATCCTCCAGATGAAGTCCGACGACGAACTGCGCCAGCTGATGTCCAATCTGAGAGAGAAAGAATGCGAGGAGAGGGTAAACCTGAACTTCTCGGCATACGGATCACAGAGACAGGTTACCGAAGCAAGACTTGTCAATGTCCAGAAGAAGATTGATCAGGTGGAGAGGGAGATGGAGAGGAGACACCGACAGACTGGTGTAATGAACTACTCGTATTCTCAGGATTGTGGTGGTCTCTACTGATGACGAGTGAAGCTTCACGTTGTGAATTTAATCGGTAGGTTCGGGAGATGTGGCGGAAGTGGCCCGAGAGTAATTGTGATGATGATTCGCGTGCTCGCAGGACGAGAATAGCAGAGTCAGAGCTCGATACCGATACTCCAGTGAGCCCTCGTAGGCTCATGCTGAGGCCACATGTCGGGAGTCCAGAGACCACGTATCGGAAACCAAGCGATATGGGATCGAGCCTTTGCGAAGAGGTTGGGAGGAATCGTACTGTAAAAGCTGTGAGGTATAGTTGCACGAATTTTCTGTGATGAGAAATCTTTACTGCCAAAATAAAACTAAATCGATTCTGCAGTGGGGTATATACTTTGGACGTTGGCGAAACAGAAGTTTGCGATAAAGATAATGTAGAGAAAGGAAGAAAAACAAAATGCTTTCATATTAAGTTAGAAGACGCGGATTGCTGAGTACCGTACACAGATCAAACTGAAAATCGCGAAAAAACTTAAGTGGAAAATTTAAATGTACAATAATGATGATGTAAGAAAGGTAACATGAACATAAAAGTGTAAGATTAAATATTGATAAGATGAGTAAGTGTTTTTCTAGTAGAATAAACGAATGATCTAAAAATAAAATAATATTGTATTAGTAATAATTTTAATTTTAATACATAACAAAGATCATTGTAGTTCATATAAATGAAATTAAAATAAACAACATTTCGTAAGTCGACAGATTGAAATCGATCGGATAAAAGATATATAATAAATAAATATTTCTTATGAACTAGATCGGATGCAATCTTAATGTGCTTGGTGTCATAAGTAAGTAGTTGATAGTTGAAAGATCAAGAATGCATCACGTTATCGAAATTTTGTTCCTAAACATTATTTTTATCGAGTATTTTAGTAGCTGCTTATAATTTTATGTATTATGGAAGAGTCAATAGTGCATTTTATCTGACACCTACTAAATTTTACTTTGTTTATTCTCGTCGATGACTCAATTTTTTTTAAGCTGATTTCAAGAAAACGTAATTAACAGTTTTATGCAACATAATCTGCTGGTCGATTATCCCAATAAATGATTATTAGGCAGAGTTAATATTTACTTTGCATTCTGATTTAATTATATACTTCGAATAAATTAATAAATTACGTTGAAAAGTGTTTCATTTATTAGACTTTAGTTTATTGGATTAAATTAGCTGCGTCAACGATGAACAGATCGAATAAATATAGGATATTGGAATATTAAACGAGATCGTTTGGATAGTTTATAAAATTCAGATCATTAATCAATCAGTGCATAATCGTCAAGCTGTCTTAATAGAAAGAGAATTTCTCCCCGCAAATTGTAAATGTACATAAAATCGAAAATATATATGTTGGCATATTTTGTATCAGGCTGTATATACAGATCAATTAAATATATTCAATATCGGCAGTGATCCGTTAATATCAGATAAATCGAGTAAAAAAATTACAATTTTTGTAACGTGATTGAAAAATAGACAGCTGACAATTTATAGAACTTCGTGGGCTAATTTTTTAATAGTACATTACGATACGTGTGACTTAAATGGTTCTTATTTATCTTATCGAGCTACGCTCGGGTGCTAACTGCGCCGTGTAAAACTGAACCATTTAAGTCAAGAGTATCGTATAAAATTTTATATCGCAGATTGCTAAAGTCCGCAAGTCTCGCCTATTCGTGACTAAAGTAGTCCTTATTTGCACCGTGAGGTTAGCGCACGAGCGAGTGTGATAAACATGGTGCAAAAAAAGGACTACTTTAGTCACAGATAGGCGTGACTTAACAGCGGATTTTAGCCACACTGTGCTATAAATTATAATATATGTATATATCGATAGTATCAATGTCATCTTATCAATAAGTTAAGAAACCTACCTAAACACTAATAAACATCTTGACATCATTTCAATTCGTAGGCACTTATTATCTACGAATTATTGAATATCGAAGTTTCCAAATCGATCTCGCCTAATAACTATCGTGTTTTCATAAATTTCTATAAAACTCTTTTCTACTTTCTTTACATACACTCACAAATTGCGCGAACGTACGCACACTCACACATGTAAGCAAATACAATCATATGCCTGGCTCAAGGCATATATTCCTGTACTGCAGCAGTATTTAATTTTTTAGTTTATGACGTTAAATATAATTTTCGTAAGATACTTTGTGTTTTCTGTTTTTTTTTCTTGTTTCTACAGCAAGGAATCTCAGCCTTATATAAACTGTATTCATAGTGTAAGTATCCCTTCTTGAAAATGTTTTCTGAATACTTAAAATTAGAACATGGACTTTCCCTTGTTTATCCCATCCTTAAATTTCTAATCATTATTAACTTTTCCCTCTCATGGAACATAATTTTTGAGAAAATTAATATATACAAAGATATTTACAATCATACATGTACATTCCTTAAGGCGTATTCAGTTTCTCCGTAAGAAATAAAATTTAGTTTCAAATTAATAATGACACAATACAACAATTTAAATTAACAATAATTTCTGAGACTCTATACTCCTCTACTTATGCGCCATTTGTCTTATTTAGTTGAGTGCCATTTAGATAAAATTATAAACTTTAAAAGACTATGTCCACGGATAGCTATTAGCTGCCTTGAATACGATACCTTGGTAACCCATTTAATTGTGTTAGAGCGCGGCATAACGAGCATCTTTAAAAATGTATTGATACTTCAATTTCTGAACGAGAAAACCATCTCAATATTTTACATATTTTTAAGAAATCAAATAAGAGAAAAAGAAAATAATTGATGCTTCTTTCCTTGCGTTTTTTCGCGCTCTACATCACAAGCGAAGTTTTGAAGGTATCGCGTTTGGACTTAAACGTGCGTGTATATATCTGTGAACGAGCTTCATGCTAATGTTAGTAATGTTCGGTTACGTCATATTTGGAATGAGATACCAAGATCGAAACTGCAAGTTCGATTCAGTACTCCACGTAAGTTGAGTTAGTGTGATCAACACATGTGGGTGGAAGTTTGATAGTGTAAAAAAAGTCGTTCAATCAAATAAAGGCACGCATAAAATTTGGCAATACTCGCGAGTAATAAGTATACTGCACGCCCCCGAAAACACACGTAAAAGCAAGGACCGAAAAGTGCGTTGTCAGAAGACTGCCACCCATATCCAGCACGTCAATCAATATCATATCTATATTCGTAAAAAAGTGATCCAAGAACTCTGTTAAACCCTTGCCACGCGTTGTTTAAAGTCTAAGTGCATGATACGTAAGCTCGATAATATCATGGTACCGAGAAAAAAGAAGAAACAAACCGATATCGTCCCTTAGCTTCGCGCTGGGACGTCGCAATAAATAGAAGAGAAAAAAACGAGCGTCAGCAATGTGCAACGCTTCTAACCAATGTACAGCGAAAATAAGAGCATAGCTCCTAGGTAGGTCTATTTGTCTCTATCTCTCTTTCCCTTACGTGTCCGAGCATTCGAAGCGACTGTGTAATCGAATTTCAAGATTGCAAATATTACTCTGGACTAGGCCTCAGTGTCATCGCTGTCGATGAGCGCGCGAGTGCTCTACTCAGTTGACAGCTTGGGTGTACTCAATTTTCAGCTGTCCGAGCTTAATCTTCACGTCGTGAAAGTTGGGACGCTTTTCCGGTTGCAAATCCCAGGCCTGTAAAAATCAAAATTGTTAGTTTGTCGAATAAGACAAATAACTCATTGAATCAGTTTCAAAATACGTACCTTCCGCATGATATCGTAGACCTCTGCAGGACACCCATCGGGTGGTTCCATTTTATAACCCTTTTCCACACATTTCACCACGTCAACCAATGGCTAAAAATTAATTTTGCCAGTTAAAAATGTGCCAACTGTTTGTGTTTAAATCTTGCTGGTGTTCAATACTTACTATTCGTGGGTAGGGTACACGGCCGAACGAGTAAATCTCCCACAGGAGTATGCCGAAGCTCCACATATCGGATTTATTTGAGAATTTCTGTAAATAAAATCAAAAATAAAGTGAACACTACGTTAGTCAATTATGTAGCCCCCATGGCTTTTGAAACCTCTGCTATTTTGTATCAGATACAATTTAAAAAGTAAAAGAAAACTCTGTACAATCTTTCAGTCTCCCGCATTGCGGCAGCGCGAAGGTCAGAAGCCTGGGGGCGCTTGTACAAACTATCCGTCACACACTTACATTCTGCTTCAGAGCCTCGGGTGCGGTCCATTTGATCGGCAGCTTTCCCCCGTCGAGCGAGAAGTTTTCATCTCGAGCAAGTCCAAAGTCCGAGACCTTGGCCGAGTTGTCCTCTGCGACGAGTACGTTCCTCGCGGCGAGATCTCGATGCACCACGTGTCTCGACTCGAGATAAGCCATGCCCGCACAGGTGTCGTAGGCGAAATTGATCTGGTCCTTCTTGGACACGTGCAATCTGCCTCTCGACCTGAGATAGTCGACGAGCGAGCCTTTACTCATGTACTCCGTGACGAGGTACATGTGGGGATTGCTGAACACTAAACCGAGCAGCTTGACCAGGTTGTCGTGGATGAGGGACGTCATGAGACTAGCCTCCGCCAGGAATCTCTGCGCCGCTTCGCTGTTGTCCTTCAACATCTTGACAGCGACTCTCTCGCCTCTGTAGACTCCGAGGAGTACATCGCCGAACTCACCCTTGCCTATGCACTCGCGAAGCTCGAGCTCGTGGGGCTGGATGACCCAACCGGCCTCGACGAAGGCCTTGGGGTCGACGCAGAAGTCTTGCTTGCCTTGCTTGGGCAGGGATTTCGTCAGCTGGGTGCAGAGACCGTCGGCGTCTTGCTCGTAGTGCTCGACCAGGAGGGCCAGGTTCTCGAAGAACTCCTCGTCGTCAATGGTCAATTGGTTGTTCTTGTACTTGACCCGGTAGTGCTGGACTTTGCCCTGGTAGCAGACGCACAGCGTGTAGTCACCCGGGAAATTGGTGGACTCGCGCACCAGGAACAGGCCGTCTTCACGGGGTCGAAGGAGACGCTCGGCTGTTTCGCGGGATATCTTGCCGTGGAACCACCTTCAAAAGGACACACAGGTTTTCGTTGTAGATTTGGCTAATAAAAACCCGACAGTTTGAGGCACAAAAAATATGCAAAATTTATGCGGCTCTTATTTCAAAACAGACTGGGTTAACGGAGCAGCTACTAATCTCTTTACGACGTTTCTTATAGTTTTTCGACAAAATCAAATTACAATGAAGCTATACACCCTATAATGTAAGACTGTATTAGAAAGAAAGGAACAAGAATATAGGATAATAAAAATACATGAACGTACGGCATAGCGTTGAGCTTGACCTCGTGTCTGGTATTGTTGCCGAGCACGAGGTTGCTATTAACATTGGAATTGAAATTCGAATTCGAATTCGAATTCGAATTGGCGCCGGAGTTGGCGGGCGGCGGTGCGCCCGCGAGGCTGGTCATGTTGCTCGTCGTGACGTTGTTGCAGCTCGTCGTCGTGAGAGCGGAAGCAGCGGGAACAGTAGCAGCGGCAGCTGCACTGGCTGAGGCCGTTGTCGCGAGCAACGGCGTCGTCGTCGAGGAAGGAAATATGACAGCGCTCGTGGCTCCAGTTCCGCCGCCACTAGGTTGCCTCGAGTGATGCTGCTCGAAGGAGCAGACGATGTGCGAGGCAGCGGCTATGTGCGACGGGATAGTCGTGTGGTGATGATGATTCTGGTTGCCGTCGAGTTTGCTCTGGTGGTGACGGGCAGCCGCTGCTGATACGTTTGGGTAGCCGCAACCCGCATTGTGGTACGTGGGCATTACTGCGCAGGCCAGCTTCGGACGGCGCCTGCTCTGGGAACAGATTTCAACGCCCATGGTATCTATAATCCTTTTTTTTTTAATCACATACGATACACACACACACACACACACACACACACACATATTTTGTTCCATATAGTTATGCGGTTCGATATGTCCTTTGATCGAACGGCTCGTTCAATCGTTATAAATCGTAGCGAGCAAAGGACTCGACCTGGATCGATATTACACTCCATACACCAATACAAAAACCACAAAGCCTCTGCTGCCGTGACGATTCACCAAAACATGCATTGAGAAAGAATAAGACACATCGTCGCTCGCATTTACGCGTCCACACACCAAGTTGTTATTGCCGCTCGCTGCGCACAGTCTGCACTTTCGCACACCCGCTAGAGAGCCGCGGAAGGAATTTTGTGCAAATAGATACAAGTCAAAGCCGTTCAAACATTATGCTGATGTATGTGCGAAAAGTTGGAGAACAAACACACGCGCGCTGATTATAAGCGGTGATTTGGTTAGCGATGTGGGCAGGGAGCACAAGAGAGAGATTTGCGCTTTTATTAATCATAATTTTGATACCTCGTTCGCGCGCGAGCGCGCTAGCGAGAATTAATGCTATACCTTTCGTATAAGCAGGCCGCTATATTAGAGGGGAATATACACAAGGTGTTGCCGTGTTATGTGTTGGGCTATGGGTATGCAAATTAGGGGAAAGCAAAACAAAAAATGAAAGGCGTTTTCCGAATTCATGCACGCGCTCTCATTATGCGCTCTTATATGGGCGTAATCGAATGAGCATAACGAGCGAGCCGCAGTGAATAATAATGGTATGTGTAGGGAGTGCGTAAACAATTTTGAAAAAATTATTTCGTCGTCTTATCCTGTTTACAACGAGTGACACACATGCGTAACGTGAAACCATCAGTGCTCGGATGACAAATCGTGAGCTTAGAGAAAAAGGGGGCAATGATCTGCCTTGCGCCGTTTTGTTATAAATGCAATGTCAGTACTTAGTTAGTTCTAGTATCACTCTATACTAAGTAACTACTAATTAGGGACGTGAAAAATAAACATGTTCATAACAGGTGCAAATTTACGACTAACAAGCAAGCACTCTTACCTTGTTTCACGATGAGTCCAGCTCCATTTCACAATGACTTGTGGATAGGTTCCTGAAAAATTAAATTAAATGCCTCTTACTCACTGGAAGCCATGGACTTGGATGCTGTAAGAAATGCTATTATGTTATTGACAAACATAGATTGAAGTTTATACAATCAAACTTCCAAGTTATGTTACGAGTATATAAATTAACTATAGCAACTATAACAACAATATCCACCTAATTAAAGTCAAAAATAGAAGGGACTACATTTTATTTTAAAGAAATGCTACTCAATTCATAGGATCTACCAATCGCCCTTGTGAAGTTACAGCTCATTAAACACGGTCACACCTTTTCCACCTATATTTAGAAGTTCATCAAAAGCATTTGATGCATCAGAGTAGAACTTGCCAGTCATCAAGAGAGTCTAAACTCTCAATAAGGTCAACAGATCTGTACAACGTATTCATTTAAAATATCCAAAAAATATTGAGTAATGATATTAAATTATTTAAAGCAATATTTCTGGGGAACAAGAGGTCAATTTTCTTTACAACAAGTAAGAATCAATAATATTCAGCTGGTAACAGACTGAAATATCTAAAGTTACAAGTTACTATTACAATTGAATTAATAAAACAACTACACTAATATAAAATAAGGATTTTACATAGATACACCTTGGTGGATAAAAAGAACCCAGATACTGCTCTAAAGATACTATGGAAACGGCATACCAAATTAGCACCAAATTAGCTGCAGTTCAAGTTATTATTAGAAGGACCTGTGACTACTTATTAATAGGGTAGATCTAGGTAAATATTTTAGGGCAATGTACCCGACAGACGCACAAGACGAAACAGAAAGTGACTGGATAATATTAGAGCTAAGTTGGCCAAAATAAGTGTGCTTGGCAACAAGACATAAATAAAGAAAGAGAAACATCTCATGCTCAGTGCACTCTGCACTCCATGCAAAAGACAAAAGTGTCTGTACAAACGAAAAGTATGCACACGAGTCATTCAGAAACATTTAAGCAGTTAAACATTTAAGTGTTTACACAAACAACTGCCAAATATGACAATCAGTGCACCTCAATGACTTTTCGCACAAAATCAGCAGACACCAAAATATGCAAATTTTCCAAAACAGGATCACATTACTGACAGAGGAACATAAGGAAACGACGGGCTCATCTCTCGCGGGTGCAAAACCACTGAGAATAGCGAACTAAGACTTGCACAGTAAAAAGGAAAGAAAAAAACACAAACAGGCAGGGAGGTGCAGCAGCGCAAGAGCGAGATGGAAGACGAAAAAAAATGGAACAAGAAATTCGGAGCACTGCCCGCATTCCAGTTTTGTAAATATTCGAGAGCAGCGGGACAAGAGAGCCGGAGGCAGTCGCGCGAGACGACGACGACGACGACGACTCCACTTCCCGAGCAGTTCACATCAGACACATATACGATCGCACAACCAAACAAACAGACAGACAGACGTATACGAACGAGTGCTAAAAATGTCCCTCCGAAAAAAGGGAAAAACAGGCGGGAGATTCCACACGTACATGTAGGTATAGATCCAGCGGATTCCAGCACTGCACCGCCTCACTCTCTCCCAATATCTTCTGGACAGGTGCACGGAAGGAAGTGCTCGAGCACAGTAGGACGACTCAACCTTGGCTCAGGTGCGGCCGTCGTCGTCCTTGCTGCTACAGCTGCAGACTTCCCACACACTGACACACGCGAGAACCGCCGGCGCGTAGTATACTGCTGCTGCGCACACGGTCCAGTCTCTCTCCAGCTTCTAGGCCCAGTCGAGGCTCTCTCGCACAGCCGCACCGACTACTGCTTAGGCGCGATGAATCGACGGTGTAATTCGCGACTTTTCACTGCAGGACGGCCGACTGTGTGTGTATACGTTCGCGACAGTGTACACTCAGGCTCCCGAGCGGGCGGCCATTTTGCGCCCGTGCACGCGCCCTGCGCTTATGCATCTGCATCCAAGAAGACTGGAGGTTTAGACCCAGACCAGGAGCAAGAACGAGATGGAAAACTGGAAAATCACTAGATTTGTGAAATGAAATTTTTCATATGTAGAGGGCGTTTCGGTCAATAGTGCGTGAATCCGAATGGTAGAACTGGCGCGAGCGCGATTTGAATTGAATATTGTTAAATTTACTTGTTGAATAATAATTGACGAATGGACGGTAATCTAAATACTTGAAAGACTCTCGTTTATCCGGGTTCACGCATACTGTCCTACACACCTATAGCGATGGGAAGGGGGATGGAGGATGTCAGTGACGGTGGCGCCTCTTGTGGTGAAATGCAACACTATGTTTAGGTCCGCAGTCACGTGGTTTATGGATTATGGCGGAAATTTATGAAATAAGACATTGAAATTGAAATACAGAAAAGTAAATAATTTTTCTGTTAATTTTTTTTAGAAAGCCGACAAAATCGATGGTTTATAACTAATGATGATTCGTTACGGAGTTTGCTTCACGTAGATTTATTGAATCCAATCGCTATTTACAAAAACGCATTTTTAAAAAAGTCTTGTACAAATTTTGAAACTATTATCAACATATAACAAAGGTAAAGTTTTTCATCTTGAAAAGCGCAGGGTATTTAAAAATCGTGGATCTAACAAAATAAATATACATTGGATCCCATGCTATGGATACAATGAAGTTAAAAATAGTGGATATTTTAAAGACGTTTCAGTCTTGTTTAATAATATATTCTTTACATTCACATCACAATAAAAACGTAAGTTTTCATAAAATATTCTAACGTTGAAAAATATCGATTTCTTACTTTACAGTATTTCACAAATATTTTCTTTAAATTCTTTGAATCGTTAATCATTCATACAATACAAAGTAGTCTTACAAGAATGTTTCAGTTATGCAGAGTATCTTTTTTATAAACTTCGTACGTTATGGGGCACGATGGCGTCTCCTAGAAATATCCAGCTTATTTTAAATTACTTTTGAGCTCGTTCAAGAGCATCGAACCTATTACCATCTTTTCGCAATTCACGCATATTTCCAAGTTGTTATCTTTCAGCGTTTTTATTGTCACCAAAACCAAAGATTTGGAAGAAAGAGTATGAGCAGCAAATCTGTAAACATAAGAGTATTGGAGTTAATGCATTTTCGTATTAAAAAAATCTTAAGCATGCACACAGTTAATTTGTGTCGGGGCATAACATACCGAAGATGTTCATCATCACTAGACGTTATAGCAAGATTGGCTGTTTCCAAGACCTTTTGAGTTAAGATTTTTCGATTTTCCGAGTAATTAATTTTAGCCGCGTGTTCGTTCATGCCTTTAAGCTTATCCTTTTCAGATATAAACATTGCTTCTGGTAAAACTACTGATCTGACGATTTCTCCAATGGGCGCTTTTATAGCAATGTTTCGAGAAGATTGTTCATCTTTGATTGTGAAGTCGATGTTAAAAGATGCGGGTTGTGTTGAATCATTGAAATTGATGCCGATCGTACAAGCTAGGGACGAATTCGGTTGCAGTACTGGAATGGGTGAAAAGTCATGCAGTGACATTCCAGTCGCGAGATTCTAAAATTTTAATTTATTAGATTACATGTTGTTTTTATGATTAAAATGTAACGTCGATACCAACCTTATTTCCAACTCGAATGTCTTTAATCGTCTCAGTGCCTTCGTTTGCAAATGTTAATTCAATGTTAACTAGAGCAGGACTAACTAAATGCTGTGATCTGGTGAATCTATATTCCAATTTCAAGCCTCGTCCACTGACTTTGTTAAGTAGCTCGTACTTTTTCACCGGGATGAACGATGTTGAAACTTCTCGGATTCCGTCGGAAGCCGTCGCAAATGCTGGCGAAGGCATAATAGGAGTAAGGAAACCGCCTAAACTTGGTGTCATGATGGGAGTCATTGGTACCACTGAAAAAAATCACGGTTGATTAATCATGGCACTTAATGCTACACGCAAAAAAGAGAAAGTTCATACTACCATCATCCAAATCCAGAAGGAGATCTAGATTACTTTTGGGTTCCGGCTTCTTTTCCTTTTTACTTTCAGGTTTGGCCTTATTTGCTGGCGCCGGCGCTGGTTTTTCTGGAACTTTCTTTTCTTCTTCACTTTCAGAATCGGAGTCTTCGGACGAAGACGATTCAGTGCTAGACGGCTCATCAGAATCAGCAGTACCCTCTTCTTCGTCGTCCTCGTCTTCCTTGCGCTTCATTTTTTTACGATTTACAACTTTCTTAATTTCACTATCAGACTTTCCAGACGTTGATGACTCATCATCGGTAGATTCGCTGTCATCGTCATCCGACGAGCTACTGTCTGAATCACTGTCACTGTCTGTTTCTTCGTCATCATCTAAACCTAGGAAATAAAAGAATTTTAATAATACCATTTACAACAATTTATCTAGTAATGTTGAAATAAAATATGTAATTGCTTTTACTTTTTTCCGAAATCTCCATGTCCACGTCATCGTAAAAGTTTTCTTCCTTTTCCTTACTTTTCTTTTCCTTTTTATCCTTTTTCCCGTGATGTCTAGTAGATTTAAGCTCTAAAGCGCTAGTGACCTCAGGAACGTCACGAACCGTTGGATCAGGTGGTACCTCTGGGAAATCCGGCAGTGGTCGATAGCCAGTACAAGGCATATCCAGATAATGGGACAACGTTCCCAGCTGAAACTGCGAATCCTTAAACCTGGACGTCAGAGTTGGAGCCGGCTTGTGCGCGAGGAAGATCTGTTTCGCGTGTAGCGGCAACTTCTTTTCTGAATTCCCATCCGAGTCTTCTGTGAATATAAAGTACTTGAGGAAGCGGGCACGATCCCTTATGTCGTAGTTCTGATCGTATTTCGCCAATTGAAAGACGTACTGACAGAACTTTTTCGTTTGCTCGGGATTGCTAAGATACAGTTTGACGGCAAGATTCAAAGTTTGTAATTTTACAATGTCTTCCTCGTTGATGAATGATTTTGCCATTTTTCTTAAGACATCAGGAGCTATTTTTGGCACTCGGTTAGAGTATTCACCCAAGAGCCACAGGATAGATGCTCTGGCTTGTGGCACAGTTATAAAGTCCATCAATTTGGCCATGTGAGCTATTATATCCTTATGCTCGTTTGGTTGAGTTTGCAGAAGTTTCTTTATCACTACTACGCTTTCTGCTACGATAGCTTCTGTAAATGTGAATTGCTTCTTAGTAAATATTTATTGATAAAATTAACTACATTTGTCATCAATTGTTCTCACCATCTCTGTTACTCAATAGAGAGACTAATCCATTTAGACATGTATCGGTAACTTCCTTAATATTACTAGCACATCTTCCAATAGCTTGGATACTAGCACCAACAAATTCTTTGTCGCTACTTGAAATATAGGTTTGGAATTCGCGCAAAATTACGCTGATACTCGTTTCTGTAGCTAAATTCGTTAAAATATCCAACTTCAATAATTTAATGTGAGTTGGATCAGATGTTCTGACAAAGAAAGATTTTAGAAAAGGTTCAAACATTCCCTGAAAAATACATAGCGTTAATATTTCATGTTTAAAAAAGTCTGCCATACTTTTGTTACAGGATTACAGTTCAATAAATTGTATAGTACCTTTCTTGAAATCGAAATACTTGCTATACAGTGGAGAACCACACTTTGAACTTCTCTGTGACCTCTGAGTAATCTAATCATTGCCTTTGAAGCAATCATTGCCTCTCCTCGAGGTGCAGCATGGTGGTACAGTTGGGCCACTGCCATTACAACTGCAGCATTTCTGCTCTGCAGTAGGGGTTTTGTGTTACGCAGTAGTAACCTGTGATCTGCATCAAGGGTGAATTTAGGTTTCTTTACCTCTGACGATTCTGAATCAGAATCATCATAGAATGGACGTTGCTCATCCTCCTCTTCTATTTCCTATAAAATTCATTTGATTATTTATAATGTAAACTGATACTGATTAAAGCATAATGCAACTTATAGCAATTTTAATTAAAAATTTATTAAAAACTCACATCTATATTAGGATTAACAAACTGCGTCCTTGCATATCTTGTCAACATATTAACAATAACTACTTGGCCCCATTCATCAACATCAACTAGTAAATTGCACAGTTTCCTATAATTCTTATGTATAAGATCTATTCTATCTGGACAGACTTCTTCAAAGGCCATGACAGCTGATCCCACAACAAGAGTGGTCTTGTCGGACAGCAATTTTTCCAGAACAGTGATGAGCTCATCTTTCTGTTCAGGATCGAGAGAGTAAAGTTTAGGAATAGCATGAGCTGCAGTCTTTCTGACATACGGTGACATATCACTGGCGGAATCCTTAATAGCTAGCATAACTATTGGAACTATCATGTGTACCCTGATACTAGAGAGGACTCTCAAAGCACTTGCTCTTATTAATTGATTGGGATCTTTTAGAGCTCGCTGAAATGTAGAAATGGACAATAGAGCAAGATCTTGCTGGTCTTCTGCATACCGAACTAAATACACATAGACAAGTTTCTTGACTTCTATGTTCTTGGAGACTACATTCTTCACCACTGCTGGGAATAAATCGGATGCATCTCTCCCTTTAGCCACCATCTGCATAAAAACCATAAGAAAAATTTTTTTAAGTTACTGTGTATACTCATAATTTTGACAGCTGTTGCGGTTCGTATTTCCATCCAGATACCAACCCCAATGATCCGCTTCATAGCTTCGAGCTTCATCCCATCTTTGTTGCTGTCGAGCATCTGTTTCAGGTCATCGTGCCTGCAAAACCATCATGCACGAGTAAATAAAAACAAACCCAACGAATAGATTTAAAAAACAGACGAGGAAAGCAGTACTTTTTGTAATCGGCGTGAAAGAAACCACCGGAGGCGAGATCGGTGCCGAGCTCAGGCTCGGCCGTCCCGGCGGAGGCCCGGTCGTTGCTGTAGGAGCCGCCATTGTTCGAGAGTGTGTTAGCTGCGGCGCTGAGCATGTTGTTACCGTCCTTGGTCGACCAGGGGACCCAGGGTCCCGCACCTGCTACGACGTGGCACACTTTGCCCTCCCGTACTTTCCTCCTCTGTACCGAAGGGTTAGGCACGGACCATCCGTCTCGGCGCCCAAGTTGATCTCACTGAATTTCTTCCTCGATTTTCTTGACTCGTTTACTATTATTTATTATCAGAGGCTCGACATGTTACGTGTAATAGAATCGATGGATTTTACGCGAGAGCGAACTCGCGAAATACTAAAAGTGGATGCCCAGTGGGCATTTGGAGCAGAACCTGATGTCTGATGATGTTTATAGAGTGGAGTTTGCAGTCTGCCAACATGAGCGCAGCGACAAGTGCAAACACTGCATTGTGGGCGGCTGCTTTAGCCTGTATGTAGGGTTGGGTTTTTGCAAGTTCGATAAAATGGATTTGCGATTGATTATATATTTAGTTTTTTTGTTTGTTTGTTCGAAACAAAGTTTTCGTTCATTTAAAAGGGAAAATCTTATGCATTTTATTTTTCTTATAGGATTTGTTTTTATAAATGAAGAATAAATAAGCTTATAATGCAAAATTAAGAATTAAATCTTGTTTTCTTATCAATGAAATAACAACAATTTAAGATATAAAACTTTTGATATCCAAAAAAGTAAGTATAAATAGAATTACACAGAGTCGATTCGAAATTCGTGGGAGTATCAGCTGATCAATACAGCCTGAACGTCGCCGCTCATCTGACGTCACTGACACCCAAATAATTCTCAGCCATATTCACGCTACACCAATCTCGTGACCTGACTTGTGATCGAACATGGAATAGCTGAGCGCGACAGTATCTCACGACTGCAACCGATCAACTATCCCCGAATTTTGTGCAATACCAGTGCTGAGACGACAATAATCATCCCTTGGTGGTGAGGCTCACAACCATGGCTGATCGCACGAACATTAAGGACATGATTCCGGCCCTGCCGGACGAGAATATCGGTAAGCCAGGCTTGAGAAAACAATCTGTGCCCCTCCCACACTATTGCTATCTGCCACTTGCTTTGGGGATTGATTTTGTTAGAATTAGGGATTGTACTCGGGGGTTCGGAGCACTGTACTGATGATTTACTTGTTCTATTGCAGATATGCTTGCTGCAACGAGTATCTTGCAGCAGCAAGCTGCCGATATTAGGAACCAGCGCATCAACTGGCAGTCGTATCTACAGTGAGTGCATTATACTGTTGTTTTGCAATTTCCATGATTGATGAATGGTTTATTCATAAATTTGTTCTCTTAATGAATTTAGATCTCAGATGATATCCAAAGAAGACTACGACTTCATTGTTGCCTTTGACACCAGTGATTCTGCAGCCAGAGAAGCTAAGCTAAAAGAGAATCCTGGACAGGCTGCCAAAACTTTCCTCAATCTACTTGGACATGTCTCTAAAGATCAGACGATCCAGTACATCCTTACTATGATTGATGATATGCTGCAGGTTAATATTATATACATAACTTTTGTATCTCAACAAATACTGCTTTTTTACATCAATACTCTTAACAGGAACACCGCAACCGTGTTGAGATCTTTCGTGAACACTCTACACGCAAGAGGGAATCAATATGGGGACCCTTCTTGAACCTCCTGAATAGACAGGATGGTTTTATCATGAACATGACATCCAGGATAATTGCTAAATTAGCATGCTGGAGTCATGATCCCATGGAGAAAACTGATCTGCAGTTCTACCTTACTTGGCTCAAAGACCAACTGAAGTTGAGCGTGAGTTTTATACTTTTAAAATAATTTGATTGATAGTGTGATTTCTTTTGTATGCTAGAAATCTTAGTTTAAATTTTTTTATGCGTAAAGTGAAAGAAAATCAAGTATCTTAATGAATATTTGTTTCAGAATATTGCTTTATTATATATTATTTCCTTTAGAATAGTTAGATACCAATAGTAGTTTCATCTATGAGTAATTGCTTATGCATGCTTCTTTGCTTTCCTTTATTTTTTACTAATTACCATCTTATTCGTAATAGTAAACTAAACCACTCACTAAATAACTTTTTTTTTTAATAAAAAATATGAAATTACAAATACTGGTGCTTTGTAAAATGTGTCTTACTACCTTCAAGTTAATAACTCATTTTCATATTCTTGTACTGAATAAATAATTGATACAAAGAAGATTTCTCTCAAAGCCTAGATTCACACCTTTTCCCTGATAAAGATGCAGCTTATAAGTGTTGCTTACCAGCCTGGGTAAGGGTTTTGAAAACTAAATGTGAACAAGCCTTTAGTCCCTTAAATAGTTGGTCATGGTTAAAGTGGGTTTTTTAGTTTGAGGCCCTTCAGGAGGGAAGCATGCATGCAGAGATTGCGCAGGATGCCAATCCCACCGAGACTGGAGAGACCAATGAGTTACATGAATTGCTCAACCCGGTTGGTTCCGTAACAACTCAACATAAATTTTTAATGGTTGATTTCTTGATAACTAAGTATCCATTGCTAAACTAGAATTTTAATAAACAACTATCCAATTTTCAAATAATATTACTACAAAGCACCTAATTGATAAAATAATTTCATTGAGTATTGGTTTGCTGATATTTTTTTATGGCATGATTTTTTTTTCAGTATCGTACTCTGATGCAACTTGCATGATTTATTTATTCTTTTAATAGCACTAATAGTTATTATTTGATTGATGCATCTACTATTGGACCTTTTTATTTTTGAAGGATTGAGAATAAACGATTTTTCTAAGTTTTTCCCCATTTAAAAACATTGAACAGTTTTAAACTAATAATTGATCTCTGATTTTATTTAGAACAACGAGTACATTCAGTCAGTGGCAAGATGTCTGCAAATGATGCTCCGTATCGACGAGTATCGCTTTGCTTTTGTTTCTGTAGATGGAATTTCTACCTTGTTAAGTGTTCTCTCTGGCAGAGTAAATTTCCAAGTTCAATATCAATTGATCTTCTGTCTATGGGTGCTTACCTTCAATCCGCTGCTTGCCGAAAAAATGAATAAATTTAATGTTATTCCTATCCTTGCTGACATATTGAGTGACTCTGTGAAGGAGAAGGTCACAAGAATCATCCTTGCAGTATTCAGAGTAAGTCTCGTGATGAACATAAACTATTTTAATCTCAATTGAAAACGAAAAAATGAAACTATATGTATGTACGTTTTAGAATCTAATCGAAAAAGTCGAAGATTCGCAAGTCGCAAAGGAGCATTGCATTGCCATGGTCCAATGCAAAGTCTTAAAGCAGCTATCGATTTTGAGCCAAAGGAAGTTTGATGACGAAGACATCACCGACGACATCGAATTTTTGAATGACAAACTCCAGGCCTCAGTTCAGGACTTGAGCTCGTTCGATGAATACGCAACGGAGGTCAAGTCTGGCCGTCTCGAATGGTCACCTGTGCACAAGTCCGGAAAGTTCTGGCGAGAAAACTCGAGCCGTTTGAACGAGAAAAACTATGAACTTCTTCGTATTTTGGTTCATTTACTGGAGACTAGCAAAGATCCCCTGGTATTGAGCGTCGCCTGTTTCGATGTTGGCGAATACGTTCGGCATTACCCCAGAGGAAAACAGTAAGTTTGGACGAAAGTTTGATAAACGCTACAAAGAATTTGAATTATTTAATATAAACTGTTTTACTTCAGCATTATTGAACAATTGGGAGGCAAACAACGAGTAATGCAGTTGTTGAGTCATGACGATCCTAACGTACGGTACGAAGCACTTTTAGCCGTTCAGAAGTTAATGGTACACAATTGGTGAGTAAAAAAACGTTATTTTATAATTGATTGATCACAGGTAGACGTGATCACTAATAAACCATTAATATATGAATACAGGGAGTACCTTGGAAAGCAGTTGGAAAAAGAACAAACGGGATCGACTGGAGCAAGCGGAGCTAAAGCTGGAACCCAGGTGCCTGCCAAAGCTTAAATTTCTAAAGTGTGCTTCAAATGGCTGAACTTGCTTATTTAAAATACAGAGTTCGTCATTAATTCGTATTTCCAGTAACTATGTTTTGCTGTTGTTCGTATTTTTATTTTTAAGCTTGTGACTTTTGATTGTTACTGAGTTGAGAGATTCTATAAAATTGATCATCATTAAACTTTTTCCCGTGAATAAATAGTACGGTTTTACATTCCACGGAAATGAAATTCAAAAGTACATTTTCACGTACTCAAATGCGTTTTTTTTTATCTAAAAAAATATAAATGTAGTTGTATTGCGGGATGTTGTTGAATTTTGAATTATACGAAAAAAATTTAAACGTTATAATACCACTTTTAACATCAACAAAATAATTACTTCAACTGTGTACATACTCTTGACCTAATTGTAGATATGTGTATACAAGCTCGCGCTTGTATGAACATCTTGATCATGCAGTGCATACGGTGATTATGTAATATAATGAAAACTCGATTGTTATTGAACATTAAAAATTTATGTCAAAGTATTAGTGAAATAAAAAAAAGTATTATAATAGAATATTTACATCATTCACTATGAATTCAGTGAAAAATTTTGTGTATAATATAAAAGTGCAGCATACTGAATCTTTAAGAGTTCATCACAGTTCTTTTGAACAGAGAAATTTTTTTAATAATCATTTCTGATTAAAGGCAATTTTTACATTAATATTACAAGATGCAAGTTGAGTTACCAGATATCTGAAGATATATGGTACATCGACTTCGCCTAGTACTCCGTCATCCCCGCATAATCTACACCTCATTCTTCTTTCTCCAGGGCCAGCTTTGTTTATTGCTAATTCCATAACAGGTCCAAGTAAAGTACCGCATTTCTTACATACAAGTGTCTAAACAAAGAATTTTATTCGTTAAAAAGATGAGTCAAATTTAGATGGTGTTTTTATTTGCAAAGAGATTTACCGTTGTTTTGTCAGAACAGTGAAATAGTCGATCTTGAAGTAAGAAAGAGCATCCGTGTGATATTAAAGAGTCACGTTCCATCTCACCAAACCTAACACCACCACCTCTGCGTCTACCCTTAATAGGTTGCCTGGTCAGAACGTCTATCGGTCCTGTGCTTCTCACCTAGAATAAGTAAGACGTTTTTACTTCCTTAATCTCATCACATGAAATACGTTATCAATACGTAGCGTAAGGCAACCAACCTGCCACTTATCGGAAACCATGTGACGCAGTCTTTGGTAATGTACCACACCAAAAAATATATCAGCCGTCATCTCGCGCCCGTCTATGCCGGAATAAATTCTTTCTGTCCCATAATAATTATAACCACCTTGCTCCAGCAGCTTTCCGAAATACTCAACCGCAGTGTCATTTTCAGAAAACCTAAACGGAGTCGCATCGTGTACCAAACCATGAACCGCACCCGACTTTCCAGCCATAACTTCGATCATCATAGCTGAAAAATGAAATAAGTCATATATTTGACTTTAGCAGTTACAGCATGAGCGGTTGAATCAACAGGTCAAACAAGGCAGTTTTAGCATTGGTGGCAGATCACTATATCTAGACTCGGCACGCATATTGTTATAGAGGAAATGGAAAAGTCCAAAACTGCTTTGTTTTGATAATTGATATCTAGCAGGCCACACATACGTATGTGTATGTAGTACATTAACATTTAGTTTGATTTTTTTGAAAACTTACCAATTGTCATCCGACTGGGAAAACCGTGAGGATTGAACACGATATCTGGGATGAGACCAGTCTCTGTGAACGGCAGATCTTCTGCTGGCCACTTTTGCGAACAAATACCCTTTTGACCTGCTCGAGAGGCAAATTTGTCACCGACACTCGGATTACGCTGTTGAGAAATATTAGATAAATTAACAAATAGCCAACCAAGTTGTTGATGAATGGAATTATATTTTTAACAAGTTAAACGAATTATATTACTTACAGAAATACGTAAAGTTATGCACACTTTACCCTTAGTGCTACTTTGTAAAGATCCACAAAGCTTTATGTTGTCTACGAAAGCCGCCTCTTTTCCCTTGTATTTTCCTATTAGGAATGTTTTGTGATCTACTTGATAATAACTAAAAACGTATACATTTAATTAAATTCCAATGATGTACTATACAACATTTATGTATTATAATTGTAATTTAAATTCAATCACTTAAAGTGTTTTTAAATGTAAAAAGTATTGAATGGTACTAACTACTGTGTTAAATTAAAATATATTAATCCTGTATTTGTTAAGTATACATTTGATTAATCTCACCTGTAGTAGGGATCTCCTTCTTGCAGGATTGTACCCGGATTTGGTAAACCGTCACTATCCAATTTATCAACTAGGTCAGCTCTATTGGGATCTCTAGCAAAGTAGTCGCTTTGTTCTTTCAATTCTATGAACTCCGACTTATATATCATACCGTGAGCAAAACCTCGTTCATAAGCTGACTTGTTGATGATCATAGCATCTTCCATGTCATAGCCCTGTAAGAGTAATTATTAGTTTTAAATCTTGCCTTGGAATCAATTGGTCAAATTTTTTAAAGTGTGTGCACTGTATAAACGCACAGTATAAGAAATAACAGCGACAATTGCGTTTGTGCCCATGGCGAATTCGTCAAGATTAATGTTGTCGTGATGCACCGGTCGGAAAAGAGGCGTCGATGGCGTTTGTAGTCTGTACAATTTTGTTTCTGCTTGCTGTTGCCAAGTTAGACAGGGAGTACCCATAGTTTGCTTACCCATCTGACATTGGTACATATTTCGAGGACTTTGGTTGCAGTCTGGCATTGGAATAAGACAGGCTAAATTGCTGAGAAAGGTCGTTTTAGAAAGCTCTTGATGGGTAGTCAGCTAAAATGAATAAATTGTGTTTGATAGTAATAATTTCATACGAAAAATTGACATTGCTGCTGATATAGAAAAGATTTTACTCCTTCGTCAGCTTCCTCTGCGGTGACGCAAATATTTAAATAAACTTGTTCAAAGGTGCCTATAAGTTCCGTCTTATTCACAGACAAGTTCTTCACGGGTCTCATCATACGTGTAGGCCCCGTAAAAAGGAAAACACCGGGATACTGAGATGGCACGTTTTTCTTTGGCACCAAAACTATTTCCATCGTTGGTGGCACTTTTTCATTTATTTTTAAAACCCGCAATTTGTCCACTACTCTGCCAACAATGTTGTCTTCAATTAAACCTATTACACGGCCGTCTAAGACAACTGTATAAGAGTTTTTCCAGTCATCGGCAATTGACATAGGTAACATTCCCAAATCCAGTAGAATGGTTGGTATGGCATTTTTTAATTTGGGATCTGGATGCTTTGTTACAATGCAGTTCATTGTTAAGTGATTGAGAAGACCACATGGAGCACCATCAGGTGTATGTACAGGACAAATGAAACCTAAGGATGATAACAAAAATGTATTGAAAAAAGGTATGTATCAACATTAAACAAAAAGACGTTTATAAATAACCCATACCCCAAGCATCTGGTAGCAACTGCCTAGCTTCAGTAGTTCTCATTTCTTGAAAAAAAGAACCTCTGTGTATCGCTCTAAAGTGACTCATATAACGCATTCGATTGATATTTTCGGCAACTATAGATAAACCTGTACTTTGCATAAGACCTAAGCCAGTTTGTGATCTTACATTACCAGTGGCTAAGAAGTTCTCCATTTGGGAGTCAAAAGTACCACAGCTTTTCAGTGCATTCAACATTTCCTCTATAAATATAAAACCAGGATTATTTTTAGAAATCATTGCATTTTTTAATTAATTTTTTATAAAATTATTATTAAATTCGAATACTCACGAACGTTCAATGTGAAGTTATTTCCCACATTCTTTGCTCTTCTTACAATGACCGATCTCAAACCCATAAGCCATGAATACAATTTCTCTTTGATAACTTGTAAATATAAATGACCACCCAGCAAACATTCTTGAACCATAACAGCATCAGCACCTTCTACAGCACATTTGTTATCAGCTAGTGCAAAAAGTTTCTTTGTCATAAAACAAAGTAAATGAAACTTATCTGCAGGATCATCAAGATGAATCGCTATACAGTACCTAAAAACAAGATAAATAAATGCTTGAAATTTGAATGAGTTTGATTAAGCGATTTTTTGACAGCACTCACTTAATTATGAAATCGCAAACTTCTATATCCGTGGCATTGACAGGAAGTTCATAAAATTTTATCCTAAACATTTTTCCAATATATGCTTTGCACTGCTCGTGCGAATGCAAATCCTTTTCATGAACAGTTCTCATCATATTCAAGACACAATTTTTGTAGTACACATCATCATCACAACCAGCAGTTAATGCATTGTAAATGTACTTGTCAGAAACATTCATCAAACACTTTAGCATTAAAATTAAAGGCACATAATAAAGTACTTTTCTGTGTGTGAACATCAGTTTGGCTGAGCCATCTGTTACATAGTGCAAAGAATTGTTCTGAAAAGAGAATTTTTCATTAAACTGCTTTCTTTTCTTCATTATTAAAAAAAAGTAAATAAATATAACTCACTGTTGCTGTATTGTCATCCCTGACACATCTCAGCAAAATACCCAAATCACTGAATTGATCACCTCTTTGTTTCCAACCAGATCTTTTAATAGCAATAGGATAATTTCTCCTAGTCATAAGTAGCATTCTTATAAGACGTTCATGTCCTTTAATAATAAAGTATCCACCCCATTCCTGTTCATGTTCTTTAACAGCAACCAATTGTGCTGGTTTCATATTGTTCAAATGACACTTATTGGACTAAGAGTAAATATTGATCAATAATAACAACATTCTTTGAATTATGGTATATGATTTAAGAAAAAATTCAATTTAATTGAACGTACTTTGACCATAATAGGTACTTCTCCCAAGCTTCTCTCCACTGTCTCTTGCTTTCTTCCATTGATGGACCAGCCAATCTTAGCATTGATCTTACCCTTATAAGTAGCAGCTCTTTGTCGACACTCGGTAGGATATATTTTGTGATTCTTAACACCGATTGTCCCACTGGGAACGGTTGGGTGGTTGATGGTAACATCTTCAATCCTCAATTCTATCCTATCTCCGCTAGCAAGTGTCAGATACACCGGAAGCAAATTGTCTATCGCCTCTGTGAGACCTTGACCCAATGCATAATTGAACGAATCGATGTGCGGAGCTCCTAATCTTTGTAGAAGCTGCGAGATGAAAAGATTTAAAATAAAAACAAGAGGTTAGACACGCGAGAATATAAACTTAAAACTTGATATATAATCTACGACACTCACAGGGTTCTGTTTAGCAGCCGGTTGACCGAAATCCGGCGCCGTATTTGTCAACTTCGGTTCTATCAACATTTTGATTCCTTTTAAACTTCATAAATATTAGTGGGTTCCCGCAGTCTGCACGGCGAAAACACGTGCTACTGTTTTCAAGTTTCAACCAAGTCCGCCGCCTATAGCCTCGCCTAGGGATATTTTGCAGATCTCGAGAGATTCTAGAAAATTTTCTTCTAACGAAACGTCAAATACAATGAAAAGGTTCGTTCGATTTTGCAACTTATGGTGATTTTGTTAGATAACGGATACTTTGGAACGGACCTTATTCAGTTTTAATATTTAAAGTGTAATTTATATACATATAGATAATACTGTGTACAGTACAATAAGACTTATTTACGTTAGTAAGAGATAAAGGTTTTTTTATAGAATAAATCAGAGACAACATTTTTCTTTCTTTTCATTTTTATATTGATTTATTAATTTATATTGAAACGCTCTGTACAAACTGTTTGTCTCCTCCTGTCTTATATCCGCGAGCCTTATGCATTAACGTTAATAAAAAGCCTGTAATCAGCAAAGCAATGAAGCATAAGCAGGAAAAATAAAGATTACACATCGGTCAAGCATCGATTCACCAGACGCAATTCTGAACCAGTCGTATTTTGTGATGCGTATGAACATACACATCACATTCGGCCATCGAGCCATACAATTAATGCAACCAGTAACTATAGCCGCAACTATACATATATGTACATATGCAGACTAGCACTATACTCATATATATATATATATAGGTACTGCCAGCAACAGCAACACACAACAGTGACTGTGTACAAACGGTGCAACGCGTGACACACATCCACAGGCAAAAGTGTACACACGTAGGTATATACGTGTGCACGCACTATTATTAAATATTAATATAGAGGATATACATCGCAGCAACAGTCATACCGAGGAGTCAGATCAAAGGAATTGAATTAATCAGAAAAAAAACGAGCGATGCGTAAGTAACGTGTCTCTCGAGGGATGATAAGGGGCGTCGGGGTAGCCTGTAACAAGTGGCATAAGTGGGTGGAGCTTTAATATTACACGACACAGCAGCAGTATATAGCATCAGCAGCGAACTGTAAGCAACCGTGCTGACTGCTGCGATCGTTGAATCATCTTTGAGAAGCTCGTTGTTATTGCAATCACTGGCCACACGACCCTACAATGCATAACGTCGTAAATGGCTCGCACCAAAGTGGATCGCTCTGATAACTGGAACTCGATTCTCGCAACGTCACTATTTGAGGTTAGTTCTGCTCTCTGTCTCACTCTCTCTTCTCTCTCTCTCCCTCTCTCTTGCGCGTCAAAATAAGTAATGCGCTTTTGCCGTTACGAAGGTAAATATTGATAATCCAGCTGGCTTATCTCTCGGCCGTTCTTTTTTAGCTACACTTCGGAGCAGGGTAATCGAGCCCGGTAATATATAGCAGCGCTGCGTTTTTATTCTGTGATGTTTTTTGCAGGCTTCTCCTTGAATTCCTAATGATGCCTCCTACTTGCAGATCGACTTCGAGTTGCAACAAGAGAAACGTACGAATCGAAATGACTGACGTATTGGAAGGATCACAGCAAAATAACGAAGTAGTAGATTATAATGATATTGGAGCTGATGAGGATGAGGGCTCAGATGGTGTAATTGTGCCTGAACTCCAGGGGACTTTATCAAAGTGGACCAACTATATACACGGCTGGCAGACACGTTTCATTGTGCTAAAAGATGGCACTCTATCTTATTACAAATCTGAACAAGATAGCGGATTTGGCTGTCGCGGCTCTATAAGTCTTTACAAGGCAGATATAAAAGTAATCTCTCGTTGAACTTTGAACACTCATGATTGTGCTCTTGCATGTGTTAGCTTGATTTAATAAACTATGCTTAAATAATTCTTTTGTATGATATCATTTCAGGCTCATGAATTTGATGAGTGTAGATTCGATGTGTCTGTGAATGACTGCTTGGTATGGTACTTGAGAGCTAATCTACCAGAAGAGAGACAACGTTGGATAGATGTTTTAAAGTCGTACAAGGTAGTATTAGTGTGATTGAGCAACTATTTGCATTAGCATTGGCTGCGTGCAAATCAGTGATACACGTTCTCTTATCAACAGGCTGAATCTGGATATGGCAGTGAAAACAGTTTGAAACGTCACGGCAGTGCCATATCTTTGGTATCAAACACACAGTCAACGGCCAGTGCTGGTAGTTTTAGTAAAAGAGGTGTCAGGGGGTTAAAGGAAAAATTAGCAGAGATAGAAACATTCAAAGATATATTAGTGCAACAAGTGGATACACTTCAAAAATACTTTGATGATTGTGCAGAGAATGCTAAAAACTTACAGGGTAAAGGTCAACCAAGCGAAGATAAAGTTAATGACGTTTCATTTAATCCAGCTGAACAGGCAATCGACTTTAAAGGTGAAGCTATCACTTTTAAGGCTACAAGCGAGGGAGTGATAGCAACTCTGCAGCATTGCGTTGATTTGATGGTACAACGTGAAGACGCTTGGCGTAAACGTTGGGAAAAAGAAATGGAAAAACGACGAAAATTACAAGAAATTTGCAGGTCATTGAAGGATCAAGTTACGTCAAACGGAGGTGTTTCTGGTAGACCGAGAGTTGTGATCCACGGCGGACCTGATTATGAAGTAAGTCAAAATCGCGCTGCACGTCAGAAGTCGCACGTCCATATGATGATGAGTCAATAACTGAACCGTAGAGTTGAATAAGAACTTAGCTTCATGAAACGCGCGCGCGCTATTTCAAAATTTTTTGGTATGCTGCTTTAGTCTGCTAAGAGAGGGTGTCTTGAATATTAATGATGTGACCTAACATTATGTCTGAGCTCACTTTCAAAAGTATACGCAATATACTAACCATCAGTCTGTAAGAACCAGTCGATGTGATAGGTTCTCTATTAATTTTAACATAAGGACTCCACAACTTTTTTGTTAAAAAAAATGTGTATGGTTTTAAAAAAACACAACTTTTTTTATTCTCACAAGGAGGGACCACACAGTGCATTGTGCGACGAGGAATTCTATGATGCTATGGAAACAGGTCTTGATAAAATTGATGAAGATAATCAAATAAAAGATAGATTGAAGCAGAAATCAGTTGCAATCCCAACAACTCCTACGACACCAGCTGCAAAGCACCGACTTTGGCCTGAAGTGAGTACAATTAAACGATTATTTTTCAAATTCTTCCATAAAATTTTAACTCATATTAATTGATGTGATATTTTGAATTTTAGATAAATAGGATAACATTGGAGCAGTTGCATTATGCCCGATTAGGAGTAGGTGCTGGAGGCTGGCAGTTGTTTGCTGAAGATGGGGATATGCGAATGTACAGGCGAGAAGAAGAGGCTGATGGCCTAGTTGTTGATCCTTTGAAGGCGTGTCACGTTGTTAAGGGTGTTACTGGTCAAGAAGTTTGTAAAATATTCTTTAGTCCTGAGTATCGCAGCGGTTGGGAGGCTACATTAGAAGATATGACAGTGATAGAAAATATATCTAAGGATACTTTAGTCTTTTTACAAACACACAAACGAATTTGGCCTGCAAGTCAAAGAGATGCTTTATTTTGGTCGCATATGCGTAAGGTGCCGGATGATCAGGATCCAGATGCACAAGATTTGTGGATTGTATGCAATCACAGTACAGAACATCCAGATTATCCAGTAAGATCAAAAATAATTTTAAATACCCATTTAGTGTACGCAAATAAATAAAATCGATGTCGAATTTGTTTTAGCCAAACGCCGGAAAATGCGTCCGAGTTTATTTGACAGTTTGTCTTGTTTGCCAAACATTTATTGACCCACCAAAAGAAAATGAAAAAATTAAAAGAGAAGACATTACTTGCAAAATAACATACTGTTCAGTTGGTTAGTATTTTTCAGCATATTTATTAAAAAAATCTCTTAAAATATGGATAATTCATTAAAAAAAATTTGTTTTTCAGTAAATCCCGGTGGATGGGCTCCAGCATCGGTTCTTCGTGCTGTCTACAAGCGGGAGTACCCAAAGTTTCTGAAGCGCTTTACTAATTTTTGTATTGATCAATGCAAAGATAAGCCAATCGTATTCTAAACGTTAGTCCCGGCACTTTTTAATCCTTCCGCGCAACGATACAGCGCAATATTGCATTAGCAGAACGCCTACATGTTACAATAAGCTAATTATTTTATGCGCACGTTATCATTCGTAATTCAAATTTTTTTCAGGTTTGTTATTATATTATATAAAGTTGTACGTACAATTTACAATTCTCTGAAGTATGATTGACATTTACAAATGATGCACCAGTTATACACATTTAATGGCGGCTACGCCGTTTTTGTACATAAGCAGACGCGCAGAGTTTTCTGTCCTTGACTGTTGCAACTTTTTTCATGTAAAACGTCCGTGTGACGTCCAGTTGTACAAATTTTCTGATTGAAGCATACATGCACTATGTGTACCTATTGTGACACTTTGCCATACACGACAAATTGTATTATAACATATTGCGAATTAAATTGTTATTTTTATTTATATAAAAAAAAAATATGTATATCGGTGTGAAGAACAGATCGAAAATATGGAACATAATAAAGACTGTTAGCGTATTGCTTACTTTTACATAGAAAAATTCATTACATTATACAAATTTGATTATTTACACGCAAATGAAAGTGATGAAGATGATTAAAAAAAACTATTAAAATGAATCGCGATTGTTTTATCAAGTCACAGATAGAGCCCCTCCACTTTTAGAAATTTTCGCAATCTCATCTTTGAATTTAGCAATAGTCTCTTTTGCTAGTGTTAATTTTTCTTTGTACTCTGCTACCTCATTTCTGATTTTAGTCCTAGCATCAGTTATGGCTTTTAGTGTTTGCTCCTTTTTTGCCTCAACTGGAAACATATTACAGTTTATATATATATATATATATATATATATATATATATATAATTAATGAGACTATCGCTCGTTTAAAATGACTCTATCGGTCTATACGAGCACAATTAATTTTGAAATGGCTATGACACTGTTTATTCTCAAAATTTGAAATCTTGAACAGGCATACCTTTCAAAAATAAAATAAAAATCTCGGCATTTCGTCCCACCGTCAGATTGGACTCCTCAGTAAGGATCTGACGGCTTCCTTAGACGCCTGCCGCCTTGTCAAGTCGCGGCCTTTAAGTAGCCCGAGTCTCCGTTTTCCCTTTCGAGAGAGAGAAAAAGAAGACTCCTTACTGAGGAGTCCAATCTGACGGTGGGACGAAATGCCGAGATTTTTATTTTATTTTTGAAAGGTATGCCTGTTCAAGATTTCAAATTTTGAGAATAAACAGTGTCATAGCCTATTATTTCAAAATTAATTGTGCTCGTATAGACCGATAGAGTCATTTTAACATCCTTTGGAAACATATTATTTATTTTTATACTACTCACAGTCTGTGTCGTGCTTCCAGATACCTGTTGTGAGTGGCTTCGTTGAACTCAATAAATGCTGCATCAATGCTGAAGGGTCTTGAAATATAATTTCATCATAAAATTCTGAAACTAGGTTCTTTTTTCCAATCTGAACTTCTGGTGGTGTTTGGAATAATTTCAAAATGTGATATATTGTTACCTATTAAAATTTCACTTATCAATCAGTATATGATTCAACAATGATAAAGCCATTACCCATATCATTAAACAGTTACTTACAGGTCGTTCATTTGGATCATGGAAATAAACTTTGATAACTATTTCAAATTCTCCCCATCCAGTCTCCGTCAACTCATAAGGTGGTTTCGTAACTATTCTGTTCGGATTGTTATAACTTTCATGCAGCTTAAAATGCACTTTTTTCACATAAGCTGACATATCTTCATTGTGGTAAGGTTTTACGTAAACTGTCCACTGATGAGTATGTCCATCCTCCTCTCTCTTTTTTCCAAAATAACGTGCAACGTTTCCATAAACGATTGGCTTGATAATGGTGGTCCCCTAAATGTAAACATCAATTCTCATTATCAGCTCCATAAAATCTAGTCTTTTGCACACAATAAATTAGCGTTTGAGAGCAAATTGAATATAAATTTGATCTTCACAAGTAAATAAATTTAATACAAAGTTTTTTAACCTTTATTCTCCCGCCGGAATCAGGACCGAATTCTTGAGCACAGGCCATTTTCAGTATCACGTATTATATATTCACCGTAAGTATTCCAATGAGTATGAATATGCTCTTACTTCGCGAAATTGCTAAACCAAACGTTAATAAAGTACAAAGATTCTTGAAAGGTTAAACAAGATCTTCGGATAACCTCCTTTGAAACACGACTGTATACACGAATGTAAGTTTACTGTCCGACAGGCGGACGCATCAGACAGTAGACTACTGTTGATTCGATCCTTTGGCAGCTTTGGCTTCCTCGACGCACTAGGATCGGCCGATCAGCTGTCGACCGTGGGCAATACCCGACGCTGATCTCGACCAAGGACTTCTCCCCCCTCTAATTCCATTGTATACAAAAATGAATTTTGCTACCGATAAACAATGCCTCTGAGCTTTTAACTAAACTAAATGAGAAAAAATGATATTTGAAAAATAACTAAACAAATTGATTGATAAATAATCGTAGATTTTATAGTTATTGGTACAAAATTAAAAAAGTGACGTGTTGTTTTAGGTAGCACAACGCATGCGCATACACGCAGCTGATCACATGGGAAGACTGTTTTGATTGTTTGGTTATGAAGCGCTCAGCACTGCACTGCAGGCAAAATAATTAGTGCAGAATAAAAAAATAAACAACAAGTATGGGTAAAACATCAAAGGACAAACGCGATATTTATTATCGGCGGGCTAAGGAGGAAGGGTGGCGAGCGAGAAGTGCATTTAAGTTACTCCAGATTGATGACGAGTTTAATATTTTTAATGGTGAGCATATAGCAGTGATATGTCTGTTTTTATTGTTGTTCTTACAGCATTCATGTTTATCTATTGTTTTTTATAATTTTTAAAAGTATTATCACTCACGTTATTATAATGTTTTGTAGGTGTTACAAAAGCTGTGGATTTATGCGCTGCACCAGGCAGTTGGAGTCAAGTATTATCACGTAGACTAAAGTAAGAGTTTCAGGCAAGCTAAATTTATACATGTAAAAACACAAACAATTTATTCTGAAATATTTTATATTATAGCCAAAATTATCAGAAACTCAAAGAGACATCAACCGATGTAGTTGCTCCAAAAATTATTGCTGTCGATCTCCAGGCGATGGCACCAATCGAAGGAGTAGTACAAATACAGGGAGACATTACTAATGTAACTACAGCAGAGCAAATCATAGCACACTTTGGGAATGAGCATGCAGACCTTGTTGTCTGTGATGGAGCACCTGATGGTAAATACCAAAACTCATTAATCGATACACTTGTCCTAACCAAATCATTTATTAACTTGCGTTCAACAGTAACTGGTCTCCACGATATGGACATCTACATCCAGTCCCAGCTGCTACTAGCAGCGTTAAAAATCACAACTCAAATCCTGAAACCAAAGGGCACCTTTGTCGCGAAGATCTTCAGAGCCAAAGACGCATCGCTCCTCTACTCCCAACTAAAAATATTCTTCACCTCCGTCACCTGCGCCAAACCACGCAGCTCCAGGAACTCGAGCTTCGAGGCGTTCGTGGTCTGCAAAGACTTTTGCCCTCCAGAGGGATTCGAGCCATCTTCGCTCAACCCCCTGTTATCGAATTTTGACCACCTACCGGAAATCAACAAGTACATTGCTCCGTTTGTGATATGCGGGGATCTCAGCCAGCCCGACTCCGATACGACCTATCCGCTCGACGTGAGATATTCGCACACTACGCTTGATAAAAAATTCAAACGTACCTTCGTGACTTATTGATTCCGAACGTTTCGATTTCAGTTCGAGGGCAAAAAGTTCCAGTATTGCGAGCCAACGCAAAGCCCCATAAGCCCGCCGTACGAGGAGGCGATGGCTCTGCTCAGCATCACGAATCTTGGCAAGGACCCAAACAGTGTCACGCTCAAAGGCAACACAATGACCATAGCCGAATTCAAAGCTTCGAGGAGTAATACGCAAAATGACGAATCTTAATTTACATGTATATAATATGTAGAGAGCTGATTTATATTCACACTTTTAATAAATGTTTTTTTGTTAGAAAAGGAAAGTAGCGAGTGGAATAAGCTTCCCTGCTACACATCTGCCCGACGAAATCACGGCGAAAGCGTAGAGACTCGTAATGATATTCGCGAGCCAGTGAAAGTTGACCTTCGAGTACGTCTATCGATGTCCAAGTATGCGATACTCGCCTGGCAGAGAGTTTCGGTCGCCTCTGCCGTATATATACAGTGTCTGCGCATACAGGCCCGACTCGCAAGAGGCATCGGGTATATACAGAGCGCGTACAACTACATCGAAACTTTCTCTGCGCGCGAGCGGCAAAGGAAGGAAAACTTTGACGACGACGACGACGACGACGACGACGACGACTACCTATTCCGTGTGTACACAGGGGTATCGAGTTCGAGCCGCAAGATTAATTCTATCGAAAGTTTCGGCTGGTTGCTCGAGTAAGCCGATCACGTTCTTTTCCTGCCGCACCGGCGAAGAGTCTGGAAAGGGCAATATTAAAATTTCCGCGAATCTCGCTTTTATTTTCAAAGAAGCAGAAGAAGAAGCTTTTGCCAGAGGTACATATGCCAAAGCTCCTTGCGCGCGCGTGCGTCTAGCGAAGAAGGATCTCGAGAGTTTATACTAAAAGAGGGTACTAGGGAGAGGAAGAGAGACGGGGATAAGAACCGCAGGGGCAAATGGACGTATCCGGTGTTTTTGAATTATGAATGGGCAGCTCAGCTCGCCGGGGACATCAGGTGAAACGATGACTCGTATAAGCGCCTCTGATGAATACAGATATACCTGTATATACGCGAGCTACGCTGTGTGTATTATGGACTCGAGGCGAACCGGCTAAGCCCCCTGAGAGAGCTGCGCTCTCTTCTTCCGAGTGGAATCGCACGCGTATGTCGGTTCGGCCTTTTCTGCGGCCGGACATAAATATTGAATGTCGCGCAGCATCGGTAAAGGCCGATCCTAGAATATTATATGCTCTGTACGTGATATAGCTTACACCACCGTTTCGTAGATCGCCTGACTCTATGTAGCTTCGGTGTTGAAATATCGATCGATTCTTAATTCAGCGTGTGTGCGATCGTTCGTTCGTAAGCGTGTACGTGAAAAATGAGATTTGAGAGCGCGGTATGAGTATGCACACAGCTATATAGTACGAGAATGCAGGAAATAATTACTTGCACAATTAAGTGCGCCGCGATATATTTACAAGTGGCAATTAACATAAATTAAAAAGGTAATCTAATGGTACAACGCGCGCTACACACACACACACGCGCACGTAAATGCTCGTAATTACGCGACGCCGCAGCCGTCGCCGCGACAACGCGCGCGCGCGCGCGCGCACGCAAATAATCCTTAAGCCAACTGAACATACGTATATACAGTTATCTAGAGTACAATTAAGCATGATGCTTTTGGAAATTCTAACTGGCACTCGCGTGTCGCCGTTTGCGAAAATGTGTATGCGAATTGATTTTTATTAACCAGTTCGCGTAAACAGATATATTTACGTATAAACCATAAAGAAGGAAATAAATCACGCGCAAACGCGGCACTTGTGCCCTGCAGGAAATTCGATTAAAAATAATGTATTCCCCTCTCTCTCTCTCCGGCATCTCTCGATCTAAGCAGTCGTGCGCAGGGAAAAAGCCAGCAACTCCCGGCGCAACAAACTCTCCAAACTCGTGTGAAGCTAATTTGCAAAGTCGCCCTTCTCTCTCTCGCCGCCGCGGCTATGTACAAGCGCGACTTAAAAAGCGCTGTAACTTCTTTCGCGCGCGAGTTCTTAGCGCTCGCGCGCAATAATCTGATAGTATAAGCTCCGCAGCGACGAGGGGGGGGGGTTAAGCTCTAAGCCTGTATGCGGCCGGCTACGATAACGGAATTAACGCGAAGTGTGAGAGAGAGAGAGAGAGAGAGAGAGAGGCCTGTTTACTGGCCGGCCATGCGCGCCTAACTGTTTTAACCGCCGCAGCTCCAGCAACTCTCGACTGACCGCTCGATAAGTCCCGGATTTACGCGATGCAACGACTGCGATGGCTTCTCTGTCGTCTTTGCGGTCTGCCTTTGGTTCTTTTGTTATAGATTGATTGGCGCATATCGACGTTTTGAAAAGTCTATCGTTGGACTGTACCTTGCATTTTCAATTTAATCCGCATGGAATTAATCGATCTTTACCGCGAGAGCTTGTCCCACACTTACCTTGATTTATGCACATTTTTAAATGTGGATCGTTCTTTCTCCAGCTGCAGCGCTCGAATTATTCAACCAATCGTTTCCAGCTCCGTTTTATATATAATACATGCAAATCCAGATCCACTCGCGGTTTTTAATTTAATTTTTAATCGTCCACGTGAATTTCGTACGATAATACCGCGCGTGTTACTAAAAATTATTCATTTAAAATTAAAACACCGCGCGTTGGGCATATTATTATGCTTCCATCGCACAGCCCCCGCTCCGTCTCGTAATTTTCAACTAACTCCATACCTGCGTCCCTTGACTCCCGGCCTCGGTATAGTACAGCCAGCTCGACTTTCATTAACTCGGCATCGCATAGCATCGGTCTAACGACAAAAGTGTTTTTGGAGCTGCACTGTCTCATTCTCATCATTCCATCTCCCTGATGTCTCCAACCCTCGCTATATCCCCCCCCCCCTCTCTCTCTCTCTCTCTCTCGGTATCTTTGACGACAGACCGCTCTATCTTCTCTCGCTCGAGCTATACGTATAAGGTAATACTCCGCAGTCCTCTAATTAAAAAATGCAATTCCTCGAACTAACGCAATATCCTCGCGTATAATGCCTGGAAAATCAGTTAGCCGGAGCAGCTAAAATTTTAATCTTAACTCATGCCCCAACTGCGCGGGTATATAGTTATATACGCATGCATGCGAGCTACCTTATACCACGCGCGTAATTAGAGACGGAGCGCGCATCGATCCTCGTTTGCGCGCAGTAGCCCATAGCGTACTCCTGTATTTCACCTGCTTGCACCGAGCTGTATATATAAGCCTCGATAAATTCTGGCAGTTTTCGCGGCTGCAGTTTCATACGCCTTCGTTGTACACATACGGCCGGCTCTCATCCCTTTTCTCCGCTGTTGCGCTAATTCTCCGGCTCTGTAACTGTATACATGTATGTCTGTGTTGCGGTTATCGATTATCGTTTCAATATTTATCAAACGCGAAAATCGGCCTGTGCGAGAGCGAGAAAGAGGGAAAACGCGACTACTGCACGTCCGACAGAGAAACTCCCCGTGCGTCTGTCGAGTGCAGCTGTGTATACGCTGCAAAGCCCGAATTTTCTACGGGATACGTATGTGTTATATATAGTACAGAGAACCGCAAGCTTTGCGTTGCGCTGCTGTTTAGCGATTGCGAATCCGGACGAGGATTTATAGCGGCCGCGATTCTTTCGAGCCAACTGTTGCGGATTTTGTGGATATTAAAGTTTTTTTCTTCGAATTCTGAAAAAAAAGAGGAAAAATTGCGCGAGGCAAAAAGCACGATTCACAGCGTGTAAATTTTCGGAAACGTGTACGCAGAAAAAAAATATCGAGCGGCCTTATAATTGCAGGCGAGCCATACGCGCGAGTTTATCGTGTTACACACAAAGAGCCTACATATAGGGTCGCACTTCTCGAGGTAACGATGTAGCAAATCGTCGGCTAAGTTTCAAAAAGTGGTGTGAAGGCAACTTTTTTCTCTTTCCGAGCAAAAGTTACGATGCCTCGCGAAAGAGAGAGAGAGAGAGAGAGAGAGAGAGAGAGAGAGAGAGAGAGAGAGAAGTGACTAAATTATCGCCTGTCGTGCTGCCGAGCCTTCAGTTGCGTGCGCGGCGTCTGACCCAACTCGGCTGTTTTCACTTAGCCGCTGTGTTACAAGCGAGTTGGCTTTGAAATGAAAGAGAAAAAAATCAACGTTGCAAATTCTATACTTTTATGTTTGAAATTATACTATGCGAGCGTATTTGGTGTAGTTGAAAAATTATTCATATAGCGGAGCACAGCTGTGTGTGTATACTCTGGAGTACAATATACCGACGTCTTGATAGTTAAAACTCTAATTTAACGCTACATTACGAGAATATAATACTTGGCTAAACTTGCCGGCTGCTGTTAGCTCGAAGTTCGAACTTATAAAAAACAGTATATACAATAAGTTTCAAAATGAATGCGGAGCTTATGATATTTACAATACGCATACTTAAACTTTTTAATGAGGAAATTTCACAATATAAGCCGAACTTAACGAGCCTCGAGCTCGCGCGTGCAAGCGGCATTATAAGATTCTCTAGAATTTTTCCTCTCTCCATTCTTTCCAGCTTCTTTTTTTGAAATTATGCTTCGCCGATATAAGCGCGTGTATTATACGATTCAGTTGCGTCTTCACAGCGCGGAGCTTATAAACATACACGTCAACGTGTCGCTCGCAGAAAAGCAATTTATACACGATCGTTTAAATTAAATATACGCCCAACTAGATGACATTAATTTATATTTCGATAGGCCTCGTATCCGAGAGCTGCGTAGGTATACGGCGCGTGATAAATGCGTTCTCTTGAGTAGTGTATTATACATACACACGCGCGCACTTACAGACACTCGTATACATACAACCGGTTATTCCGACGTCGAGAAAAATGCTAATCAATTCGATTAGGGTCTTGAAACAAGTCAATTCAATTAGTACATATCTGTCTCCTCTCTTGCCTATCAAGTCGAATTAGTGAGTCTAAGCGCACTCATGCTATAGCTGCCTACGAGATCCTTTTTCGGGACAATCAACTGGTAACTTTATCTGTTCCTTACTACGAGTGTACTCTTCGAGGTACTCTTCGAGTCCCAATAAATTGGCATTTAATAAAAAAGTCACCAACATCAAATCCATCGGTCAACAGTCAAAATTCCATCCTAACAAGCCATCTTGAAAACCCGCCTTAAACTTTGGCGAGCGAGAGCGCCGTAGCTCTGTATAAAATATTTTTCATTCAAGTAGACCGTCAAGTAGTTTCCTAACGAGGTAAATGTCAAGCCGCCACGAGAGAGAGAGAGGGCCGCTTTTTCAGGTCATCTGGGTGGAACTGCCTGCAGCCAACTCGAAAACAGTAGCTCGCCTATCGTTCTATATAGTATATACCGTATAATACTGTACATAGAATCCGACCTCTCTCACACAGACGCTCACACGCTCGGCCTCTTTCTCGTCGAAAGAACAGGTACAAAGAGAAAGGGAGAAATTCGCGTCGGTATATATATATACATATAACGTGCGGCGGTGGCGTCGGAGGAAAGAAAAGCCCGGCAAACTTTTGCCGCAGCGTCTCGTTACTCGCGCGCGCGCAGCTTCGTCGTCGTCTATATAGAAAGTTTTATCGTTTCCGGTTTTATCATCGATACAGCTGCGGCGCGCGAGGAGGGCCGGAAATCGGCATTGCGAGTATATATAGTCTGTCTTTCTCGCTCTAGTCTCGCTTGCGAGAAGGAGCAGGGCGAAACTTTTCGTCGTCGAGCAGTGTCGTTGCTGCTGCGCCGCTGTTGTTGCTGATGTTGTCGAGTGCTAATTACGTCGCTAACCCTATTTCGAGCAAGTTTCGAGGGAGACTAGAGAGGATTGGTAATACTTCCGCTGCGTAAACAGGCTCGTTTTCAAAGAGGGCTGCAAGCTCGCTCTCCTTCTCTTATGTACTTTTTCGTGCGGCTGCTCGAGAACCGGAGGGTCGTCCCTTTGCCTTTGGTTTATATTTGGCTCGGAGGTACGATGTGTTATTGCGTGACGCGTAAGTGAGCGGATTTATTTTTGGGGGAGAGAGTGATGAGGTAAAATTTGGTATTTGGGGTGACGAGTTTGTTAAGGAAGCTATTTCTCGATATTGGTTAGCTAGCGAAATTTCGTTTCTCTCTGTATAACAATAAAAGCAGCGTATAGCAACGCTGATTGAACGTTTAATTCACTAATGCCTTTGAACTGATTAGTTTGTAATTTATGCTTTGACACACTCTGCAATAATAATAATAATAATATCAACAGAATTTCTGAGGCTCGAAATTCAATCTACCGTTGCATATATCGCGTCTAAATTTCATTTTAAATCGTGTCATCTTTATCCTCGCAATCGACCTACAAGTTCGGTACAATGTGTCCGAATCCAATCGAAATTCTAGCCATCATCTATTTTCAGCCTCGATCGAACGGCACTCGAAATTCAAAAGCAAATCGTTCCAGTTGAAAAATTCTCAGCCCAGCTGGCAAAGAAAAGCAATCGCAAGAAGAACGGCAACCAAAGCCGACGTGCAGCGCAGTGCACCTCCCCTGAGCCCGCACGCTCTCACCTCGCGATATCGTATACGATTAAGTAGGACGGCCCCTCGTCTGATGTGGTCTTTGACTTTCGGGGTGTCGGCGCAAAGCTCGAGCGTCGCGAGCGTAATCAAAGCAGCGGCCTGATATCGGGACGAGCGAGCTTTCAAAGTAGCCCAGCAAGATCCTTCCGGCGGTGCCGCAGCCGCGAGAGACCGAAGACGAGATTGCAAGCCCCAAAGCCGATCTCCTCCTCCACACGCTTTGACCTGCTCGGGTTATGTGTCTTTATTTTTGAGCTCTGTGTGCTGTGCCTCTGGCTGGCTGTTGCCTCAGGGAGGAGGGGGGAGGGAGCTTTATGCTCACCGGGGTACTTGAGAGGATTGAGGTGTACACTTGCGCGCGTTTCCCCATGCATGACTTGTTGCTGATGCGGGCTTTTTCGGTTCGCGCTCTATATAGCTGTATGTATACGCAGGACGAAGCGACGTTGTAGGGAAATGGAAATTCTGCGGCTTTATTTTTCCCCCCGGACGAGATATGGCGGAACGCTTCGTCAATTCTTCCTTACTTGTGTGGATTACCACGGAATCGCATACTTTTTTAAAGCGGAATCAATTTACAAAGAGCTGGTGATTACACGCCTCGACGATGAGAGTTGATTGTTGTATAAAAAATAAACGAGCCAACTCGCGATAAAAGTTTCTTCCTATAGACCGCAGTAAATTATCACCGCATACGACCTATTATTACCCCGCGCGTATACACGTTGAGCACATAGTTTATTATCGGGTGAAGGAAAGGCGAGTAGCCCAACAGTTTATCACAACAATATACAGTTTATTAAAGCGAACGCTATAAATAACAAAGCTACGATATCGCTTGGAACAATTGCGAAACAAAATATATAGAGTGTATCTCATATCCGAGGATCTTTTCAAAAATATACACACCCACACATCGCTATGTAACAACAACGCATTACCATACCACCCCTGCGAATCTCCACGCGAAGTCTTTCAGTTTACACAGCAATCAGCTATATCGGCAGAGGTAGAGAGAATATGTTTGGCCAAAGCTCATATCCCACGCGACGTCGCTCCTTCTTTACGGGCCACATCATTCGCATGTGTGTGTGCGCGCGCGCGCGTGTGCGCGAGTATATACATATTACGTATAGTATCACGCAAAGTCGCCGTAAGCCTCTGGCTTCGCTCTCGCGCTTATATAGCCTTATTCTTTTCTTCTCTCCCCCTATACACGTGTACACATACACACACACACGCGCGTAATGAGGCTATACACAGCTCGACGGCGCGCATATGCATTATACAGAGCCGCGGGTTATTGCACGCGCCGATCGTTATTTATTCACTTATACGATAGTTAAAAATTATGGCCGGCGAGTTCGCCCGCGCGCACGCCCGTAAATTACTTATTTTGCCCCGCGCGCGCGCGCGCGAGAGAGAGAGAGAGAGAGAGAGAGAGAGAGAGAGAGAGAGAGAGAGAGAGAGAGAATCGTGTGTCGGTGCTGCGGTAATTGTAATTCACGATTCGCGAGTAGTTTGTTGCGCGCGAGCGTCTTTCACACACGCACAACGCAGTCGCTTGGATTCATGCTTCGAGTTTGGAAAGAAGTTTGCAACGGAGTGTGTAAGTGTTGTATAGCTTGTACTTTATCGTCAGTCTCGCGCGAGCACGACTCTTACTACTTGAGCGTATACGGCTTTGTACAAATTCATACGAACGATTATTAACGGCCTTTTTTTCTCCTTTGACGTAGTGCAACGCTGTGCATTACTTCTTCGTTGACTTGTTGAACTTGTAGACGCGGTACTTGGGTGAATAGGGCGACACCTCGCCGTCGCTGTCGCCTTCGTCCCCGGTTGGATCGTCCTTGTCTGGCTTCGAGGATCGATAGATCTGGCTGCGCTCGTACTGCTCGTCGCTCGCTATAGGGACAATCGAGCAATTTTCGATAATTAATCGCAGTGATCGGTCGTCTCTGTGTCGAGATAAAATATAAATTATTGAACAGCTACAATAGTCGCGGACTGGAACTATATGCTTTAGAAGTCGATTTTCCCTTCAATTATTGGCTTCTCATAGCGTCTAGACTAGGACCTGTCGATTGCACGATTATTTCGCTTTCTGAGCCGGATGAACTGCTCCGAATTGTGATATCGGTAGTTTGGCGGATTATACAGTGTAGGCAGTGTATATACCTAGCCTCACGCGCGGACTTGAAAGTAATAAGCTCGTTATTTTGTCCATACACGTCCTCGCGCTTATAGCGCTGAAAGCGTATGAAATAGTAAGCGCGCAACGTTATGACTAGTGTAAGGGCTTAAATTTTTAAAAAGTACCACAGTATAATAATACTCACGTATGAGAGTATCGAAGCCGTTATCCGTAGGACTGGCAGCCTTGCGCTCGACGACGTCCTCGTAATTCTTCAGAGGCACGGTCCCGACGATGATGCTCGTCCTGATCTTGAGATTCTTCTGCAGCATCCGATAGTACCACTCGCCGAGGTCGACGCAGGCCTCGACTTTGAGGGCGTAGCGCACGTCGATGATGCTACAGTGGGCCATGCCGCTCGGCGGTATGGACGGAACGTCGAACTCCTCGCGAAAATGCTCCTCGGACTTGCAAGCTCGCGATACCGGCAGCTCGATCTCGACCACGATCTCCTTGTGCCTCCTTGACTTGTCCGACGCGTGGTACGTAACGACCTGTGCAGATATGTGTGAGCGATTGCGGCTGCGAGCTCGAGGTATTGTTGGGGGCTTGTATCGTGATACTTTGGCAGTGGATATAACGAGGTGACTTGAAGTTAAAACGAAAAATAAGCAGAATTTCACATGAGACACTGATGAATGACGTTGAAATATTGACTTTGAACTTCGCATGCAAAAACATCGCGCAGAGCAAATGAGCTCGAAATTCCTGCAAAGTTAAGAAAGTAGTTTATTAAAGCTTTCTGCAGAATTTCCAAAAAGACAATTTCACATGTAGCATGTTTAAAATGACTCGTTGATTTTTTGAGGGAAAATCATTCCTTTCAGCTATAATCCGATGCAATTAGCATCGAGTCTCTAGCCGTACATTTAGTATAGATGTGGAACTCAATGGATTAACCACGATTAAATTAGCAATTGTGATTCAAGCAAGAGATGGAATTAAGATTTTACAAGGAAATTATACGGATTAATTATCTCGAGCGTGATTGTAATATTAAAACTATTAAAAAGTGGAACGCGAAATCGCATGAAGTTTTAATAAACGCCACGGCGCCGTCGAAGTAAAAAATTATCGAAGACGATTAGCATCAGCTTAATTTAGCACGAAGAAATATCTCATTAACATAAAATAGAGGAAAATATAGGAGGTTTAACGTTCGAATCGTCAGCAAATTGCGCAAAAACTCAAAGAAAACCGCAGGATAATTACCCACGCGCATCAGCAAAAAGTACGCGGTATGTACAGCGGCGCAGTAGTAGCAGCAGAGCATAATTAATTACCAACCTTCTTGAGGACGATTCGTATCTTGGCAACGCGGACGTTGGACTCGTTATTGAGGGTAACATCCATGGGCACGCTCTGTCCAGGCACGAAGCCACGCACAGGCAGCGCAAGTTCCATCCTCAAAGGTTCCTTTTGACCGATGAAGCTCTTTGACTGGGTCTCGCTAATGGGCAACTAAGATCATTCGCAATATGAGAAACGCGATGCTCTCTGTGTGTACATCGCTGTATACGTACGATACAAAGAGAAAAATGTTTCGTATACATAATAGCGTATATTTGCGCGGGAATTTCGAGCGATTCAAAGGAGCCGTCGAGAAGCTACATAATTTTCTAATATTCCCATATCTGCGGAGAAGCTCTAGCTGTATTATGAATTCACGTGCGCGAAAGCGAGGAGAATGCTCTGGGGATACGGGATTTCCGAATCCGAGAGGAAATTTCCGTCAGCGGTTATGCGGAGGAAGCGAATTGGGAGCGTTGAAAAATGGACTGCGGCTGTGCGTTGAAATGCTTATATTAGCGAATGAGAATACGACTCTCTGCTCACAGCCGGGTGTGATCTACTTGAATATTGCGTTTCGATCGAGAATTACTCGAGTTCTCCTGTGTAATATTGAGTATTAAAACCTGAATGAAAAATACTCCAAAAAACGCTATTGCCTCTCCGAATCCACCGAAATTAGTTTTCAAACCGCTGTTCGCGCTGACGATTCTCACCGGCATGAACCTCCTCCCGCAAAGTCAAAAATCCTGTATCCCGGAAGTGTCCTCTCTCCAGATAGTCGCTGCGCGTTTCGAGAAAAATATGAGTGCACGGTCTGCAAGCTCGACTGGAAAGCTTCCGCTATATAATTCAGTAATGCACTTCTCTTGTGAAGGCTATGAGCGCTTTTTAAGAGAAAGAGCCCCCGTCGTGACTGCTCTCCCGATGCGTATATAGAAAATATATAAATTCACTCTTCCGAATTGAAAATTTATCGATCGCCTGCAGCTTGACGAGGAGAGTGTGTATATTTTTTAAAAAGAGCGAGTCTAGGGGACGGAGACATTTTTCAGCGTCAGGGTGACTGGGTTTTATGGGGGTTGCCGCAAGCTCGTAAAGTTTTACTGCGTTTTGAGGATTTTTCGTATATACGTATACCGCGAATCATTAAATATTTAGCGATATAAATCGTAATATCTTCTGGCGTGTGTCGAAGAGCTGCTGTCGCGTTTTGAAATTGAATATACCGCTGAGTTTCCCGCGCGCGAGGGATTTCAAGTATCGAAAATGGATTTCCTTTGTCGGAGCCAAACAAAGCTCTATACAGCAGCATCAGCGACTAAGTTTAATTCATCTCTCTCCCTCCCTCTCTCTCTCTCTCTCTCTCTCTCTCTCTCTCTCTCTCTCTCTCCCTTCCCTTCTCGACGCTCGCTGTATAAACCCCAAGAAAAATCCATCCTCGAGGCATCTCCCCTCGCGTACAATACTCGTTCCAGACATACATTCGGCTCTATATACATCTCTGTCTTTCTGAGAGAGAGAGAGAGAGAGAGAGAGAGAGAGAGAGAGAGAGAGAGAGAGAGCTGACTCACCGGCGCCAGCGAATCTCGGTTGAGGTCGAAGAGCGAGGCCAGCGTGAAGGGTAAAATCGAGCTGGACAGCAGCACGTCCTCGGCGACGACGAGACTGGCCCTGAGGGAGTAGCGGATCCTTCCGTAGAGGCCCTCGAAGCTGCAGGGTATCTTTTCCGGCAGCTCCAGACTGAACGGGTACACACCGCTGGCCAGCTGACTCTTTGTCTCGCCATCTGCGTTATATATATCAGTGCGCACGTGGGATACAGTATGACAGTGACGTATTACATCGTCGTTATATATACATTGATATAATAGCACAGGGACTTACCGCCGAAGAGATAAGACTGCAGGTGGACGTAGCTCTCCTCGGCAGCGAATTTCCGACGGATGCCCACCGATCGATCGGTGAAGTGAACGCGAGCTTCGCCCTTGCACCTGATGCTAAGTCCTGATGTGTGCGCGGGAGTGCAAGTGCGCAGTGGGTGGTGTATATGTAATGCAATTGTGAGGTGTGTTTTCTGTATTAGTTGTATTCGTTGTTCTTTTTTTGAGGGGGATAAATATTAGTGTATATGTCAGTATAGGCTTCGGATAGACAAAGAGGACAGTTCTCAAGAATCCTGAAATTTATTGGATTGCATTATTCGAATGGCAAAATATTGGCTGCATTTTTCGAAGAATTTTTAAAATTAAAAGCGCACACACACACGCACGGAGATTTAAAAAAACGCGCGTTTATACATCAGCTAACGAGTATTTATAATAAAGCTCGAAAAAGCTTCGGTTTAATTAGCGCGCGTTCTCCGACAAAAGACGCTGAATTTTCCACCGGGGAATAAAATTCGAAATTCAAACGTTTAATTAAAACAGCAAAAGTGATCAGTCGCGTCAGAATTATTCAAATAACTCGATAACAAATCAAACCCGTCAAACGGCCTCGACACCTATTTAGCGACCTATTTATACTTAGTCGTGGGTGTCTGTGTGCATCCCCGGAATCGGGAGGAAAATTCCTGACGCGTGCCTCAGTCCCTGTCATATCGCTCGCGGTGTATTACGGGCAAAACGCGCGTTACACGACGACGTCATCGATCTGCATATCCTAATAGCCTGTCTGAGCCGCCTTACCCGCGTATACGGCACGGCGTGTTTACGAGGATGCTTCTTCTTTTTTCACCGCGGGTCGCTAGTAGGTCGTTTGAATTTATTGGCTGGGTTATTGCTCGACGTCGTCGTCGTCGCGGGGGTAATGAAGTGATGAGCCGTATGCAGAGGGGGGAGGGCGAGCTTTATGGAGTGGATCGTATTGCTGCTTGATTCTGGAGCTTTCAGCCTGACCCAGAATCCTTTTTGAATGCCTGATACACGCGCGTCTGGAATCGATCGTTTGAATGGTACATTTTGATTTTACACAGTTATAACGTCGAATCGTGCCGGATCGATGGAAATAGAAAATAAATCGAATGAAAATCTCACCCAGAACTTCGATCGGTTTGGCCAGCTGCAGAACGACGGTGCCGGCGATGCTCTGTCCGCCCATAAAGACCCCATCGGCGTTGTCGAGCACGACCTCGATTCTCTCGACTCCGTAGCTACAAGCAATTCCTCCACGTTATATACATATCGCCACTTCTCACAAGTCCAACAACACACAAAACGCCTCGACAATAATTATACGCATCTACACCTCCCGGGATCCGGCGAGACGCTGCTCGACTCCTCCTCGCTGTTCTTCATCCTCTACACTACTTGTGTAACTATTTGTGCGAAGTAATATAAACGTTCGTTTTTTCAAACAGTTCCTAATATACAAGAGTGTCGCTGGCGTGGAAGCTCGTCGCGTGCGGCAGTGTAGAAAGTGAAAGCAAGCCAGCCAGCCAGCCAGCCAGCGGGAACGAAACTAGCGCTTAACTTTGTTGACAGGAATCCAAAATTCGTATAGTGAAGCAGTAGGGCTTCGGCGCGCAAGCGCGCGAGCGAGTCTTTCAGCAGCAGCTCCCGTTCGCCAATATTCCGTGGCGACGTCGAGTCGCCGCCACTGAGATCGACTCGCTTCACTCGTTTCTGTGTGCATGTATGTGTGCGAGTTTGTATCTATATTTCCGGGGAACGCGGCAAAGTGGATGGGTAGGATCGCGCTGCGAGATATTCCTCTCTGGGGTATAACAAACAATTCTGTTTTTCCGCCGGTTGATATGGTAAACAGTCGCCGGTGCGCGCGCGTGAGGCTTTTTTTGTATGATTGATGACTCTGTCGGGGGAGTAATGAGCTATTGGTGTATGTGCGTTTGTGTGCGTGTGTGCGCGTGTGCGCGAAGCTTCGGAAAATGTGGGTCAGCTAATTGCCGATGAGCTTGATTAATAATGCCATTACACGTCGGTGCATTTTTGACGATGTACCTGTACTACATAGGCAAATAATGCAATAAACTTGACTCAATTCACGCGTAGCACTCGACGTGTGACACATACACATTTTCCGAGTTAAAAATTTACACTCGTTGGCCGTCGATAAAATATTTCCAACCGAGCGCGTACGACACGGAGAATGAATAAAAAACAAGTTATATCGCACTTGTAAATCGATAGCGTAACATCTCCCCGCGATTTTCGACCCGTATTCATCGGCATCGCGCGCTACTGCACTACTAACTGATAACCTAATGGTCACGATCGTTGTACGCGTGGATATTCCTGGAATTGGATGCTTTTCAAAATTTTCACTTTTTACCGGGGAAATACTCGCGCTCGCGTAATAGTGACAAGCCGTATAAGACATATTTGCAAATACCAGCGGGAATTCATACACGTGACAGTTGATAAGGACCGCGAGCGTTTATAACGAGCAGCTTTATTTCATTGCCGGGAAACGCGAGAGCAGGAGCGCAGGTACCATGCTTTACGTCTGCTACTGGCGACGAATAATGCTGGATTTTCACCGGCATTGTTTCAATCCTCTGATGTATTTATTTCGGCGCGAATTTTACGAACTATGTATAACCATACCAATCGACCGGCGAAACGAAGTAAAAATTTTCGATCTTAAATTCGTCAAAAATGAGCTATATATTAGTACGCCGCGTCGATATACATGCTTTGTTCTCAATTCGGTTGAAATGAATTGGAAGATATGTAGCTTCGCTCTAGTTGAATTGTCGGAATGGCTGATCTTGTGAAATTTTAAGTTTCATCAGTATATTCTGGCTGAAATTCGTTTAATATAAACGAAGTCACAATTATAAGTAGCAACGTAAATAAAGCTTGTTATAAAAGCAGAAAAATATATGTAGCAGCTGGTGCACACACACACACACACAGTTATGGAGAAGCTACACACACACACACATATATGTATATATGCCAAGTATTTGATATATACGACAAATATTAAAAGCGACGTGCTATGAGAGGCAGAATTATATAAACACACGAGGAGGAGGCGCGTCGCAGCTCGGTATGCAGATTATAAATAATCACAATTACATTTTAATTTGCAATTTAATGAAGCAATTCCCCTCCGAATGCAAAAATTTCACGTTTTAATACACATTATATACGCGCGTATGCAAAAACGAAGTTCGTCGCATCTGATGAATATATGTGACAAACCCGCGTGCTCTCTTGGTCACGGCTCTATCATTTACACTAATTAATTCCGACGAACTAAAAATACACAGCTCTATGTACAAGCGCGTCGCGAAAATTCATGAAAAACCATCATCCGTCCGATTTCCCTCTGAATAAATTCGTTTCTCTAAATAATTCAACGTACACACACACACACATAGTCGCACTATATAATCGTTGCAAATGAACCGCGCGCACAAGCTTTTGCAAAAACCCCGAAAATATACAATCTACAATATACCCCCCGCTCGCACATGTAATCGTTTCTAATCGCATCAACTCGGCCAAGCAATTTTCCACAGCGGCTTATATCTCTCTCTCTCTCCCTAACCGATGAATATTGAATAACGACTATAGAGCGAATATTCGGCACACGGACTATGGAGCTCGGACGGTATATAGCTGTAATATCGCGCAGTGTAGCGGCTTCCGTCAAAGCGCAAATATGTGTCCGAATCTCTCGCGGGCGTACGTGCATAACGTATAAGCTGCGCCGAAGACTAATAGAGAAATTAATTGCGCCCAGAGCTGTATACGTGTATGTATATATGTATACATATATATGTGCGCGTTCGCCGAATGACGATTATAACCGGTGGCCATCAACGTGTACGGTATACGATGATGGGCTATATACTGCGCCGAGCACGCTTCGTTTCACATTGTCATTCTCTGTGGCCGATGGATTAGGTCGCGGGGGCGCAGGGATGTATGGTTTTTAGATTGATGATGCCACGCGCGCGCGAGGGGGGCACCGCGATTTTCGCGGGGATCAATATACTAGCGCGCGTGTAATCTGCAATGGAAATTCTGGCGTTTATTATTAATGGGCCGCTTGGTGTATTCTTGCGTATAAGGGCTTTAGAAGCGCTCTGGATTAATTGTTACGTTCAATCATAGGTAGAGCGTATGTATATTTCAGAATTGCAATAAATTGTTATATCTGCACAGCGCACTGACATTTGTCGCGGGAAGAGTCTCGCTTTATACATATCGCACGTATACTGGATTTTCCATTCGAGATACGGTCCAGTATACTGTATAAGCTCATTGTCATTCTGAAAGCGCTTTGCAGCCGATTATAGCTTCGCACACTGCACTATACATGCATACATCTGGCGGTGGTTTTTAGTTATTAATGTATATATAACGTTGTTTTTGAAGCTCCAGCAAACAATTGCAGCGTGCATTACGTATGTATACATTTGAATAGATTACAGTTTACATGTTGATTAATTTATTAACGCGTGCACGCGGTGCAGGCTGAGTAAATATATATATGAGACGAGATATATGTACATTGTAACAACAACGCTAAATATATTAAGGAAGTTATATATTGAAACAGAAATGATTTTTTAATTATCAACTGTATATACGTAGTGAATTTTGTAATCACCCGCAGATTCTGATGAAGTTAAAATTAATCAAGAATTTATCCGAGACAAATAAATTAAAAGCTCGCCATATCCGCTGCTCATTGGCAGCAGCTCTAATTATACGTACGACACACACATCGAGATCAGTAATTTTTCGCTAATTAAATTTTATAGGTTGATCGCATCCAATACGCGTGTGCTATATGTATAGGTATATGCGGAAATAATATTTCGCAACGGAAATGCTTTAAATAGTTGGCCTCGTGTGTTGCATTCTCTGATTGATTGAATCATCATCGCCATCAGTTACCCGGTAATGCGAAACGTTTCAATTAGAATATAACGGCCGGAAATGATAGTAGTGACAATAATGCGCTATATAAAGATGCAACGGATATTGAAGAAATTTTCGTCACATGAAGTGTGAAGATTGAATGCACTATATTCACGCTCACAAAAGCATGAAAACTAGACTAAAGTCGCATAGGGACTGCATACAATACGTAAACTGGAGCAAAGTCCGGCCATCTCTCACCCGATATTCATTCCCTCCGGAGAAAAGCTCGCAACAATCGTATCACGCATATAAGCATACACGCGGCGCTATACATCCCCAATAAATTTTTGCGCGAAACTCGCCCACACACACACACACACACACACACACACACACACACCCTGCAGCTGTATACAAAAGCTACAAGTTGTTATCTCAGCTCCTCTACTTCGCATATTTTATCTCTCTTTCGCTCTTGCGCTCACGCGCGCTTTTCCCTTTAATGAACGCTCTCGAGTAGTAGCCCCGCGGCCTCCGCGCGCCAGGATTTACGAGCGCGACTGCTCGCCAACATTCAAGGACTTGAAATCCGGAACACACGCATACACTTGCAGTAGCCAAATTGGTCGGTAATTTGTCGCGACACGAGAGCGAGAGAGACGAAGAAACGCTGTTCGAGTATACTGTATACGGAAGAAGCTAAAAACGAGGCTATACGCGCGAGGGAGAAAAGTGTGTCGGACTAGTGTAGTTCTTGGGGCGGAGTAGAGGAGCAGAGAGAACGATGTTCCGTATGATTTTCCGGGCTGCTTTTTCCGTTTTTCTCTCTAGCGGCTGATTTATGGCCGACACGATGCGCCGCCGCCGTTCCCGGGAGGAGACAAACTGCGCCCGCGCAAAACAACAACGCGACCGGAGTAATAATAGTTTCTTGTAGTTTCGCTGGACACGAGAGTTGGACGAGGCCGAGAAGAAGAAGCAGAGAGAGGTAATCCCCACGTCTCCCATAAATTCCAATGACAATAATTATATATACTTGTATTCCCGAGGCTGAACTGTAGTGGCGTTATTTATATTTCTCGTCGGCGTTGAGCCCGGGTACACTTTAGACTGCGGGAATTGGGTCGATCTGCACAATTTGGCCGCGTACGAAATAACGATTCTGATAGCTGTATATATTCTTTTCAAATTCGGAGCAGCCTGGAACGTGACAGGAGCAGCGCGACGCAATATATATATATATATGGAATCAACGCGCCTGTGTGTAGAGGCTCGAGGCAAATCAGATTTCGAAGGCTCCTGGGCTCTCTGCAATAATGCGGTTTGAGCTCCGGGCTTTGTCGCGTGTCGCGTGGCTCAAAGCGACTGTACGCACGAAGCTTTCTTCTTGCTCTCCCTCTATGACGCTCGTGTGTGCGGCGCGCGGTTATCGCGTAATTCGATTACACCGGCGAACTTTCGCGTGTGCGCATTCATTACGTCTGTGGGTGCGGTGTTTTCTTATATATAAATGTATATAGCATGCCTCTGTGCAGCGCACAAGAGATTTCATTATGCGCGCGACGTTTTCTGGATGAATTCAGAAAGAAGCCTTGATGGAATTAGAGACGTTGTATACGTGCGCTGCTGCTATTTTGTTATTATTCGAGATGAATAATGCAATATGTAAAGCGACGACAAGGCACGTATACACATACCCAATCAACGAATCAAAAAAGCTAGCCGCATACAGCTGCAATTAGAAAGCTGCCGGTGCCAATCTCGAGAGAGACAAAAACGCACGCACACGCATATATATATATATATATACATTTCATCCCCCGCATCGCTCGATCGATCAATTGTCAGGCGGCCTGTAACGAGTGTACAGCGGACGCGCGAACACCGCGTCAATTGTACTCGACGCGGCGGTAAAACGTCGCGCACCGCGCGCAGTTTTGGATTATTCCCGTCGCGCTAATTATCTCATCGGGAGAGCGAGAGAGAGGATGTTAACGAAGCGGACAACGAATAGTCATGCTTCGTTAGATACTCAACGACCAAATAATTAGCGAGTAACTTCCGCCGTAGAGACTGTATTATGCAGTCGCGAGCTTGTTTTCGCAAAACGAAGGCTTTTTTCTGAACGCTTCTACAAAGTCGTCGAATCCGACTCGCATATACATAGTTTTAATTATAAAATGCCTCGGGGAATTTTTCTTTACGTTTCACCGTGTGCTATTTTCCGCTCGACGAAAATCGCTCAAAGCGAACAGCCGAATTCAATATCGAAAATGCATTTGCAGCATTTCCAGCGCATAAGCGTAACAATTTAATCTAACTTTTTCGAATTTGTACAGACGTATGTATGAATGTATAAGGATTCGTTCACATATATACTCGAGCGTATAGTACATTTGCCGGTATTTCTGCTTTTCGATTTTTCATGGTTTACGGCAGAATTGCGCCGAGTTACCTGCGGAATTCAGCTGCGCTGCGAGAGCACGCATTTTCTACTGGAAATGGACGAATTATGCCAGGAATGGTCTTCATACTTAGCGAGAAATGTCGCTCGATTCGCGGTAAACGTTCCCATCATTCTTTACTCTCTTTTTTGCACATTTCTTATTCGTACTATATATTTTATATTATACAATAGATTTCGGTAATGAATAAAACAATGCACCAGTTCTCTGTAGAAAAAAATAACATTTATTCGGTAAATTTGCGTAAAAAATACTCTGATAACATAGGACCAGCGGAACACGAATAATCGCGAAAAAAGCGTGTCATACAGGGAGTCCTTACAAAGGAGAAAACCTCACTGTTAATTTGTCACGTACGAGACTCGGTGGAACATCCAGCCGACTGTCTCTTTCTCTCTCTCTCGTTTTCGCGAGCGTCCGGCAAATTGGAGAACGCTGTACTCTGTCCGGTTGCTCGCGCAACTTTCCGCGCCGTCTCTAAATCAAGCCTTAATGGAAATTTAGTCACTGCTCTGCGCAGCGTTTTAACGGGCAAACTTGCGGCCGCTTCTTTCCTCTCCCCGCCGCAAGCGCGCGCTTGGAGTTAAAGCGAGAGCTTACCTAGTGGAACAAGTCATATCTCGGTCGCTTGAGCGAAAAAGACAACAAAGCGAGAGAGAGAGAGGGAGACCCTTGTGACGAAGGAGCCGAAACAGTAGCTCGGACGGGCGTAATGAGAGGAGTCGAGATAAGGGCACGCAATGCCCGTAGCGCGAAAATTACAAACTGACTATGTAGACGGTGGCTTTGTCTTGATTGTGATTGCAGCTGTTACGCTTTTTACAAGTTTATAAAATCTTAAAATAACTGTAAATGAAGATGTCGCGTCACATTGTAAATAGATAAAAACGGTCAACGGTAAAATAAGTGATTCTATCGTGCTCGTGAATTAATTACAGTTGTAAACGTCAAAGTCTTAAATGTACGATGATTTCTTATGAAATAAAAATGTTACTCCTACAAGTAATAAAAATATATCTAAAATGCTGAAACATGATTTGATATGTACATATGTCCTCGCCCTTTCTAGTTTTAATATAAATCAGTATAAACATTTCATGTGCGCCAAACTTAAAATTGCGTCTAAGTCATCAAAGTCGATTTGATCAATAAATTGAATGGCATTATTGTTACTAACAATATTGGACGGCTTGTTTAATTCATTATTGCGTCTGCTGCTGCTATTGTTGTTGGTGATGTCTGCAAATACTGCTGAATTCCTGAAGCGCTTCTTGAGGGGCAGTCTGAGTTGATTATTTTCTTTGTCCACAGAAGGATCAGGCAACTTGGCATTATCACCAATGACAGTGTCAATTATTTCACAAGATGCTGATGGCTGTGGCGAACACTTATCCTCATAGACTCTTATTTTTGATTCCTCAAGAGGCTCAATGTTCTTTGAATGCTTGACATCGACGGTGTCCATGGCCTCGACGACTGGTGGTGGTGATGAATTGCCATCGTTATTGTTCTTTTCCACTGCCACTTGCTCTGCTTCCAGCTTTTCTGACTTTGTACACTCGTCAACGATGGCTGCTAATCGTGCAGAAGATCTCACTTCGACCACCTTTGCTCGACTCGATTGCCTTCTTGAACCAGATCTAGCCTTTGACTTGGACTTTCCAATCTTGTACTTCTCAGTCGTGATGTAGGAAGAGTGTCTGAAGTGAGGGTGCTCCTTTATGCAATGCTCATAGTACTCCCCCTTGGTCAGGAATACTTCGTCTGCGGCACACAAGATTCAAATGAGTTATTTGCATTGCTAAAAGCCACTAACCTTTTATATAGAAGAGAGCAGCAACGATAATAGATAACAAAGGACTCCCTTGCGGCATCGTCAAGCTCGTCAGGCTCGATGTTTACCCAACGGAGTCGTGAAGAGATTCTTCAAGACAGAATTTTAAAATCCTCACCGCAAATGCATCGCTTGTGCTTCTTGAGCTCGCAGTGGATCCGGCGGAAATGGCGTCCGACGTTGGATCTTCTCTGGCTCGTGTACCGGCACCCGGTGCACTCGTAGACCTTGATGCCCCTGCTCCTTTTGACGATGCAGCAGTCTTCCTGGCTACTGTCCTCCTCGTCGTCCGAGGTAGCCCTGACTTGAGCTGCGTTGCTGCAGGAACGGAGACACGAAAGGAAACTAATTACAGGTGCAAGATGCAAAGGCCTTCTTCGAGGAGCTTTAAACCGCCGGGCACTGCACACACTATATGCTTTTTAAACCGCGTCGCATAAAAACTCGGCAATCGCCTCGTCGAGGATTTACACACCTCGACGACTTTCGGAGTCCCCGGATCCGGAAAATCTTTCACGAGGTATACAGAGAAAAGAGACGCCAAAATCGGTAGAGTACTCACCGCGACATGATGCTCGGCCGAACGGAAAAACCCGGGGATCCACCAACTCCAAGACGAACGTCCTCTCCTCGCACAGACTACTCCAAGGATGATCAAGAGACGCACTCGAGCCTGTCACCTCTTCATTACACACACCGGAGACACACAGGCGGAGGAACAAAGCAGTCAAAACGCACAGTCGCACAAAAACACGGAGACGTACACTCTCGAGAGTCCGGCGACAGACTGCGCCGAAAAGTCCGTTACTCGGCGCGCGAAGTGCGCCGCCGAAAAGACACAGACCGATCGCTAATCACCGCGGCCGTCGATTGTTGCGAGAGTATAAGCTGCACAGCAGGGAGGCTGCGTATACGACTATATACGTCACTATGTGTATACAGCAGCCCTCTTATGCTACCGATGCGCAAAGGTAAACAAGTGTCGCTCGGCTCGTCGGCGCGTTGAGCGGAGGCTTATCGCTTATGGCGTATGTACTGCGCGAAGGTCAAAACAAAACAGTGCGCGGAGCCCTGCACGAGACTGCGCTCCTGTTACGGAATATACGAGAAGACGCGAACGTTTTTTCTCTACAGTAAGTAGTGCCTGCGCCGATTTCGGACTGCACGTGCGGGAGAGGATTACCGGGAAGAGGTGGACACGAGAGAGGAGTGTATCGGAGCTGAGAGGCGATATACTGCGGCTTCTTCGAAGAGGACGAGTGTATATATAGGTATATATAGGTATATATACGTGAGTTGCTCCGGTTGGCTTTTTTTCGACGTAAAATTCGATCGATTTTGATAACGGAGTTTTCGTTTGAAAGTAATACAATTCGTGAGGGCGCATTGAACGTTTTCGGTTTAAAACTGCGAACATAATAAGTACGGAACGGCGAGTCGCGGATAAGTTTATCCGAGCTGTGTTTTAACAAAGCTAGCCGGAGTTACAGGCGCATTAATAATCCGCATTTGTTATAACTTCAAGAGCCGTAATCCCCGAATCATGTTTGTATATCAGTACAAGTTAGTCCGTATTACGTAGAGCTGCATAGCCGTATAAAATACCGCGACGACGAAAGCCCGACTCTTTTGACAAAAAAGCTCTCTCTCGCTGTAACTCCGGTCGTAAGACCAGCGAGATATCGACACGACACGATTAGGTAGCCGTAAAAGGCGTCGGCCCGTGAAAGTTTTGAAGGGCCATGTGGCGCAGCAGCAGACACACACACACACACACACACACACACACACGTGCTCGGGCAGGTGCGCACTTTCCTCGACACTAAAGCTCGGATTGGAAAGTTGGCTTCGTTTTCTTCTCTATGTGCCCTGTGTGTATACATATATACCTATATAGCCAGCACTGGCGCTGTTCGGTTATGGCCGCGCGTTTGTCCGCGCGAGAGCTTGCAGCTGTTTTCACGAGCTCGAACGAGTTGGCTGAATTAACCCGGCGCACACGTGGAGATTGTTCAATTTTATCGCATTGTTGTTGCTCGACGGGAGATGGGGATGTAAACCGGAGTTCGAAAGGGCGCCAGTGCAGTTGTGGAATTTTTTGTTCTGGCGGGAAAAAAAAATTTGAATTGAAATGTGGTCGTGAAAGAGCTTTTGGGACGGGCTTATTGGGCTGTACTGCGTTATACTACGTGTGACAATGGATTTTTAGAAAAATTGTTAGCATGTATTTCTTTCACAATTCCGTCGCAAAATCTCTAAACGCTCCCTTCAACGTCCCGAGTCTCGTCGGACAATATTTGAATTTCAGCATCAGAAAACATGCGAGAATTTCGACGATATTAATGACGATCGAGAGTTTACGCACGTTTAGCAAATATTGATCGTTCGGTATCAATTAAATTTTACCTTTATTTTCCAATGCACGCGCAGCATCCTCGATGTAATTTCATATTGCAGAAGTGATATTAAAACAATTTTCACGCGAATACTTTCGTATCAACCAGCAGAGACTTGCATACCATTTATCAAGTTCCCATAACGCCCAGTTAACACAAAATCAAATTAAGCCACACACATCGTCAGGAGCCAACGAGCAATAAAGCCGGCAGAGTTTAAAACATTTTCCATTACACCGGCGATGATTGAATCAAAATTTCCTGGTAATAACCAAAGTTCGACCCTCGGCACAATAGATCAGTGCGCTCATGTGTGTGTGTAAGTTTCGGTAATGCGCGAGATTAATTTTCACCGTAATTTGATGCTATTCGATAAGTTTGATAATTTTCATTAATCACGAGAAAAAAGCTCGACTCGATTAAAGTGTCGTTCGCATGCGCCGCGAGCGAAACTGCGCAACTTGTATAAATCAAATTTGAAAAAAAGGAGGGAAAATTGCTCGCCTATATATATATGACATACACTACCGCGTCGCAGTTCGTATAGTAATGGGCCTCTGCAGGGCGCAAAAAGAGGGCACTCTGGCGAATTTCCGCGATATATTATAAGTCAATTTGGCGAACGGCGAAAACTTTTTTCTTTCCGCGACTGTACTGCGACAGAGAAAAAAATCGACGACGCTTTTCATAAATCAACTCGAGCGAGCATCATTATTTTCATTTCCGCTTCTGAAAAAACCCTTCCGTGCCGACGACGGAGAGCTGAAAAATTGTCGAGGCCAGTACGTTACTCTGTATATGTACATACATTCGTCTACGTAAAAAGAAGCGCGTTAAATCGCTTTGGAAGCGAATATTCATAGATCCAGGTCGTATTATGTGCTTGCGAAGCTGACAGCCGAACAAAAAGTCGATCATCCCCTTTGACCAACTAAATTTTATTTCGCGGCTTACGCATATACCCATATACTTTATAAAGCGCGCGGAACGACGTCAGCGATCTTTTATCGCGCTTGATTGCGGCTTATCGGATATAAACAGATCGCATACATATAATAGCGACGGTCGACTCCCGGCTCGCGGGTGTCAGCGGGAACTGGCGTAACGAGTATAACGAGCAATTGGAATCCCATCGAGGCCCTTTCCCGCCTCGCGTTTAACGAGTTCCTCTCGCTCTATGTCTATATATACACTTGTATATGGAGATACATAGACATTTGTGTATGGATATATAGAGGTGAACGCAAGTGAGAGAGGCTGCAGCGCACGAAACGCACCTGATTTCCCAGGTGGCTTTCTCTCGGGAGCGCGCGCTCTCTTCGTCGCCTCCGCAGGCGCCCCCCGTTTGTGCGCGGTTTTTCAGCCCTCCCTATATTGGTATGTATATACTCTCGGACGCGATAGTCGAATCGGTCGCGCCTTCCCCTTTTATTTACTCATAACTGCCGCGGATGCGAAAAATTCGAATTTTCATACAGCGTGTATGCGTGCGTTCCCCGGTTTGTACGCGCGCGAGCTTGCAGTGGGTGCATGTCTGCAGGAAAGAATTTTTTTATATAGTCTCGGAATATTCCGCGGAAAGAGAGAGTTTTTTTTGTACATCGCTTGGTGTACGTATGTATAGTAAAAAAGAGTAATATTAGATGAAATTTTAACTAGGTCACGCTGTGTAATTTGTTCAGCGAACACTTTTGGCCCAGAGCTGTTTTAATAAGCTCGCGTCGGGACGTTCGGTCGTTGCGGATTTTTCAGGGACGCAGGAATGCGCGATGCGTTATATATAACGTAATTTTTTAGCGGCGAGTTTACGATGAAAAAGAGCTCGTATACACTTTTTGCTCGTTATATATAACGTTTCATTGTATTCACGCGCGCGGTCGACATTTTTTTGTGTATGGAAATCTCTTTATTATTATACACGCGCGCGTTGGATACAATAAGCTCTCAGAAAAACTCTACTCTCGCATATTTGTAAAATGAAAAGTCGTAATTTTTTCCCCCACGAAAGTTCCCTACTTTTGAAATTCAAATAAAACGCGCATTCAGCACTTAAAAAAAAGTACTTGCCATTCATATATCTAACAAGCTCTTCACATGTAATTTATAAAATCGAGAATACAAAGCTCGTCGCGTTCGGTTCTATAAAAGCCGCGAATTATCCGCTCGAGTTAAAAATGAAAACAATAACGGAAATCTAAAACCGGAGCTATTCAGCTCCAAGAAAAACGAACCTGCGCTATATTTCTCGCAGTAGCGCAAAATTAATAAAGCATGAAGAAACAGCCGTTCCATAAAAGTATACTATCGCAAAAGCTCACCTCAGCCATCGCCGAACAATTCCCCGTACATCCCAGCGATAAAAAGCTCAGCAGCAGCAGCAGCAGCAGCAGCTCTAGGAAAGAAGCTCGGAAGAAAGAGCAGAGAGAAAGAGGACCGTGTGAAATATCGGCTGCTCCCGCTGACCCGGGCGTTGGCTTTGTCGGCGGATTATTATGCAAAAAGTTCGCTGGCGCGTTTCTTCCCCTGATGGACGATTAAAACTTCCGAGCGTCGAATTTACAAATTCCTCGGGGCTGCTGCTGCTGCTGCAGCTAGTGAGAGCAAGCGGCATTTAGTCGTCGGGTTGCAGGCGCCGAATTATACTTTTGGATTCGCAAAGTAGAGCCGCTTTTTACCCCCGGGCGACGCTGCCAGAGAGAGAGAGAGAGAGAGAGAGAGAGAGAGAGAGGTTTTAATCGGCAGAGCAGGGCAGCCGCGTTATGTATGACCTCTGACTCGAGCTTGACAAGTTTTATCCACTTAGCTCTTTTGTTGTTGCCTGGATGAGGACGGGGAAAGATGTTGAAATATACAGGGATTTCTATTCTGCGGTGTAATTTTTTATTTATATTTTTGGCGGGAAATTCGAATATTACGCTTATTTCGGTTCGAGAAGTATCTGCATCAGGATCGCAATTGCGGCATAATCAATTCAATACCATCAATCAGCGATTAAAAAGACAATACGCCCATAACCGCGATAAATACAAATCGCGACGCACACGTCAATGGAAAGCAACACACGATATTACTTTCAATGCGAGCGATAACGCAATTACACAGCGCCGCATGCAAATCGTCAACTGTCCAAATCTTTCCCCGCGAGTAAAACACGAGCGAAGGCCGCGTAGCCGCAAATCGTGAATTATAGCCTTCATTCGAACGCGAAAAACCCATCTAAAACTTTGTTTAAACAAAGCCAATTCCCCGGCAGAGCGGAGATTGCGCAAGACCGTTCGCTCGCGCGCTCGATTTTGCAATTATTCCCGCGGATTGAAGAAAGCGAAGTAACTCTTTTAGCCTTTGATTCGCGTCGCACAAAGGAACAGCTCGAAACACGCGCGGATGGAAAAAAACACTGAGCGAAGCGCTGCGCGAACCGAGAGAAGAGATGGATAAAGGAGAATCGGAGCGACTGCAGGATGTGTAATGGCTCGGATGGACAGGAGGAATAGACATTTTTCCGATATTGATATAATAGAAAAATCTTGACTTTTTTTTTATCGCAAGTCGATGACACACGCGGTTACTTTGTCGAGCTAAATTTGAAAGTGTATCGGGATGTTTTCGAGACGATTCAGCTGTTCAAAGAACTAGCGGTTGTCGACTTCCTTTGAGGTTCAAATTTTTCATAATATACTTACCCGGTATAGCGACAATGAGAAGCTAAGTATGTACTCGTATCGATTATTCATTTTTATACCAATATCGAAGTGAAACGATACATTACGAATGTAAACACGTCGAGCGCTTTAATTATTCGATTCGATTGCTTCTACACAGCATAATAATATGCAGGTTCCCGGCGTAATCCATTATATCTCATAGACAGTTTACAGTGCATCGAACCAGATCAATATACTGCTATTTTATAGTAAGAAATATATAGTAGAGGCGTTAAAGCCCAACTATAACCGGGCGATTTCTCGCATAAAACTCGAGTGCACAGTCGGCTGAATTATTAGGTAATTCATTACGAAAGAGCGTCATTACGCGCGTCATTGCGCAGCTGTTCGCGTTGCCGCGAGTGCGGCTTATTAGCCGATTCCTCAGGTGTTTGGCTAATTTCGCTCCTTATCGCTTCGTTCGTTCTCTCTTTCTGTGAAACCTTGAGAGCTTGTACCTACACAGTATAAAAGGATGAACCTCAAAGAGGATGATCGTTTGGCAAGCTTGTGCAGCGAGAAAAGAATAAAAAAATAAAAGCGTCCTTTACGGAGCTCGTTAAGGGTATCGCGCTATTCATATATAATACACATCGGCTCGTAATCTCTCCGGAGGCGCGTCGACTTCATCGAGCTCTGTATACACACGCGCACACGATTTAAACTCCTCAAGACGTTCCTGCAGGTACATAACCCCTATCCGCACACACACACAAGCGCGGACCTCCTGAGAGAAGTGAGATAAAAGGCCGCATCCGTGAATAGCGTAACGAGAGCGGCAATCATCGGCGGCCCTCGGCCAACTCCGTTCTCTTCGCCGCGGCGCGAGCGCGGAGGCCGGTAGATGGCGCGGCGGCGAGTACGTGTGTCGTTGACAGCGACTGCTCCCGCGCACAGTCGGCTTGAGGATCCGCTCGTGGCCGGGCGGTCGCGCTTCTTCTCCTTCTCGTAGCTCGCAAACTCTTCACCTGTTCCATCTTTCTCTCGTCACTCGTGTGTTCTGCGGAGGATAGTATACCTACTGCAGCACGTATATACAGTCATATACGGAGGAGGAAAGCGGTGACGGCCTTCGCGGTGTATAATATACTGTATACGTTATATATACCGCGCGCTCACGACTATACTTTCTCCCGCGCGACCTCACGGTGTTCTCGGCTTTTTGGTTCTTTTTTTTCCTACGAGTACACGCGCGCGAGCCGGATGCGAGAAGTGTCATCCTCCTTTCGGGCTGCTCGGAACCTGTTCTGAAATATCTAGGATACACGGAGTCGCTTGGTTTCGGAGCTGTAGAAAAAAGTGCGCTTTGGTTTTGTTTTCTCGTGCAGCAGCACCTGAAGCAGCATTCCACGAGGACGTGTACACCGCAGTGCAACTGTACTCGCCGACACGTCTACTGGACACACATGTGAGTAGATCGGAACCAACTTAATCTGTTCTTCTTCTGTGCGTGTGTGTTTGTGTGTAGATGCGCTAAAAGGGACCCTAACCTCGAAGGTTCTGTATACACCGAAAAAATAACAGCGAAAAGAGGAGAGTCGAAAGGAAGGTCGCGCAAGAGGAAAAAAAGAATCTCGGCGGCGAGGAGAATGCTGCCCCCCCCCTTTTCGAGCTTAATCGAAATTCCGCTGGGCGGCCAATTAAAAATGCCACCGCCGACAACGGAATCTCCTCTCCGTTCCTTACATACACATACCGCGAGCGCGCGAGCACTGCACGACGTTTAATCCGCGCACGGCAATTAAAGCGTCGCTCTCTCTAATTTCATTTACCTCACACCCACACACTCGCGCGCGTGCAGTGGCCGGACGGTAACCCCGATCGTGCGCTGGTGTGCGTGTTCTTTCTCCTGCTTATACATACTTGGAAGAGACTGGACGCGAATAAGAGAGAGAGAGAGAGAGAGAGAGAGAGAGAGAGAGAGAGAGAGAGAGAGAGAGAGAGGTTGCTTTCGTTTCGCGGTGCTGTACACGCGGCGGACTTAGAGAGTATAGGGTAGGGAGAGAGAGAGAGAAGTCGGTGCAGCAGCACGCACAGCTCGTCCTGTGTATAGCTCTGTATACGTGGAGCGTATCTCTGCTGGGTATACCTGCTGGGAGAGCTAATGCGTCGCGGGACTTATCGGAATTTCAGGTGCGTGTGTGTAAGGCTGAGTGGACGCCGCGGCGAGTTTTATTCTATTGATTTCGGGGAGAGGCTTTTTGTGTGTACGGCCGGTTATTACGCACGGGCACGTGTTATACTCGTGGGTTCTAACGGCCCTTGGAGATTTTATCCGTACCAGCTGATATCGAGGTAAACAAACAGGCATTTTTGGATAGATTACGGACAAGCATCAGGCGGCATTAAAATCGGTTCGAGGAAAAATTGGGTACACTCGCCGATAAGCACCCGCAACTGCAATAAAAGTCGCCTTAATCTCGCCACTGTAAAGCGCTGCAATCGTCGTGATTACCGTTATGATGACTTTTACGATATAATTCCTCTCTTATCGCCGCAGACGTATACGTGTATGCAGTATATCCATATCCCCCCGGCTTTGAGAATTCTAATTCGGGAGAAATCGCGTATAACGCGCCATACGCCGCCACGCGTTATCTATCGATAAACAAATCACGTGCGTGTGCGTATAGCGCGAGTACCGGGAAAAACAGAAGGCCGCTGCTGCTGCAGCGTTTGCGCGCGACTGAATGCGCGCCTAATGATCGGTGAAATTGTTATACACTCGCGTCTATATATACAGTACACAAAGACATTACGCTCGCGGATTAGAAACGAGGCGAGGGAAATGGGGCGCAAATGTGTGGCGATAAATCAGCGGTGAAAAATTTTCCAGATATCGGTGCTCGTATAAGAGTATATCTGTGCTGTATGAGCGATAAGCAGCGTAAATAATCTAAAAAAGCGATCTCCCGTTTCAATTACGCCGGAGAGGACGGATACAAAAAGCAGAGAAAGAGAGAGAAGTACACAGGATGGGGGATACGGACACGAGGCGGAAGAAGAAAATTGGTTAAAAAAGCAGTCGGTCGCGCGCGCCGGCACTTGAACCGCTTCGCTCACTCTCTCTCTCTCTCTCTCTCTCTCTCTCTCTCTCTCTCTCTCTCTCTCTCTCTCTCTCGGTGTTCGTATGTGTGTGTGTCTACCTACTAGTGTATAGACGTTAGTAGCTACTGCCGTTTGACTTCCGGCGCGCCGGCGTGTAACGACATCGCAATTACATCGCAATCAATCTCGGGACGGGGCCAGAGAGGAAAGGGGGGGGGGAGTGTGTAGTATGCTTTTCGCGTTGTAGATAATTATATGCGTGATGCGGAGGTAGTTTTGCGAGAGGATGAAGTGCTGGTAGTCGGAGAGGCTGATAATTAACGCGCGCTGACGCTGGGATGAGGAGCTAGGAGAGGTTTTTTGGCTGATGCGCTAAGCGGCTGAAAGTTTGCTGATGAGCTGCCGGGTTGGAGCGGATTAGACTATATGGGCTCGTGTACTCGTTGTTAATTTTGCTCCTCTAGAGCTATAATAACGCGAGGACAATCGCAGGAATTTCGTTATCGAAAACGTTGTGTCTAAAAGGGTTTGTTGCAGGCTTCTGAAAAATATTTTTAATTAACTTTCGCTTCGGCATCCGCGTATCAAACGAAAATACTCTTGGGCGCATATTTTTCCTCGCCGACAATCCAATCATCCTCTCATACTCTGTATTATTATTAGCCTCGTCGTGAGATAGGAAAACACGTTCAACCAGGTCAGAACCCATTAGAATAATATGTGGGCAAGATATTTGTTCATGCATAGGCGTCTCTCTCTTCTCTCTGTCTCTCTCTCTCTCTCTCTCTCTCTCTCTCTCTCTCTCTCTCTCTCTCTCTCTCTCTCTCTCTCGAAATAACGATAAATATTTAAGCGCATAAGAGAACGGGCAGTAAAACTTTCATGATTTTCCAAAGGCTTTTGGTATATGAAGCACAGGTATATAATTTATGCGGGAATATAAACGCTTGAGAAATGTGTTGCACACGATGACGCATCACAATAGAAATTTAACTCTTCTCGCTGTATACAAGCAGACGTACCTCCGGGTCATGGATTTTAATGAAACGCCGCTCGCTGTGTATTTCCCGAACACAATGTATGCATATACTTATACAAGCCATCATCAATATACGCTCGCCAATCATCTAGAAAGCCTCTCGACGAAATTCACTAAAAAAACGTACGCGTCGTCGTTACAAACGCACTTACGAGAGCTGAGCGCGCGCGAAATGTAAGCTGTTGTTAAAAAAAGAAGGAAAATCTGAAATTGGATCTATACGACGACGAGATGTTATTCTTGAGCTCTCGCGAATTCGAGCTTTTGAGTCCTAGAAAGTTTCGGTTTCAAATTGAAGAATAACTTTCTCTCCCTCCCTCTCGCGGCGCCGCTCATCTCGTTTTCTTTTTTAAAAAGGATCCCCCCGGAAGCGACCGCGGATTTATCCTCTCCGCTGAAATTACGAGCAACTTCGTTATGAGATCATTTGAATGGAATAAAGGCGAATCGTTTGCCTCCTCTCGGCTTGATTAAAAGTTCGACGTGATTCGATCTGCGCGTGAACGGCCTGACATCCATATATCCATAGTAAAAAAATCCCCTCTTCTGATCTCGTCGCGTCAAAAAGGACGACGAGAGGTTTTCGAAAATTCCAGCGAACCCAGAGCGCAGTGCGGCAAGTCGGTCAGTTATAAATTTCGAATGTTCTCGCGTTTCAGTGACTATCTCATCCTCGCTCGGTGTGTACACACGCTTTTGACATCGTCGTCCTCTCCCGATAACGATCCCTGGCTGCATTATTCGCGAATCGTTGGATAATTAAGCGGCTCCCTTCCCCCTCGGGGTATCCCTTCGGCCGAGAGGACAAAAAAGGCGCGAGGCCCGATCGATTTCCTTATCAAATCTTTGTCTTCCCTCCGCCGCCGCGGCGGCGCAAGAACGACTTTATTAGAATAGCCTGAGGGAGAGAGAGAGAGAGAGAGAGAGAGAGAGAGAGAGAGAGAGAGAGAGAGAGAGAGACGGAGGGTAGAGGGGAGAGAAAGGCCATTGTGTTCGGAAATCGATCGATCAGATTTGCCTGTGTAAAACAACTCGTTAGCTCTTTTTTATACACATTATAAAAAACGAAGCTCTCTCTCCACTGTCTACACAGAGAGTGTGCAGTAGTGCGGTGATAGCGAAACCGCTATTAGGAGAAAAAAGCGCGCACCTGCGCTCTATCTCTCTCGCAAAGCTTTAATTAGCGAAGAACGCAGCGCAAGAGAGGGAAATTAAACCGCGCTATATGTGGTCATGCCGGCTCTTCGAACGAGTGTATATATTATGCGGCATTTATTTATCGGGTGTAAAGACGCGCCGGATTAACCGGTTTATCCACTCTCGCTCCGCGTGCAGCGTTAACGATTGTTATCGTCGTTGAACATTTTTTCATCATTTTCCGATGCTCTCCTCGTTTAATATCCTGCTGGAGGGAAGACAGAAAAAAATCGGCGTATATTTGAGGAATGTTACATGCCGCTGCATAAAAAAATTATGGGACAGAGATACACAGCCGGCAGCAGCAGGAGCGAGGAATTCCTTCGGAATTCTCAACTCCGGCGGCGGCTGCTGCGGCGGCGCATGCACATCTCGGCCAACCTCAAGCTCCATTTAAAATATTCACCTTCAGCCCGAAAGAGAGTTTCGCGACGACACGCGCGTATTCAAGGAAACTCGAGACTATATCTCTCGCCGTTGCTTTATTAATCCCCCGCGCGCGCTCGCGAAAGCGTATCTCTTCGTCCTCTCTCGCGATTGCATATGATTTAATTTTACAACGCGGATTTTATTATTGTGTGTACGCGATATGTTCTCTGTGAAAAAAAAATTAAGGAAAAATGACGTTATAGCGTGGAAAAATTTTGGAGAAGAGAGGATAATACAAAAGCGTTTATCGCCCCGCGCGCGGGGCTTTACACTCGGGCGCAGCTGGCGCGTTAAGTGGGCCGTGACGTGATCGATTTCGCGGGCGGACATACTCACACACATACACACAGCTATGTGGCGCAAAAGCGGCGATTGTCGCGTTATTATTAATGCACGCCCGGCGTCGTCGTCGTCGACGGCGATTTGAATATCGTTTGAAAAAAGCGTGAGCCTCGTAAACGCCAGCTATAGGTATAGTATGCACATCGGCGTGGGATAGCGTTATGGGTGAACGTAAACACAGAAGATAGTAAGGCTTTTCTTTCGATGCCGCCGGCGTTTTGAAAAGGGGAAATCGGGAACGGTGATAACTTGAGCTTAATTATGTGAAGCAGGTATGTTACACACAGAGGAAGGGAAACACCTGTGATTGTTTGCCGATTCTTACGTGAGCGGTGGAGAGGAAATTTTGCGTCAGAAATAAATCAACGATAATAAAAGGCAATATAATCAAGTCGTATGCATAAACATTTTCGTATAACGCGCGAGTTTGCCGTGTTTTCACACACGTAATACAAAATTCTCGCGATCTAGTTGCGCAACGACGTTCACTTTATTTTTTTCGTTCATTATACATACGCTGATTATCGCAACATCCCATCCTCTATTATACCTGGCGCATTTCCAAATTACAGTAATGAGCATTCACGCTACATAGAAAAACACAATCTCCTCATTACGAAATTCTCTCGCTCGCTCGTACACACACACACACACACACACACACACACGCGCGCGCACACACACAACGGACCAAAAATAATTCGAAAAAAGAAAACCATCAGCATCAAAAAGCAGCCGAGCTCACACAGCGGCGCACAATAAGCGCCCACGCGCGGTGTCCGTCTAGTTGATCCGCGTCGCCGCAGCTTTTCGTTCCCCAAACGAAATGCAATGCATCTTTAATTAAATCTCTCTTTCTCTTCTCCCGCACAGAGCAGCAGCCCCTGGGTGTATCCCCGATGCAGTTAACCGAGAGGGAAGGGGGGTCAGAGGCTTTAGCCGTTTAAATTTATTCCGTGCATTTCAATCTGCAGCAGCAGAGCGTTGGTATATTTGGCTTTCTCTCTCACTCCCCCGCAATTCTTGATCCTGTACCGGCCCCGCTTGCTCATATACGTATGTTTTTGCGAATTTGCGCGGCTTGGAGAATAAATAAAAGACGAGCTAGCTGCTCTCGGGCCGAGATTGCCTCCGCGCTGCACTGCTTCGCAGAGAGAGAGAGAGAGAGAGAGAGAGAGAGAGAGAGAGAGAGAGAGAGAGAGAGAGAGAGCCGGACTGCTATGAAAATGAGCGGACGAACATCAGATGCTGCGGAGCTGCAGCGCGAGTTATCTTGCGGAAAAAGCGCGCGCGGCTGTTTGCGTAGTACTATCGCGCTGTGTATACGGTTAAATAATAATTTCTCGATTGCGCAATTCTCATTACTCGACGGATAGAGAGAGGGTACAGTGGATTACGTCAAAAATTGCCGCGCGGCGATTCTGTGGATGAATTAATCACGCGCGTATACGCGGTCGGCTCTGGTTGTATGGTATACATAGGGACGTATCTGAAATGTGCATCGGTGTGTTTTTGTGTGTATTAATTCGCGTCCGGTTGCCGCATACGTTCCGCGCTGAATGTTTAATCTCGCGTCTAACCGATTGCGATCAGTCCTCTCTATGTACACTCTACTGCAATGTCGAAAGTGCAAAACACAACGACTGGATTCCGCACATTTAGGCTTTTACTTTTTCGCTCGCGAGAAACGCCTTAAAAGTAGGGTAATTTTTCAACTTCCCCCTGTACAGACAGAGCGGATTGCCGTTCCGTGTCGGTGCGCGTGTCCTAACCTCGTTCTCCTTATTTTCGCGCGTGATACATGTATATGCTTGCTTGTCGGTGTGTAGATGCTCTCGTTCGCTTTAATTCGATACAGCCTCCAGCGGCCAATTACCGAGACGTGTGTGTGTGCTCTCTGGGTTTGGTGATGTGTATACCTGCTTTTGAAGTGTCAAAGGATACATATGCTTGACGTGGGTTTTGATATCCATTTTTGAAGTATACAGTTTGTTAAACTGAACGACAGTAACTTCGCGAGGTGTAAATACAAGTTAGTTGAGGTCGATAGGGACCGCGATACGTCGATGAATATTTATCAGTTTCAAGTAGGTATCTCTCGAGATGTAAAATGACAGATTCAACAGACACCTTCGCGTTTTCCGAATATAAAACTGCGCTCGCGAGAGATCATTTGACCCAGTTTCCGCATTTTGTACATTTCAAGATCCCTTAAAAAATGCATCCGCTTATAGCGGACCACAATAGACACCGCAGCAGAAACGCGTTTCTCCGACATCGGGTCAGTGTGTCAGCTCGCTGTCACATTTATTTTTCTAACACGTCTGGCACTTCCTTATCTTCTCTAAATACAAAGCCGTCGTCGCGATATCACCTTCCATACACTACACCGTCAATCACGTGTGCCGCGTCGCATCGAAGCTCGCGTCTATCCTTATCACTAGCAATTATTGAACATTTAACTACCATTTACTCGCGCTTCGAGCCACTTTTTATCATCGCTCGCTAACGAGCACTTGTAGCACCTGTACTTTCGCTCGCCGCGGCAATTATATGCGCGCACTCCGTTCGTTCACGCCCCAAAACTCGAAAGACTCATCGCGGTAATAACGATTCTCCCATCGCAATCAGCTGCTATCCCGATAATCCACCGCTGCTGCACATCACTCGTAGAAATGCAGGTACTATTTTCGCGCCTATAATCCATACTATCCATATAAATCCCCAGCAGTATAGTATAGGTATATATGTAGTAGTAGAGGGCGCAGTAAAAGAGAACCGCACACCCGGTCTCTTCTGCCCGGCGAAGCTATCGAGTTCCTTGCATATTGATAGCGCGCGCGTCGACTGATTAATTATTATGCCGGAATTCTGGGGGATTGCCGAGAGCTGCACCGCCGCCGCTCATGCATATTCCTCAGTTCGCTGCAGCTCTCCCGCTCGAAAGTCTAGAAGATTACGTGCGAGCACGAATCAAGCGAAAGCACGCGCCGTTCGCTTGTACTCTATATAGCTATATACATTTGGTTTAGAGAGAGAAGGGGGTGCTATATGTATACACGTGGATGCGACTACGACGACAACTTTTCGCCGGATTCCCGTGTTTTTTTCTGAGAGGGAATGAGGAGCGATTTTTACGCGACGATGCGTTATTTACGATCCGATTTTACTTTCAAATGCTCCGAGTCGAAGCCGCATGGAAAGTGCGGCGGGTTATACCGCGGCATCGAAGGGAGAAAGAGAGACGGCGAATATAAAGTCCAGTATAATTATTTGTCTATCTCGGTGAGACATCGAGGATATAGCTATATATACATGCGATGACACGCGATGCTGTGCGCGAGGGGAGACGCACAGACACCGACACCTGAGATTGCTGGCGTTCGTTTATAGGGGGGGGGGGGCTATATGGGGGGAACCGATCCGAGAGAGCGAGCGCCTTTCGCTTTTCGCTCTATGGGTTAACTCGTTCGCGTTAGAACGGCCGCGAGCTATGACGCTGCTGCTGCTGCGTTTAAAGGGGAATGGCGAGTATTGGATATTTGCGCGCGCAGGTGTTGGAATCATTTTTTTTGTCGAGGAATCGTTTGAACGCTCGGGTTCTTTTTTCAGACTGTGGTTGGTTTGCGCTGATAACGTATTGGAGCGTTGCTTAGAGCGTGGAACGATTTTGTCGGGATGTTTCGAATATAGATAATAAAAACGATTCATATAATAACTCTCGACACACAGGCGTACACCTAAAATCCCCGTAAATCAGCAGTACAATCCTTCGTCCATATAATACCACCAGCGCACAGCGCTAAAATCACGCGAAACCCGAAAGCCAAGACAAAGAGACTCAACTCACATTGGCACAAAAGAGCGAATCGCACACACGGAGAGAGACAAGGTCGGCTAAACAACTCTCCGTATAGAACGTCGGTTATTTCGCGGCGTAGACAACGTGTACTCGGTGTATGAACGCCGCGGCGGCGCGTAATGGGCAGCCATTTAAATTTTAAATGGCCGAGCGGAGCAGCAGCAGCAGCCGTCCAAGCGAACCGTTGCACCGCGCGAGTAAGCGCTAGCGCGCTCATCGGGTCAGATAGCTGTAATTCGTCGCTTCCTTCGTATACACACACATACACACAATGCACTGGTGTGTATGCTGCGCTGCAGCTAGTTTCTCTATCGGCCTCTTTCGTCGCGTATATAAACAGAACCTCGACGATTTGCAAGGCTCTGTGTTTACACGCGCTTGTATATATGTATAAAGTATGGATATACTATACGTGGAGGAATGTGCAGCTGTGTGTAGGGGGTGTAGGGCTGTGTATATATCGGTGATCCGAACTCTCGTGCGGCGACGAGTAATTGCTTTTCGAAACTCGAGCGCGATGAGCCCGAGGCCTCTTTCCTCTCATACTCGGACTCTCGCGTCGTCGACGCCAATGCTGTGTATATAGCTCTCTACAGGACACACGACGACTGCTGGCTGGTTGCTTCTTGTCGTCGTCGTCGTCGTCGTCGAGTCCAAAAAGTCGGGTCGATAAGTTGCGAGTCCGAAAAGTCAATATTGCTGGCTGCAGCCGTTGGAAATTCGCGCGGGAGCTTTCAAGTTTGTTCGCTGCGAGAAAAAAAATCTATTTTCGAGCTGAAAAAAATCACGCGTCGTATTTTACGATACACCCGGGAATCATTTAATCAGGAGAAGAATAATCGCTACGCGGACACAATGAGCAGCAGTAACCGGACGCGTACACATTCAACGTACGCTGAGGATTCGCACATTAATACACGCGGCGGCGACGGTTCTTTTCTCGCCGTGAATCACATCGACAGGTCATTCATCAGTCGGACTAATACAAGGCACTTAGCTCACCGCGTCTCCGCGGACCGTGACTCGTCAGCTCAGCCGCTATCGTCCACACACGCGGCTCTTACGTATCCGAGCAAGTATCCCAGAACCTCTCTCTCTCTCTCTCTCTCTCTCTCTCTCTCTCTCTCTCTCTCTCTCTCTCTCTGTCGGTATCATCATCAGCCACGGCGCACACAGAACTCCGGAGGAGAGACATATCCCCGGCTCTCTCTCTCTCTCTCTCGAGATTACGTTCTGGAGATTTGCGGCGGCGATGATCGTGCTTGATAATCTCGATTAAGCCGCGGCGATGGTGTGAACGTGGCCTAACGGTGCGAGGCCTTCTCTCTCTCTCTCTCTCTCTCTCTCTCTCTCTCTCTCTCTCTCTCTCTCTCTCTCTCTCTCTCGCTCCTTACGGTTCTCTCCCTCGCGCGACCTCCTCTTCTCTTGCTGCGCTGCATCTCTCTCGTATATACACAAGCATGTGGTTGGACCGGTTGACTCGACCTCTTCGTTTTTCCTCTAAGCTTCGCGGCCTGCATTCTCGCTACCTCTATGTATACGGGTTATACAGGAGAGAGAGAGAGAGAGAGAGAGAGAGAGAGAGAGAGAGAGAGAGAGAGAGAGAGCTCGGCTTATTCGGTCGCGAGTTTTGCAGGTGCCCCGTATAATACCGCGTGGTCCGTTTGAGATAGAGTCGCGCGCGGGTCTCCATGTAGACCTGTAGCAGGGAAGCCAGTGTGTGTGCTCACTCTCATGCTACGGTATACGTATCTGCAGTAGAAGAGGAGGCCAAGTCAGTGTCGGCGCGGCGGAGATTCCGATAATCCGAGTCCCTCTCTCTCTCTCTCTCTCTCTCTCTGGATATTCGACGATCCTGCAGCAGCGTCATGCATGAGTTCGCCCTCGAGTTTCGGATTCCCTTATTCTCTTTCTCTCTCTCTCTGCGGTCGCGAGTGTACGTGCAGCGTCGACTCGCTCGGATTTTATTACCCGAGCAAGAGGGGAAAGAGAGATAATCGTCGGCTTGTTTGTGAGCGTGCGTGTGGGTGTAGGTACGTAAGTATATAACGTGTGCGCAAAAACGAATGTTATTGTTCGCTGTCCTTTCAGCAGAGATTCCGAGCGTTATATGCACAGCGTGTGTATTTTCCATGCGCCGTTAATTCTTTTCTCTTCCGACACGAAATATTGACACCCAAAGCTTCAAGAGGATCGGCGGCCGCGCGCGTCAGTTCGTAGATAAGTACCTAAACCCGCTCGCCCGTCGCTCATCCGAAACGTCGATACCAACACTTCGCCTTAATTGCCGTCAATGCTCTCTTCGAAAGGATATGTATTCTCCGGAAGCAAAGGGGCATATCGTATGGAATACAGCCGCTGCACTACTGCCATCTCGAAATTCGCCTCTTCAGAGCGGCAGTGCCTCTCTCTCTCGAGTGACTGTTAAGAATTTTGCGCGATTCATACTCGCGAGCTGGAAAGTGCTTTTACCGGGGCTTTCAATAATACTCTCCCCTGCGCAGCAGCTTCCCGACTCGCTGCTGCATGCCGCTGGCTCCCGTTATACGCGTGCTTCTCTCAAAGCACGCATTTTTGCAGTATAGCCAGTATAGCGCACAGCCTCTTTCTCTGCATGCATGTGCTCCGCCGAGGGATAAACGAGGACGCGATCGCGATCTTCGACGTGTTTCGCAAGAGCTATAGCCTGGCTATGTACGTCTGCTTGTACAGATAGATGTAACAGCGAATACACGTTCTCATTCGGGGTATTCTGGTCGAGGCGAGCGACAGTTCGCAGGTGAGGCTGCTCGTCTTCGCGAGAGTATAGAGCTGACGCTGCGATTTCATCTCGCTAGCTCGCTATTTCAGCCTGGGAATCGATACACTACACCACAGCAGCAGCGGCATAGCGGAGGACGGAGAGGCTTTACGATGTCGTTGCTGGCTTTAGAGCCGGCTATCGTCTCTAACGACGCCCGATTATTTGCGTGGCATGAGACGGACGGAGAGAGCGAGCGAGAGCATAACCCCCGCAATTAATGACACTGTTATACAAGACGGCTGGAGGAGGAAGCTAATGCTCGCCGCGGATTAGGATGTATTTGTTATCTTTGAGCTGACGTTGCCTGGCTTCTGGGCTTCTCTCTCTCTCTCTCTCTCTCTCTCTCTCTCTCTCTCTCTCCCGCTCTCTCCCTCTCAGTTTTATGCTTGGAAAAATATGACCGAGTTTTTTTCACTGCTAATTGCCGTACCGGCGATTCTCTCTCTCCCTCTCCTTTCTTGCTGCCGCGAGCCGCAGTTTTGTTTAAGTGCCGCAGCCGCTCGCTCAAGGTTCCCGAGCTCCAGATTTTTCCTCGCGAAAATGAAGGTATATATATACTTTTTGCCCTCTCGAATATGCACACCGAAGCTTCTCTCTCTCTAAAATAAGCTCTCCTCGCGCGATCGGCGAGATAATTTCGGAATCGCGTTACTGCCTTATTTACCAAGTTTAAATCTGCCTAAGCTCAGCGCTAACTCGATGCAAAAGTTATGTGCTCGCTGATTAACTCACAGCAGCAGCAGCAGCGGCGGCGGCGGCGGCCAACTATGCCATCGGGCTATCGAAAAATCTTCTTCGTCGGACCCGACGCTTGTTTCTCTCGCTATCCCGTACCCAGCTCCTCCGCGCCTTATTCTCGTTAGCCTTGATTTACGGGGCTTTCGTCGCGCTTGCTTGCGTCCAACCCTTCTGCTCTTTTTTCCGAGCGAATTACATAAAATAGCCCCATCCACGGGGACGGCGACTTTGTTCGGACTCAATTAAAACTGCTTTTCTTCCGCGCAGCTGCTCGGGAAACTTTTCGACGCCCGGCGCCGCCGTTGTGACGCTTCGTGTATACAGTTCTAGCGGAGGGTTGTGCTTACGGCCCGCACTGCCGGCATGCACACAAACAAACATTATTGGAGAGAGGGAGCTACTGCTGCACTTATACAGCGGCTGTACACTTTATTCTTTATAATGATTTCCTTGTATACGGAGCCGACTTATTTGGCGCAGAGTTGCTCTTGCTGCGTGCGCGTGTTATATTGTGTTCTCGCTCCTTTGTAGCACTACTGCTCGAAAGGCTATGCAGTTTATTAAACAAATTAAAGCCTGACCAAAGCGTTTTGACAAGCGTCGCGCAGCGATAGAGGGTAGACCATGTGCGGTAGGGGTTTTCGGAAGGCTGCTGCAACAATATTAGTTACTAACTAATTTTACGAGCACGCATATTGTTCGAAATTGAATTCCGCGCCCAGCAGTAGTTACCACGGACCTTCCAGAGAGAGAGCTGTGTACGTGCCGCGGACCCGAGCACGTCCGGAACTCTTAAAACAAATTCCCTCTCTCTCTCTCTCTTTCGCGAAAATTGCAGCGAATTCCTCAGAATTTTTCAGAGTCATATTACTATTGCTCGCTCATTTTTCCAGAGTCGTACGCAGAGACCGTATTCCTTACTTTGTACCGCTCTCTCTCTCTCTCACGTACGAGTATATACGGGCGTCAGAGGGAGTCGAACTATCTATCCTCGCTGTACAGAGAAACAAGAGGCTAATGCAATAGAAGCGTACACAGAGAGGTAGAACGAGAGAGAGAGAGAGAGAGAGAGAGAGAGAGAGAGAGAGAGAGAGAGAGAGACTCTGGGCACAGTGGCTTTGCAGCAGTGCGCTGGCATATAGCGCTACTATATTTGCTACGTAGCGTAACGTCAGGCTTGCCGCGCCAATGAGCTAATCAAAGGGGACGATGAAGGCGGCGGAGGTTCGAATGTCGGTATGCTGCGCGCAAACGAGGGGAGAGTGAATGACTGCGTACGTGCGCTCGCGCGCGCGCGCGTGTGTGTCTGTGTATAGGTATATCGCGTTTGTCGCTGCAAGAGAGAGAAAGCCGAGAGAGGCGAGCGTAGGAGTGTCGATGCTCTTTATGCGTGCGCTGCGTGTGTTATGTGCTGCAGTGCACCGAGTGATGCATTGCGTTCAGTTGCGCTATTCTCCGAGGCTGCGCTGAGTAGGTATACTGAGCATTCGTTCGTTGGACTGTGTATAGAGAATTGTGTGTAGTTGATAAGCGTTGTTATGAGGAGAGATGCCATTCTGCTAAGCAATAGTAGCCTGCTTTCCCCTCCCTTCGACTTGCCGATTATAACCCAGTCTATGACTGGCGCCGATAGGTGGCGTATGGTCGTTTTTCTATTTTCCTCCCGAGTCTACATATACTACTGGTTGAGTACATGGCTTGGAGTCGATAATTCATTAAGCCCGTGCCGAAACAGATAAGGGCTTTCTCTGCGTTTTACTTTCTTTATATTATACCTGCACTTTCGTCAGTGTAATACTCATAATTTGCAAGCTTTCGAGCTGCTAGATATCAAGTTCTCCTCAACGAATATAGCTGAGGAATCCTAACGATCGCATACAATCTTCCGAATCAACCGATTAAAACAAAGCTCCCTCGAAAAATCCGTAAATCAAGCCATCATCAAGCGCGCGCGTCACTCCCATATCCATCTCCGTCTCTTGAACTTCGCGCACGTCTTCCCTCGCGCACATCGGAACCGACATATATATCTCTTGCGCGAAAGGCCGCGATATACACGAGAGAGAGAGAGAGAGAGCGTGTACAGCGAGAGCTGTACGCGGGATAAGCGGGTCATTACAGCGCGGACCGCGGCATTAATTCTCCCCGAGACAATTATACACTGTGTGTGTGTGCGTGTGTGTGTGTGCGCGCGCGCGTGTGTGTGTGTGTACATAGCGCGTGGAGGGACGGACGGGACGGGAAGGGGATTCGCGAACGCAAATTGCGCCGGTAAATTCGATCTACTCGCATTCTATGGCCGTACATTACTTGCGCTCGGAGTTATGTATCTCTCTCTCTCTCTCTCTCTCTCTCTCTCTCTCTCTCTCTCTCTCTCTCTCTCTCTCTCTCTCTCTCTCGTGTACACGCCGTACTACCGCCACCGCTGTTATCTGCAAGCCGTGTCGAGCTTCTTCTTTTCGCGCCAACAGCGGTATAATCGATTCCGATCCGCTACGAGAACAATGGTCCTTCGTCAAGTATAGCGGTTTGTGTCGCGCGACTGCTCACCCCCTTCTCTCGGCTAAAGTTGAATTATATATGCAGCCGCCGAGAGTGGGAAATTGGGTCGTCGCGCGCATAAACCACGTTTACGTGTACTGCCTCCTGGCTTTTTTTCAGTTTGTTTGCCTATTTCCTTGCGCTCCGATTAAATTCTCGAATTTTCCCGCGTAAACGCGAGGCGAACTTTTTCGCTGCGAAACTCGATATTGAAAACTGGCCTGTGCGCACAGCAGCAGCATGTAACTGAATTATTCTGCGGCGCTACAACTACCATTTTTCCCTCGAAAACTCTCCCCCGCGCGACACTTTTCAATCATCGTCGCGCTCTGCCACTGCATCGCGCGAGACAATGGCATTGTGCGCGATTTCCTCCCCCGTATACACACACAACAACAGCAACAACAACAACAACAACTTTGCAGCCGCCGCGATAAAATTGCGGCGGCTAAAGAAAAAAGGCTCTCTCTCTCCCTCGACTGCACACACACAGACAGGGCAAAAAGCACAGGCAGTGGCTGTATGCTACTCCCTCTCTTTCGTTTGATCGATGAAAATCGCCGGGTGCAGGCGGAGGTGCCAAAGATACAATCGCCGCGGGGAGAGAGAAACACGAGCTCACGGCATCGGGACATTTTTCAAAGGCCTATTTCGAGGTTGAACCGCCGCCGACGCTGAGGAAATTAATGCGCGCAAGTAGAGAGAGAGAGAGAGAGAGAGAGAGAGAGAGAGAGAGAGAGAGAGAGAGAGAGAGAGAGAGAGAGAGAGAGAGAGAGATTTCGAACTGGTAGAATTACCGAGTTGCTGACCCCCACTTCTTCTTCCTCGCTTTGTATGTTCAGTTGTACGAGTTCTCTCTCTTGCGGTAATCAATTTGTGAATTATACAGTTCGTACGCTTGGCCATTAGGGCCTGCGTATGTTCACGTGTACTTGAGCGAATTGATGTGTGTCAAAGGCGTTATTGCTTCAGAATTTGAGACTGTTATAACGTTCAACAATGCTCTTATAACCTATATTCGACCATTATTAAGTTCTTCGAATTCCGAATAAGTCGATGGATAAATCATCAACTTGCCGCATGCATTCATTTTTCCCCATGAGCCAGAGCGTGATTAGCATAGTAATTGATTCGAAAGCTCGATTCTCGAGCGTATAATTTCATGCAAATTAAATCCCGCAAAAGTCTCAATTTCCCCGATAAAAAGCCCAGTAAAAAAGCCCAATCTCAATACACATCTCGGCGGCGAAAAATTGAGATCCAAACGCAATCCCATCTCCGCGGGCAGAAAAAAATCCGCCCCATTAGATTAGATATCCTCGTACGGCACGTCGTCAATTGCCGGATGATAATACACTGCTCGCGCGGAAAGCGACGCGGAGAGGGAAGAGAAAAAATTCATTAACTGCGCGATGAGAATTCTCATCTCGGCTGCCGCCGCTTATTCTCGGTCAACGAGCCTCTCCTCCGCGCAAGAAAAACTCGGCCGCCGGGGTATATATGACTAAGACGCTCGAACGAGAGGAAAGAAGCTCTCCCTCTTCACAATCTAGAACCGAGTGCCTGCATATTCCGCGGGAGGATCGAGACGGAAGCCATTAATGGCGGAGGAAAATTTAAACGGAGAAATGCCCTCCTCCCCCACCGGGAATACGCGTCCGCTTATGCGAGTTCCATATACACACATTGTGCGCAAGGTCAGCTTCCGGTACGCGTATACTCATATATAGTCGACTGCTACTACGGCAAAGTACCTCAATCTCTTTGCCGCCGCCGCTGCTGCTGCTGCTGGCGGAGAGAAAAAGGCGCAAAAAAGCGTCGTCGACGTCGACGTATATAGGGGCGGCCGGAACTGGAGCGAAAAGGAGAGGCCCTTTTCTTCTTTGATCGAGCTGGCGGCGCGCTCCAGTTCTCTCTCGGCGCTCTCTCGAAATTTGAATTCTCTCCACAGGCTACACCCACGCCCACGCGCCTAAACATAATACTCCGCGCGCGCGCGCGCGCTCTCGGATTAAAAAATCGCGCGCGTTCCGGCGGTGAAAAATTTTCCGCGAGCGCGCCGCGCCATAGCTGCAATTAATGGGGTAGCGCGCGTAAAAATGAAGCGCAGGATGAGACCCGATAAATCGCCGGCCGTAAAGCGTCGTTAAGGAAGCTGCGCGAGCGAATTTTTTTCTCGCTCTCTCTTCTTCTTCCAGCTCCGCGCGCGACGGATTTTATATGTGAAACACACGGCTAGCAGAGGAGGACCTCAAGTGCGACAGCCTGTTTATGGCGCGAAAGCCTCTTTATACTGTACCAGCGAGGCGATATCCTCTTGGCTGCACGCGCGCACGGGGATTTATAAAAAAGTGTAGGAAAAACTGCTTTTGCCGGGCCGAGAGAGGCTCTTATGTGCGCCCCCGACTACTACGACGATGACGTCATACTCCGGGGGAAAAAGGCTCTAATGTTCTATTTGAGCGATAAAATTTTATTTTGTTGGAGAAAGAGAGAAGCGAGTGTGGGTTCTTTCAGCGGAGCTGCTTTTTACCCTCGGCGAGGCGCGAGGGTCGAGTGAATAAAGTTGGATTAGATTTTTTCGTCGGAAAATGCTTCGCTCGCTAATTTTTGACTCGCTCCTCTCCGTTGCAGCAGTGAAACGTATAGTATAAGCTGCTCTTTTTCGCAGCGAAAATATTTAGCCTTCCAAGCCAGCTCCGTCTCTCTCTCTCTCTCTCTCTTTCTCTCTACCATTCCCGACTTATTCACGATTTCGAGAATAGAATCCCGCACGCTCTTTTCTCTCCCGCGGTCCCTTTCTCAGCTCAGAGCTCTCACAATACCTCCCCCCCCCCCCGTCTCTGAATTTCAAAATCATTAGTCCGGCATTACAATGCTATGCCCTTATTCCTCTAAAAAGCTCGCGCTCGCTTTCCAAAGAAGCATCCACAAAGATCTGCTCTCCCGATAAATCCTTCTCCGATTTCCAAAAGCAGATCCGACGCGCGCCTGGAAAAAGCGACTTCTCTCTCGTGCTCGGAAAGTTCACATTAATTAATCGGCCAGTCAGCAGTAACAACCCAAATGAATGCAGCGGCTCTCTATATACTACTGCCGCTACAAGCTCGATCGAAATCCCCTCTGTACAAGCTGCAAAAGAAAATAAAGCCTCTCCTGGAATTGAATGCAGAGAGCGGCGGCCGATACTTGGAAAACTCGTTATAGAAGGATGATCGGTGTCGCGAGTTTCCTCCGATTACTCTTATTCAGTTCGGCTCTCTCCGCTTTTCTTGTGCGCACATCCCCTATTTGGTTGCAAGCTATACACCGCTGCAGCTCAAGGTGATCGTGAATCGCTAATGCGACCGCACAATCGCGGGATATCATCTCGATCTCCTTTTCGATGTTTATAGGCAGTGTGTGTACGAGCGAGGGATATTTTCGAGTCGATTGCCTCGAGCGAGATCGGCGAGAGGAGAAGAAAAAGTATAGTATACGCAACGCGGCTTTTTTGCGAGAGAGGGAGAGCTTTCGATTATGCGTGTATGCGGCGCACGGATCCGAAGCCGGCAATTTATTCACGGCGCGGCGGTTGCTGCTTTTGCATTTCTTTCCCTCGATGCTGCTGTGCCGCTGTACCATCGGGACTTATGGGCTTATGTTTTACTACCGACGGTTGCATCCGCCGCTTCTCTCGTTCTTGCTTTTCTTCTTTCGTTCTTCTTTCTCGTGTCCTTTATTCTTTCCTCCCCGCGATCCTCTCCCACGGCAGCAGCGCAGTAGTAGTACTCGTTCTGCTACTCATTGCTGCGAGAGGAGGTAATAGAAAGTTGTGTTCGATGAGGCGAGCGCGCGATGAAATTTATACCTCGGGGAGAACGCTCGCAAGCGAAAGCGTTGTCGACGGGATCGATCTTACATTGAGAGAGACGAGAGCTTTGCTGTAGCGAGAATTTTGCAAATTACTCGGGCATTATAGGATTCGCGCTTTGCAAGCTGGATGAAAGATTTCGATGACGAGTGAAGTTATGCCGATACTACTTCTTCCAATTGAGCACATAAACCCCCCATAAATAGACACTCGGTTCGTATCACCGGGCGTAAACGTAAAATACACGCAATTATCGCGCAGCGTCTGCAGCGACCCCTAGCGGAATTTACGATCCACATCGCCGCGCGCGTGTGTGTATAAAACAGAGCCCCGTACGTCAGCCTATATTATTTACGAGCTGCGCACACCGCGCTCATTGCTTTTTCATAATCACCCCGAAGCTTCAGCAGGTGCGTTCGACAATGCTCTCGTGCTAGAATTATCAGGAAGAGAGAGAGAGAGAGAGAGAGAGAGAGAGAGAGAGGTTGCAGCGAATACACAGCATAGTGACAGGCGACCGCAGCGCCATTTCGGGTGCGCTGATCCGTCAGCCAATCGTATAGTCGAGAGAGCCGCGCGTCGGACGCTCCATTAGGCGCTTCGGGGGGTCGGTTCCGAGCTAAGCGAGATCATCCTCCCGCACATCCTCCGCTTTCATGATTAATGCATTCAACAACCGCGCTCTCTCCTCTCGGCGCAACCGGCCAAACTGACAGCCGTCACGAGCTGTTATACCCCCGCTCTATATGTCTCTCTACTGTGTACCTTTCGAGAGCTTGCGGATATATCATGCCCTGTGTGTGTGTGTGTGTATAAAACGAGAGAGTTCCATTTTTTTCGCTGCATCCAGTCTTGAATTTCAATCGGTGCACAGGAGAGGGCTTTGCGCGTTGGCCGGTGTAACGCCGCAGCGTTCGAGGAAAAAATAGAAACGGCACAGCACGTGGCGAGTTTGGAATCAATATTAGCATACGTATACGCCGTGTGTTGCGCTTCGGCGGGAAAAGCTGCGCTCGAACTGCGGGGAAAAAAGTTCCGAGCTGATAAAAACGAACCTCCCTTTTTTATGTAATATCGACGATGGAATATTACAAAATTTCGTATTCAAGGCCGCACATAATCAATTCTTTCCAGTGACAGCGCATCGCCACGTATAATGCAAGAGAACTGCGAGGGTCAGAAGCGTGGAACACACACACGACTCCACGAGCCGCAGACAGAGTCATCGAACTATACTTGACGGCGGATGTTCCGGCGTGTCGCCTCGTATATCAGCGACTTGTCGAACGCGCTGCTGGCAGTAAAGTTTAACGATGCCGCGTCGCGTGCAAATCGCGCGACTTCTCTCTCCCTCATTGGATGTAAAATCCAATGAAACTTAATCCATCCGTAATGTAAACCTACCGTAGACAAACGCAGCGCCGAAAGTTTTTCATGCGTCCAGCAGTAGTAGGAGCGAGTGGAGTTGTAAAAAAAATTCAGAGCTACATGCGGCGCGTATGGAAAACATTTACATTCCGCTGAAGTCGGCTGTATTTCCGAAGAGCGTTTTACGGCGCTCGTTTTTGATAAAACTTTTACGGCGCCTCGAGAGTGCAGCACGGAATAAAAGCGCGCTGGCCGTGCGGCGCTCCTCGACGATACAGTCGGTTTTTTATTGTTTAAAACAACTTTTTCTTTCCCATACGTAAGTGCGCGGCGTGCGGATTATATAGAAAGGAAAGTTTTTATATTCGCGAAACACAAGATTCGCCGAGTTTTGTATAAAATTAGCATACACGTCCCAAAAAGAGAGAGGGGTTCCATCTTAACGGTCGTTTTGTATCTGATAAAACACACGGTCTAAATATAGCGCTGCGAGCGTGTGTGTGATCCCCTACCTCTCGTCCTTTTTACACCTCGTATATGGGTATCCGGGCGTAATTTACAGCCGTCGTTTTTATCAAGTCGCGCGAGCGAGCGAGCGAAAGAGAAACGGCCGCTCGAGATTGCCGGCTGCTCGAAATTTCGTCGTCGGCATTGTTATTACGCGGCGTAAAATCGATCGAGCACTCTCTCTCTCTCTCTCTCTCCCTCTCTCTCTCTCTCTCTCTCTCTCTCTCTCTCTTTCTCTCTCACGCGCTCTACATACACAGTTTGTATGTATAGAGTATAATATATAGGGTGTGTAAACTTCCGACACGTGTTACTCGCGACGCGCGGAGATCTGCGCAACGGCTTCTTTTCGTCGCGCCGGGGAAATTTTAACAAAAATCAAGCGCCAGCCATCTCTCTCAAAGGGTTTTAAGCTCGAGGTGCAGGAATTCCTAAGTCGCCTGTATGTGACGCGCGCGAATTCTCGAGCCGTAGAATATGTCCCTCTCTCTGCAGAAAGCTCGTTTTCTCTCTCGCTCTCTCTCGACCTTATACTTTCCGGAATCACAGCTGCAGTCGAGATTAAGCGAGAGGGAAAAAATGTTATGCATCGTCCCCGCCCCCGGAAGATATATGAATTCTCGCGACTTGATTAGCGAGAGCCCTGCATTTATCCTTCCAGCGCAGCGGCGGTGACTCGTAAAAGTGACAAATAAGCCAGAGCGGGAGCTCGCGTATTTATAGTCGCGCATCGGGAGCTTTCAGCGAGCTTTCGAAGCATGATCCATCGTGAGCGAGCGAGAGAGAGAAAAAGGTCGCGAGAGCCAAAGTTGTGATAAATGACGAGAGATTTACGAGTGCAGCGCCTTCGCCTGTGAGTCTGTGTATATGTACACGCGTACGCAGTAGTGGACGTGCAGGGCGGATAAAACGGGGGCTAGAGAGACGATGTATATACGTAAACCGCGGAAACTCCGGATGAGGCCATTCGTTCGGCTGCCGGACCGCAAATTGAGCAGTTTGTTTCGCAAGAGCGAGAAAGGAAATGACCGTTCCATCTCGATCCTTCTCTCTCTCTCTCTCTCTCTCTCTCTCTCTCTCTCTCTCTCTCTCTCTCGCTCTGCTGGTCCTGGCTCTCCTGTAGTACGTATAGCGGAGTTCAATTTTTTTTACTCCACTACACTCCCTCTGTTTCGCCGTACTCTTTCGATGAACGGATAAATTCGCCCCGGCGGCGTTAATTTTACTTTCGCGCGCGAGCGCGGGTTAAGCAGTGCCGCTGGGGAGCCATTCCCGGGAATGTGCTCTCGATTATGCGCTGCGGGAAAGGTATATTGAATGCCCCTACCCACTATATACATACACACACCGTGCGCGGCCAGGAGTTAATTTTACAAGGCTGAGGGAATGTGTTAATTTTCTCTATAGCTATGCCTTTTTTATACCAAGCGTCGTTGTCGTAAAAGTTTGTTTAGCTGGAAAAAAATTGCTTACGCACTAATTCTACAAGTACACAGGGAAAAACTCAAAGTGGCCTTCGAAAATTTTGCCAAGAAATTTCGCGCGTTTAAGAGACGTCGCTGCTTCAGAACCGTAACTTTAAATTGGCCGGCGCAATTTCTCCGCGCGAGGCGCGCGCGTAACTTGAATAATTTTCCAGCCCGCGCGCGAAAAGTAACGAGAGGCAAAAATGTCAAGCCCCAATTTCGCCCCCTTTTCTCGGAGTATATACACCGCGCTGCCGCCGCTGCCATACTGCCCGGAGGTGTATTATTAATTTTCATCTGCAGCTTCGCTCCTGCTGCTGCTGCGCGGAGCCCGCGAGGGACCATTTGAGAATAGTCTCGTAGCAGTAGCAGAAGTCGGGAAAAGTCATGTTTATTGAACGACGCGCGCAGGTAACGCGAGAGCAGCAGCGGCGTGCGGATATAACGTGCCTGTGCGTGAGGATGTAGGATGAGGATGAGGTGGATAAAAATATGCGACGGAGGTATAGGTATATATGGGTATAACGCTCGCGAGCGATGGAAATTGGAGCTTTTTGTGTTGCGGAGGAGAGATCGGAAGGTGATCCTCTTGCTGAAAGCTGTTTTTGCAATTTAAATACTGAAATAAGCTCGCGCGGAGAGAGGAAGATCGTTAAAGTGTACTCAGCGCGCGGAACAGGAGCTTTTAATTAATTTCACTCGACGAGAAAATCCATCTCGTTATTTTACCGTTTGAACAACTTTGTACACAAGCGCCTGATTTATCCGGCCCCGAAAATGCCTCCCAATCCGTATCCCAGCCTTAAGCGCAGACACACACACACCCACACACACACATCAGTCGCGTTCTCAAAGAGGGAGAGGACACACAACAAGAAGCCAGCTCCCCGAGAACGAGTAGCAGTATAGTAGTCTAGGACGCACCGCTGTCTCGAGATTCCTCGCACGTCGCGGATATACCGTCTGAGCCAATCTTGACAGGACGCGCGCAGACCCTATACTGCAGCAGCGCCACGTGTCCCTGATCCTACGGGGAATAGGTTGACGTTTATCCCGCCGCGCGTCTCGCCGGCTCGTAGCGAAACACAGGCTAAATTATGTCGCGAGTGCCGTTTCCGCTGCGCCTAATTTATTTCCCAGCTCTTATACCTATGCTCGCGAAAATTTCCTGCAGGTTGGATCGAAAATCCTCAGCCCCTTTTTCTCCTGGAAAATAGACTTCAGCAAAGCCTTAATGAGAATTCTCCCCCGGCGCAGTATATACATGCGCTGTTCTCTCTGCCGGCGCCTATATCCTCCTTTGATCTCCCTCCTGTGCCGGCAAGTGAATTTCACGCTGCAGCCATTTGAATTTACTTTCGGCCAAAGATCGCTCGCTCTCTCCTTGGAAGCGGCTCAAAGAAAACCGCAAGTCCGCGACTCTGTATATAACGGCGCAAGCGAGGGCTGCTGCTGGGGATCATGTTATAGCACATCGCGTACATATAACAGTGCGAGCGCGAAAGAAGGAGGAACAAAGGCTGGCGTGTTACCGACTACTAGAACAGCCATTATGCACTCTTTGCCCGGCCGACATTTCCTCTTTTTTGCGCTTTGCGTACACACACACACACACACACACACACGCGCGCGCACGCACGTACACTCTCGGGCGCGCGAGATAGAGACCTTTACGACTCGGCCGCTATGCTCTCTAATTACGCGCCAGCACGATATCTCTGCTTTTTTCCGTTGTTGCCCGCTGCAAGACCGGAGAGCGATAAAGCCTGCATACTTTTATCGGCGTCTGTGTGGAAATTCGCGGAAAATTGCCCCCCTCCCCTGGAAAAGCGAATTTTCACGGCAGCGGCTCCCGCAGCGGAAACGCTCGCGGATTAAGTCGAGAGAGTGAGAAGATCGTAAATCAAAGAGTATAGAGCTTGCGGTGTATATAGTGGCGGCCGGCTGCAATAACCATTTCGCGCTTCTTCGCGCACACTCGCGTGCTATATAAACCCACTTCGATTAATTTTCGAACGAGCTGCGTATGTATATTCTGTATATAACAATATACACCGCGCGCAAGCATCAGCGCTGCGGCTGTCGATCAATTACGGGCCATTGTTCCATAGGCCCTCGTCGAATTCCGTGCGTTCAGCACGCAGACGGCTCGAGAGCGCCGCAGCTCTGAAGAGTCTGTCTCTCTCTCTCTCTCTCTCTCTCTCTCTCTCTCTCTCTCTCTCTCTCTTTCTCTCTCTTCGAGACGACGTCGCTTCTTTTTCTCTCTCTCGAGCGCGACGCGCGCATGACATCGAGTGACGTGCAATTCTCTCTTTCTCTCCCTTCCTTTCTCTCCACTCCCGCGCTTTTATGCCGCGCGCCCACGATATAGAGCCTATACTTACGTCAAGGGCCGCGTATCATGCGTCGCGATCATCCCCGTCTTGTTATACGTCGAATATGTCTCGGATTATAAAACTGCGAACGATTCCGACGCGCGTATTACGCGGCGAATATATATCGCTTCGATTTGCCATAGTCGGGCGGCGTTTAATACGAGCGAGGGAAGACATAGCGGGTTATATCTCCGGCTGTCCTATACTGCGTATAACACCGGTAGCGACTCTCCGTCTCTGCCGGCCGACTTCTTAATAGAGGCTGCTGCGCCTCGAGAGATTTATCGCTCTGCGACGCTACCGTGTGCAGCCTTACGTACAAGGAAGATTATATTTCGCCGGTGAAAGTTCGTACAATGCGCCTTTTGTACAAGCGCGCAGGCATAATCGATCGTTGCTCCTATGCGAGGAGCTTTCGTTCGTTAGCGGCCATTAATTTTTAACTCCGGGTACAGAGAAAGCCAGTGCAGATAATCGACTGCTGGTTATCGTCGGAGCGCACCGCTTGCTAGAGACAAAGCTGTACACAATATACTGTATACGTATAATAACAACAACAACAACAACAACACGCCCTTACGGAGCAACGTCTCAATCGGCTTATCCGGCGCGTAATCCCTCCGGTAAGCTAAGCGCATCCGCTAAAAGTCTTTTCACAAGACACAGCCTCGATCGCGGCTCTCCTGCATCCCTGCACTTTATATACATATATATAATGTATAATCCGATCCGACTATAGGCTCTCTATATAGCAGACCTTGGCGCGGCCGCGTATCGGCCGATTCGCAGGCATCGCGTCTCTCAAGATTAATGCTCCTCCTCCGCCTTCGCTGCGCTCGTTATACACCAGAGAGATCTATAGAGTGTATACCCCGGCGGCGCTAAGGCGATTACGATTACGTCGGGAAGCCATCGTCCGGAGATATCTCCTCCGTCCTAGTCTTGGCTCTCTCCGCACGTATGGGGGCTGTGCATCGGTGGGGGTAAACGAGGCCCGAGCTTGCACACGTGCCCGGACTTTTTCGAACGCTGCTGCTGTTCACCGGGGCCAAATTAAGTCGAGTCGTCGGACGATACGTGCGGACTGCGAGTCTCTTTCTCCGGGCTGACTCCTTTTTATTTTACTACTACTACTAGCTGCTGCTGCCGCTGGAAACTTTTTTCCAGCTCTCGGCGTGATTTCAGCTCGACGATAAATCCCGCTCTGCAGCACTTGCAGCCGACGCATTAACGAAGAGAGCCGCGCGCAGCAGCAGCAGCTGGGATATAATATCGACGAATAATGCGCAGCTCTCCTTCTACGACTGCTCCACTCTCGCCCCGTCGGCGGCACTATATATATAGCGTTGCACAATGCGCGCGCTTCATCGGCTTTTGAAAAATCTTCGTGCGCGACGAGAGAGAGAGAGAGAGAGAGAGAGCGAGAGAAGTGTATTCTCGAAATTACTCTGCGCCAGGTTTGCTCAGAAAATATACTCGCTCTCTTGGCTTCTCTTGTAATTCAAGGAAAATACACTTTTCCAGCAATCCTGAGCGCCGGCAAGCTCAGATCTATAACCCGAGGCGTTTATTCAAACTTTGGGAGGATAATTTTTTAACGAGAATTCATACCGCGGACCTTTTTCCAGAGATCACTCCGCTCTCGTTACACACCTCGTCAAGCGCGAACTTTTTCCGGCCCGTCGAAGCATTCTGGCGCGCGAACATACGTGCGCGCACGTCGTCGCCGTCCGTAAATTCGCTGATCCAGCTATCAGAAATCGCCGCCGCGGAACTGCTGACGATCGCGCCGCGAAAATCTCCGCTTCGCCCTTTTCCGAATTCGATAAAGCGGCCGACCTTCTTCCATATTATATTCGTAAGCGAGAGGCCGATATTTTTTCGGGACGATTTTTCGCCCTGTTGTCGCGTCCAAAGCGCGAAGTGGACTCGTCTTTTGAATGAGATAGATTACGCGCCTTTTCCGCGCTAGAACTGAGTACACACAAGCGAAAGTGGACAGATTGAAATCGCGGAAGAAAGCTCGGAGGAGATTCCCCGAGGAGTCGCGCGTTATCTTAATTTTCGAGCGGCTTCTCTCTTTTTCGCGGGCGCGGAACGAGAGCGTTAATGAGCTGCTGGATTACGGTGTACAAGCGTTTTATATGGACTGCGCGGATTTGCAACTTTTTGTACCCGATATTCGCTTGTTTTCGTCCCATATATATATATATATATATATATATATATATATATATATATATATATATATATATATATATATATATATATATATATATATATATATATATATATATATATATATATATATATATATATATATATATATATATATATATATATATATATATATATATATATATATATATATATATATATATATATATATATATAAAATTATAACCGGTGCGTCCGGGCAAACAACGATATTTTGCGCATACGGTTATAAACGTTGATTATAATTTATCGCGAACACACACAGTCGTCGGGGCGTGCAATCAACAGCAATAAATTCGGCAATACGAGCTCCATATACGGCTTTTTGTATAGCGACGTTAAATTCGAGCGAAGAGTCGAGGGAGGTCAATCTACGAGCTGAAATAATGGCCGGTAATCACGACGCCGAATGAAATGTAATTATCGATCAAACGGCAATCGGATACGTAATACCTGCATTATTCACGAGAGGATATATATATATATATATATATATATATATATATATATATATATATATATATATATATATAAAATCCGTATGAAGAAAAAGTGACACACAGACGACATCGAATAATTATAGTAGTCACTGTGCATAACTCCATACACACGTTTCTGCACTACTTACTCCCCGAAATTGAATTTCCCACCAAAATAAAAAAATCTCCATACACGCGCACGATTACAGGGAATCCCAACGAGTCGTCAACTTCCGGCATTGCGTATAACGCTATCATTTAATAGCGCTTACCTGTCCGCGTACACGCTGGCGAAATGGGAATCCGATTGGCGCTCTCGGCGTAATGAAAAATCGCGCGAGTAATCGAATTCGCGTCAGGCGGCAGCGGCGCCCATTCAAAACGCATTGAAAAGCCTGTCCCGAGCCATATTACTTTCCCTGCCGGCTGATGCCGCTGCAAAAAAAGAATAATATTACTCGCCGTATACGTTCGGCCGTCTTTATTCGCATTGCTGCGTTTCCAGTCTCGAGATGTGTACGCGCAAACTCGGTATGAAAGTGCAGTGGAGCGAGTATGAATCATTTCCATCGATTTCAGCCTTTTAATCCATCTCTTTCTCTCTCTCTGTTACAGAAGTGCGCTAGGAGGATCGCCCATTAACGTCGCCGCCGAGAGAGCCGCTGCAGCGGATTTTACAGCTCTGTACTTGAAAGGTAACGGCGGATTAAATATTTATATCGAGAGAAAAATCGTTCGTTCGCCGGACGTAAACTTTTGTTACATCCGAGTGCCAGCGAGAGAGATATGCCATTACAGTGTACTATACGCGGAGGAATCGGCGAAAGGCGCGTATAAAAATCATTCGCTGCACTCGAATTACCCTCGGCCGTGCAGTAAAGGAAAACCATCGCCCCGAGAGATATTGTTAGAGAGAAAGAGCCGGTAACTACAAATTAGACCCTATAAATCGCGAGCAAGAGGAGAGAGACATTAAACGCGCCTGGTATTAATTTAAAACCCCGTCCTCCTTTCGTTAAACTCGTTTCTTATGTATACACACACACAGGATCTTACGTGAATTATCCGATTTTTAGCCGCTAATAGCTCAACTTTCTCGAGCCACCTACTACGCTCCTGCGCACATATATGCAAAGAGAATATTAATAACCCAAGCGGCTACCGGCATTATATACGTTGTCCCCCCCTTGTTGTGTAGCTAGCCCCGCGCGCGCCGCTTTTTACGTAAGCCGCGAACGCGGCCGTTAGCCGTAAACTGCGCCGATAAACAACGACGGTGGACCGGCGCGCTGCGCGAGAGCTTTTTTGTTTTACGTGTATAGGTATTCTACGCGGGCTAACGACAGTATAGCCAACGACGACGAGGAGGTCTGAAAAAATGTACGCACGCGTATACGTGTGGGAGTAGGCCGTTTCGTTTTCATTACCGGAGTACTTTTCCCCGGACCGCACGTGTCGTTAAACGCACTCGCGGCAGCCGATGTACCTATGGGAAGAGGCAGAGAGAAAGTCCGCTTAATAACCGGCCATTAGCTCGTTCGCCGCGCCGCTATCCGAAAATCGCCGAGGAAGGCTCCTCGAAAATTCAATTACGCCGCCAGCAGCTCGTTCGCCTATATAGCTATCGAATTCCTCTCTTCGATGCCGGCATCGCCGCTGCTGTGCTCCCAGAGGAAAAATGCCGCTGGTTCTTTTTTTTTTTGCGCGCGCGCGAGAGAGTAAGCACGCCTATTATTTTTATGCCCCTTTCGGCTTATTTCCACGGAGCTTTTCCTTATACGCGGTATGCTTTTTCCGCGACGATGTCGCAAGGAAGAGCTTTCGATGCTTTTTTTACTCGGGGGAGCTGTTGTGTATAGGTCGAGGGATATAAATCTCGGCTCTGCTGCGGCTGCTACGTCGATAGCCGAGGATCGCGTTTAGGCACGCGGTATAAGTCCCCCTTTTCTTATCGCTGCAGCGGCGTTTTTATTGCCCCGACGCGCTGTATGAGATGCGGATATAAATTTTCCGTCTTGGAGGAAATTAAAAGTTCTGCTCCACATACGTGTAGCTGAACTTTGCATAATGTATCGCACGGCTTCGTCTCGACTGCCGAGTTATCGATATAGAGGAAAATCTTCGAGAAGCAATTCCCCCTAGATTCGCTGCAGGAGTAACGGTTATCGCAGTTACAGGTCTCGAAATCAATGACGCGCCGCGCACTAACTTATTAATAGATGCAGCGCGCGCAGCCCCCTCCCGATTTCCTTTATTCCGTTTATCGGCGTCAGCGCGAAGCCATTCGCATCGAGTACTCGTGTACGCAGTTACTAAAATTTAACGACTCGAGCTCTCGTCGTAGAATTCGTTTTAGGGTACATTAACTCGCCCGCGGCGTCCCTGTGTGTGTGTGTGTTTACCGCGATATGCATCGCTGGAAAGAAACAGCTATATAGCTCCCGTCATTATACGCACAGCTTATACAGAGAGAGAGAGAGAGAGAGAGAGAGAGAGAGAGAGAGAGAGAGAGAGAGAGAGAGAGAATAAAAGTCATCGGTAAAAATTGAGTATTCCCGCGGTATGTATATACATATACGTGTATACCTATACCTATATAGGCGAGTGCGACTCATTAGCGTGAGTAATGGCAGATCGGAGCCGAGAGGAAGAATATAAAGCTACGAGTGCGGAATTAGAGAAAGAGAGCGCGAGTCGTATCGCGGAATGTCGTTCTCTTATATTCGGTGTATAATGGCGCGCCTTTTCAGTCGGCTGGCCTCTCTCTCTCTCTCTCTCTCGCGCGCATCAGCTTTGTACGAGGATCAGACAATAACGCGCTGCTACTGTGGCTCTCCTCCGCAGATTATTATCCTGAGAACAGAAGCAGTAGTATAGCGCACGCGATGACGTCGATAAGACGCAGCTTCTCCCCCACCGGCTCTTTGCGGATGATAGGCACGTATAATGGGATTTTTGTTTGTAAATGACCGGAAGAGCGGATTAAGACGGCTCTGAAAAGCCCGTGTGCGCCGCCGCGCGGTATTATGCGCGAGTCGAGCTCATTACCCCGCGGCGGATCCTTGCTCCAGAGAGGAAGAAAGGAGAGACGATCTCTCAGTGCGGTTGTGGTATGCGCGCGGATACATTCTTTGTGCGATCTCGACTCGCGCCAATTAAGCGAATTATAGGAGCTTTCTTGCGGAGGAGGATTTTTCCTCGGAGCATACGCGTAATTGCGCGTATAGGAGCAATAAAACGTGAGCAAGAGCGGGGTGCACGCTAAATTTCCGGAAAACTTGAGAGAGGGAGAGCAAAGTCGTCGGGGGATACGTAGCATTATGACGCTTCCTCTCTCTCTCTCTCGCGCGCATTACCATGGAAATTGTTAACCCGAGTTTGAATTGGAACTTCAAAACGTTATACATGTTCGCGGGAGGAGGTGGTATTATTAATGTGCCAAGACTGGCTGCGCATTATAATAATAAAGTTCGCGGAAAATTTTGTGCACGTAGAGATGTTTCACTGACTCGCACAAAAATCGCGATAATAAGAGAGAAATTTTAAAAATCGCGCGCTTGCCGAACCAAAGCGACGACGCAAAAAGCCGAGTGCTCCGAGAACAGAACTCATCCCGCCGAAGAAGAAGACAACGCTGCAACGAGAGAGTAAGTGGCTGCAGCGCCTCTCTCTCTCGCAATTATTACACCGACACGACGCTCTTATCTCAGCTCCGCCCGGCTTTCCGCGTCATAAGTCAACTTCCCGGTACGCTATACACTATGCGCCGCGTACGAAAAAGCTCTCGACCGGATTTAGCCGTCGTCCGATTAACACGTCGCCGGCGACTATATACACTCTCTGTTCTCCCTATGGCGTAACTCAGTCAGTCAGTCAGCCCCCCTTGGTAAAATCGCTAGCTCCCAAGTTTATCGGGGGCGCGAGCGCGGGCGCAATCGTAATTTACGGGCGTGCTTAATTACGCGGCAGTCGCTAATGGAGCCGAGACGTCGTTGTGCGTTTAATTCAAAGGCGCATGCGCGCTCGATGAAACGAACGAACTCGCTAGCGTCACACACACACTCTCTCTCTCTCTCTCTCTCTCTCCTCTCACACACGGGGGCTTATTTCAAAGGACATACACCTATATACACGACTTGCGGATCAACCGGCGAAAGCGTTGGCGGCTCTCTGTCGAGGCCTCGATTTGATTTCTCTGCGAGCGCACGTCCCTTTGGCCAGAGCTGATGGGCTGTCTCGTTCATTTTAATTCATCTTTGAATATTTTTGTTGATGAATTATACGCATATCGGGTGAAAGGATTAATTTTATCAACGGCTCGTGTGGAAGCCGACTGGGATATTAAGTTTGGTTTATATAGTCGAATGTACGCGTACGAATTTTTAATGAGAGCCTCTGCCGGCGAATCGAACGCTAAATCATGGTCGTTAAAAGAAGTAAACTAGTCGCAGCAACGAGTCATTCATCATTTCAATTGAACCGAGTCGAAATCCTGGCGGACTCGTTAAGCTCCGCAAGCGAATCGATGTCGACCCAATTACAATCAAGACTACGACGACGTCGGCTAAAAAGTCTTCCGCAAAGATCACCGTCGTGTGCCGCCGCTGCTCTCCTTTTTCTCTCAGCTCTCTCCGGAGTCTTCCTCTTTCCCTACGAATCCAACGAGTAGCAGCAGCAGCAGTGAAATAGTTACAGTCGTCGCCGGAGTTTCTCAAGACGACGAGGCTGCTTCACTATACACAGAGGCGCGAGCGGGGCTCCATGTAAATGCATTATTTACTCGCAATCTGCTCCCGCGAGGAAAACTATGTTTGGTTAGCGGAATTCGCGACTTTTCTTCTGCGCTGTAGCCTCGTCGCCTTTTTTTTTTTTTTGTTTCTTCGTCTTTGCTCGTCGAAAAAAGCTATGCGCATACTTACATTATTCAGGGCGCAATTTTTCTTCGAGTGACGGAGCTTTTTTCTCCCGATAGCTGCTCTCCTTCTTTTTTCTGTTTCGTTTCTGGAGGAAAGAGAGAGAGAGAGAGAGAGAGAGAGAGAGAGAGGGAGAGAGAGAGAGAGAGAAGAAGCGTGTGCGCCGCTATGCTTCTTACTCTCAGCGAGATCGTCCCGAGCATTTACGCGTAACAGCTTTTAAACTGAATAATGTATTGCTGAATAGTGGTTCTTTTAGCGACGGTCTCTCTTATATAGCTCCGGCTGCTTCTGATGTGCTGTTGCGTATAGTTGTCTGCGCGAAATTTCCCGGCGATGCCTTCTGGGTTTGAGGGCTTGAAATATTTACGGAGAGAGAGAACCACGGGCTTGTTGCGTTTGAGCGATTAGCGGGGAAAACTTTTATATGATGAACTGCGCGTATACGTATATTTATAGCGAAATATTTTCAGCGAAACGTTCGCTTTATTGAAAGAGATTTATACTCGTTATAATCGTAGCGCAATTTTTGAAATGCAATACGCTGCACTAGAAAATTAATTAAGGCCGATATCGAAGCACGCGAAGAATTTCCCCAACTACACTGTGGCTTACATATTAATCAACTAAGCTAATGAAAAATAAACTTCGTCAGCTTGACCAACGTCGATTACATGAAGAACAAAAAGAAAACAATAACTTCCATCTCGCACAGCATTCCGCAAACAATCTAAAAAAGAGCACACACAACCGCGGCGTATCCGTTTTCGATCAGTAAAGAGCATCAGCGGCAGAGAGAGAGAAGCAGTTAAATTTTCCGCCTCTCGATCCTCAATAATACGCTCTCGAGCACAGCAGCAGCACGACCAACCGCACACACACACACACACACACTGCGAAAGAGCCGCCGCAAGAAAAATCCGAAACAATCGGAAATATTGACAGATAATAAAGCCGAGAGAGCAATAAGTTTATTAGATTGAAAGTTGTAATTGCGGAGAGTTCAATCCCGCCGCCGCGCAGAAATAGAGCACTCGAGAATCGTCTCCTCTATACATCTATACTTATAAAACACACGTCGTCCTACACACGTCCAGTGTATATAAGCTGCTGCGTCTCCGGGAAAGGGGTTTGCGCGCGAAAAATGAAGAAGTAGAGAGAAAGAAAAGAACGAGATTAATGTCTCCATTCGACACGGTTCAAGTTTTCATCTTGCAAGTCTTTCTGTGCGCGCGCAGTGGAGCCTCGTAAATAACGCGACGCCGCACTGCAGCAGCAGCGCTTCTCTCTCGCGGCTGGATACGTTTCAATTTTTCACGGGACTCCTCCTCATCAATCTCCGCTCTTGCGCGCATGATACACGGCGGCGCAGGTGCGTGTACTCGCTCGCTGCTGATTTTTTCACGCGGTGTACTCGTTTGCCCCGCGTGACTAATGCCGTCGTCGGAATTAGAATATACGACACTGCCTTTTTTGTCCTGTATACGCGATACATAATTCACGCGCTGATAAGATTATACTCGCGGCCCGATCCGCGAGTATCTGCAAAGCCGCGGCTCGTGTAAATCGCTGCGCGCATGGTGTGCAAATAACGCGATTAATTCGGAGGAGATGACTATTCGGGTGTGTTATTGTTGCCACGCGGAAAGTGCGAACCGTGCAGTCTCATAATTAGTCGAATGATGATGACTGACGCGCTCGTCGCACTAGATCTCATCATCAGCTGTTCATTTCAACCCCATCGTTCACGCGCCGTGTATCAATTGCGTGAATCAGCCGAAATATAATCAACGTCGAATCACGATGAATCGATTGCAGTATACCGACGGTCGAACGAAAAAAATCGCCGAAAACTCTCGTGTACAACGCGTATAAAGGAAAAGTCTTTCTCTCTCCCGAATTTCGCACGCGGCGTATATCAATAGCGCAGATCTGATTTCATGCCGACGATTCTTTACTTTTATTCGCGTCCGGCAGCAGCAGCAGCAGCAGCGCCTCTATTCGACAATACGCGAGAGGGAGGATGGATGAGCATACGTGCGGCTATCCTCGTAAAATCGGCCATTGAAATATCGGATTCTCTCTCTCGTGCCCGGCGAGCTCGCTTCGGCCGATGGCTTCGATTGCCGGAATTATTCCTTCGCTGCAGCGTTGTTGTAAACGTATAGCTATATGCATACGCGGCGCTCGAATATTTCAAGTTCTGCGCGGTGTTTCGAGGGAGAAAAACCGCAGTCTTGATTTCCCCCGTATATACGCGGTGGAGAGGGGGGGGGGGGCGACTGTGTCCTTTGAATTTTCATTACTCCAGCAAGCGCGCGCGCACACGTCGAAGAGAGAAAGGGCCGATGGCATATCGGATATCGTTTTAATCTTTTGTGCTGTGCATTCCGCCGCTGCATATACATATAGCTATATACAGTGTGCACGACGAGGCGAATCGAGGTGGAGCGGGAAGTTTACTTTGCCGGGGATATTGAATAATGTCAAGCATAAAAGTTTTCCCGTCTTCGGCCTTTCTCTCTGTGCGACGCCGCCTCGAATTTGCGTGCATGAATATCTCTGCGCAGCGCTGCCTTCTACTGTAGCTACACCATTTCGCGCATTGCTGTTTGAGGAAACTTGTCATTTAACTTTTCAACAAGACTTCTTCTTCTTCGCTCTTGTCCACCTTCAATTTTTTTCCTACTCTCTTCAAAGACGATATTTCAATTAATTAGATTTTCGACGAGGTTCGACTCCCGAGAGCTCTACACGTGCGCGTGTGTGAGTGCAAAGTTTCCGCGCTGCCGAAAGTTCAATATCCAGTTATAATGCGAGAGTAAACGGCTCGGCGCCACGCCTTGGTCTAAAACCATTAGAACGCACGAGTGATGTGTATACGAGAGAAGAGATTTGTATGCGCGCCTACTTACGAAATCCATACTGCATTATTTCGGCGGTTCGCGAACAAAAGTTGCGTAAGCTGTACGTACTCCTCCGGTAATAATAGCTCGAGAATTATTATACGCGTATAATAGTTTACCGCGTGATAAAACGGGGAAATTTATTAGCAGTTGGATAAAATATTATAGCTGCGCGGAGAGAAAATTGCTAAAGAGTCGTGTCTTCATTGCGAAAGGCCTTAATGAAGTATAAAAATAATTATAATCACGATTACGGGGCAGAGGATCGAGGCGCTTTATCCTGTACACGAGGGAATACGAATTCGCGCGCGTTTCTTTCAGACACAGAGAGGGAATTACCGAAGAGCCTTTGCATAACGCCTAGCGATTTTTCACCACATATAGGATTCAGCGAATTAATAATCCTTGCGACATCGACGCACGATAATAAATCCTCGCCGATCGATCCCTCATTGCGAAACCGAAAAGTGTGTGCGTTTATGCATTCGCACTGCTGTAGTATCTCGCGCGAGGCAATTATCGAAAATCCGCGAAAGTGAAATCGCCGAATGCAGCAGCGAGAGTCACAGCTAGGCTCGAAAAGTGAAAATAAGTAGACGACACGGTATACACACTCGCAGGAATGACATTGCGCAAGCTTATATATGCACAGCGTTTAGTCTCTCTCTCTCTCTCTCTCTCTCTCTCTCTCACGCGGGCTCAGCGATGAATTGTTCTCGCGAGAGAGAGAGAGAGAGAGAGAGAGAGAGAGCCCAACGTTCGCTGCTGCAGCTCGAAAGCAGTGCCGCGTGTTGCACAATCGCCGCCTGACGGTACCTTTCGCACACTCAAAGGTCACCTATACACGCCGCCGTTATAATCTCCTGTATAAACGTATACTTTCCTGTGTACATCAGGGAGAAATCGTAAATTTACGACTCCCGACACACAAGAAGCTACATTCTCGCTGAGCCTGTTTAATATTGATTCGTTTTTCTCTCTCCTATACAGTATACAATATACACGTACGTGACCCATAGCAGCATACAATGCAGCGACGAGCAAAGTTTGATTTACAGATATCTCTCTCTCTCTCTCTCTCTCTCTCTCTTGAGCGAAAGAGTCGCAATCAGAAAGTTCGGAGCGGCTCGTTAGAGCTCGCTCAGAGAGCGCACACGGGCCACAGCTGCTCTCGTCGTCTTGGCTCTTCTTCTCTCGCGCGATTGGACTTTCGAGCCTATGGCCGAGCTTTCTCTCGATCCTAATCAGAGCCGAGAGAGCCTTCACGAGTAAGCGGGAGATTGTTAGTTCGCCAGAAGCAGCCGGACGCGAAGGACCGCTGCGCTGATGAGCTTAGGAGTTTGAAATTGGCGTGTGTGTGTGTGTGTGTGTGTGTGTGTGACACCTCGGGATCGATTGTGCGCAGCTCGACGCAGTGTATCAGTGTATGTGAGTTTCTGTGTTGTTGTGTGGCAGTGTTTTTATTTCGCGCAGCGGCTGCAGTAAAATCCCGTTGCCGCTCCGATAACTCGGCTGATCGGGCGCAAAAAAGGTATAATCGTAGATTTATTCTTCCTCCGAGCTGTGCGCAATTCCTGCGGCGATCGATAACGAGACTTGGTGTATTTACGCTGTGTTGTTAAATTAAATGCGCGACGATTAACAATTACGCGAAAAAGTTTAATGGCATAATTCGCCTTGGCAGCTCCGGAGAGTTATTAGTCATTAGTTAAAATTATAGAGCAGTTTTGTATACTCTCTTTCTCTTGGCTGTGGGCGAGCGCGGTTCGCTCTTGCATAAAAATTTTTCCATAAATCACGTTTATCCTCTTATCGGTTTATGAATACAAAAATAGCGATAACAGCTCTCGCATTATAATATTTACATTCTAATAATAATAATCCCGTATAATGCATCGCAACTGAAATTGCACACACTGTACGCTCGCTGGCGCGCTGCACTCATTACGACTAAAGCGCGGGAATTTCGAAATTGTAATTCTAGCCTATTTCCAGCCTGCAAAGTATAATTGAATTAGATGCCCGTCGCGTTAATAATGCAATCCCGGCCGTATTAATTCAAACTCGAAACGGCTTTTAATTACGAAACAATTAGCGCTCCGATGGACGGCTAATTCGAGACGGCACACGCCCGGAGTGAAAGTATGCATAGGCGCTCGTCTCTCTGACACAGATATTATACCGGCTATAAGCACCTCTCTCGTAACAGACGCGCTGGATCTTCTCTCTCACATCCTCTAATCTCTAAGCCTAATGAATAGTAATTGAGCGCGAATCAGCGTCGATATCAATCATCCGAGACATCTTTTCTCCGCTAATCCAATGAATCGAAGCCGAGCGGAAACTTTTCCCTCGTGCAAACACACAACACGCCCCGATCGATATTCCTTCCTCCGAGCGATGCGAGATTCCGTCAAACACGCCATAATCGATCCTCGTCCAGTCCTTAAACTGTATACCATTTGTCCGCCGAGGCTTTAACACAACAGCGCAGTAGTGTGTTCAGTATATTCTCTGGAAATTAACACAGCCAAATGGATTTTCACTCTCGCATTCGAATCACCCCCAAGAGAGAGAGAGAGAGAGAGAGAGAGAGAGAGAGAGAGAGGGGGGGACGGAAGCTCTCGTTTGTTCGCATTATCGCGTCTCCGTGCGCAGTTTACAGCCGACTTTAACGACTACTTCGTCGCTGCTGCTGCTGCTGCCGCTGCTGGGACGTCGCGCGGATTATCCACGAGTATAGCTCCGCACACGTGCCGCGATATGGCTCGTAATTCCTCGCGGTGGAGGGCCGATCATTAGTTCCGCGGTAAATCGCGGATTATGCGCTCTCCCGGCTGCTCCTCGTTGTGTTACTCTCTCTCTCTCTCTCTCTCTCTATCTCTCTGTTTGTTTGGCTTGCGATGATGTTGATGAAAGAAAGTCTCGACTCTTAGCACTCTCTACTCGCGTTAAATTGGCGTGAAAGCAGAGTGCAGAGGTGTGGAGTACAACAATGCCAGAGTATATTAGCTCTCGACTTGTACTCTGCTTTTCTTTGTTCGATTTTGATTTACGAGGAAGACTCGCTGCCGGAACGACTTTGCATTGTAGGCTGATGTGGTGTACTTTTACGAGGAAAGTTTTGCGACGATTCGGCGTGTCTCAATAACGGCTATATTGATTCGACGGAAGGAGCTGCTAGAAATTACGCTAATGTGTGCCACCGATGCTGCCGCGGACAACTTTGCAGAGGCGCGATAATAATATTCTGTTTCAGTCTTCGCGAGAAGTTGTGTTGCTGCCTGCGACTGTGCGTGCATAAAACACCATGCCGGTGTGCAGGCTATTGTATAGCTGCTGCTCGCGGCGGGAATTTCGAAACTAATTTTGCGATGCAATTTTAATTCCGTAGAGTTGTGCGACACGCGAATCGAGTCGTTCATTATTGCCGGTGTAGCTGCTGCGTGTGTATTGTGTAGAGCAGAAAGTTCGGGCTACGTTTAGTAGGCGACGCGTCGAGCGCGAAATTCCGATCCTGATACGGCTGCTATAAACAGCGTCGTGTTCGTTAAAGACCGATATAGGCACAAAACTGAAAACCGTTATGTCGGCGCGTTATTTAATTAAAAATATTCGGTCACGTCGTTAAACCAACAGCAAAACCGCCGAGATCGATATCGAGACGTATCGCATTACTCGGAATTCCTCTCGCGCGGCCATCCGCCCACAATTTAATTACCATCATCGCCACCACACGAGCAAAGCGGGAGAGAGAAAAAATTGCCATCGATACGCCCCGGGCAGAAGCGACCGTCCGTAACGCGAACAAACACACACACGGGACATAGCATGGAGCCAACGATGCGCAGCAAAGAAATCGCGTTACAGTAGCGCCGCGCATATTTAGGAAGACCCTCGCGCGCACGCACATGTTATACCCTCCTACCTCCTTCTCTATAGCTTCGGCTTGTTCAGCTGGCATGTTGACACTGCTAACGGCGAGTTCGCACGCGTATACGCTTTTCCCCCGCACACATACACAACGCAGACGTATAAGCCGCTCGCGTACACCCCCCGTCCGTGTATACTTGTTCGATCGTCGGTGGTGTATCCGTTATGCGCTAGAGGTAGCGCTGGCGCTAATCCAAAAATTTTCTTCCCGCAGCCTTTTTACTCTTATACTCCCGGCGGTCGGTGGTAGCGCGGCTGCTTCGAGTTGAAGAAATCTGGCTTGTTTTGATAACGCCGAGGGGGTAGGGGGAGGCAAAGCGAGCGGATCCAATGGAAGGCGCTGGTGCGCGGAGGATGCTATTGCTGCGGGGCTCCGAAGTGGCTCGGCTTCGCCGGTTTCAAGTGCCGTGTATGCGCGATTTATTTCGTTGATTCTTTGAAAATATTTTTCTTTGCTCTATGTGTAGTGAGGGAATGTTTGCTCGCTGAAAAAATACTCTATACATGGGTGAAGGGTTTTATTTTTGCAAGTTTTTTTTTCAAAAGCAAACATTGCCTTTCCAGTTTTATCGACAGAAATACTCATAAGAAATAATGAAAGATACAAAGCGACAGTCTAATTCACAAAGCTCTCTGGAAAATTAGCGTCTATACAGCCGAATTCACCCGCTGCAGAATCAGCAGCAGCAGCAGCATTACAAGCATCAGCTCTCGGTTTCTGGCTGACTGTCGAAACGTCGCGATTCTCTCCGTTTTGCACAAGAGACCGACTCTCGCTCCCTCTCGCGCGCTAATGAAACGGAATAGCTCCTCCTCGCCGTTGCCGTCGTCGTCTTGGGGGCTACTATGTATACCGTCGGCGGTCCATCGATATAATTGCAGACTCCGCAGCAGTGGCTGTCGTTGCGCAATCGTCGTCGCCAATCGCAACCGCACGTTTTCCGAGTTGCGCTTATTCAATTAACGTTCTTCGCCGCCGCGGCGAGATATTGCAGCTCAATCCCTCCTCCCCGGCGATTCGGCTCTCCGTGGGAGTATAGACAACGACGAAAAACCGCGAGGTTACACGAAAGACAGCTCCATTATGTTTATTATCGTTGAGGTCTCTCGGAAAATTGTTCGGTCGCGCTTGTATAACTCGCGCGCGCGCGCGCGTTTCTAATTTTCGTATAAAGCATAATTATACACAGTCGTCGGCTGCAGAGAGAGATTGCGTCGAGAAAAAAAGTAAGTATAAATTACGAGCTGGAAAAAAAGAACGCGTGCAGCAGCACCGACCGTGAGAGCGGTGGATGATAAAAATGAAAGTAAGAAAGCAGAAAAAAGTGGAGAAGCAGCGTCGATTAGAAAGTTCGATTTTCGGCGCGACCTTTCGATTTTTTGTAATAGCCGCGGACGCGAGAGCGAGCATCACCTCCGGACGCGAGAGTCACGATGCGGTTGCCTCATCTCTCGCTCGCCGGTCTGAGAGACTCGTCATCCTCGCGAGGAGAGAGAGAGAGAGAGAGAGAGAGAGAGAGAGAGAGAGAGAGATTCCAGCGACTTTCACAATCGATAAAGCGCAGACTCGCGCTCGCGTGTCGCTTTGTGGCTTTACACGTGTAAAAATCGAAGTCAGTCGTAAAGACGATCCATTACTCGGTGGGCCTTTTGGCTTCTCTAAGCGGCTTTTGACAGGGGGGAGTGTATATGCACGAAGCTGATTGGGCTTTTATCGCACTTTATGGCCGATGCGAGAGGATAATGTATTCCGACGGATATTTTGTTGGATGACTGCGTGTATTGCGTTAGCGATTGTGGGTATACGTGTATTCCTCGTTAATGTGAAAATCTGGCGTTGACACTAGCCATTTTTTTTCATCTCTTCTCTCACGATCAGTCCGTGATTTATTCCTAGATTTATGTAATCTTCGGTATATTGTCAATGCAATCGCGATTTAATTTACGATCGCCGCTAGAAATTTCGTCGTGATTCATTACAAGCTTGACGGCTACGACGCGTCTCAATATTTTATATCTAAATTAAAATTCAAACGGTCGTTAATAAACGCAGCTCTTATCCAGCAAAATAAGAGAAGCTCCATCGAGCCCTGCGACGAGCTGTCCTAAAATTCCCAGCGGCCCAGATTTTCGTCTCACACACGTGCGGGGGGCCGTGTGACTTGCGGTCGCCCGTCGGCTTTTCAAAAGAACCCAGCGCCGTTACTGCAGCCGCGATAAAAAAAGAGTAGCGCTACATAGCGCGCGAAGCTCGAGCCTTTGATAGGATGACGAGTCGTCGTCGTCGTCGTCGCCTCGGGCAACTCGATGCATCTCTCTCTCTCTCTCTCTCTCTCTCTCTTTCGTGCCTTTTTTCCTCTCTCTCACGTCGCGAGGTCGCGTTTGCACAAAGCGTTTGGAAAGTGTGCCGACGAAAGGTCAACTCACTCTACTCTGCTCGACTTGAGCGCATCTCGACTACTGCGCGAGAAATTCCGCGAAAATTCCGTTGGCCGACGCTTGTATACCGCTGCTGCTGCCCGATTGATTATGGGCTTCGGGGAAGATTCGAGATTCCTGTCCGATACGTGCGATGATTCAACGTTCTATGGCCGTGTGCGCCTTTTAAGGAGCGCCGATGTCTGCCACCATCAGCTGCACGCTGCAGAGGAGGTGTGTTTTGTATTGCACTCACTGGAGTACTGCAACGCGTTATTGCCTTAATGAGGCATTCTATCGGAGATTGAAATTGTTGCCGCGGCCGGATTGCGACGTGGAAATATTCGATTTGATTCTGGGAGACGAAAGACGAAGTCTTATTGAGTATAGGATGTCGCGTGAAGGGAAACGTCAGGCACGTCTCACTTCTACCTTGTATAGGACCTGATATTTATACACACGCTGCTGAGCGTGAAATTCGTTAGAATCGAAAACCGATGTAAAACAGAAATATTCCTACCATATATACTCAAATGGAATTTTTACTCGCTTATCACACCCTGCGTGCGTTCACCCCTTAAGACCATATATAGACACGTCCCTTCGGAGAGGGAGAGCGATCTCATCCAGACGATAAACCCAATTTAATGAAGCAAGTTTCGCTTTGACGTCTCTGCGCCAGTTCTCCGCGGCAGTTGTATGCTTATCCCGCCGCTTGCATTCAGCGAGAGCTAGAAAGACACACACACACATTCAAACATCCAGTCAAATCTAGAAACATCATCAGTTTCGTCTTGCTGATCCGTCCAAGCGCGCGCGTGTGCATAACAACGGCTCGTTTACACGACGTGTTCCCTTTGTCAAGAGATGGCACGCGCAATGTACAGAGGATCGCAGCGAGAACGGCTCTTTTAATTAATACACCGTCGCGAATTTCAACTAATTAAACGTGCGGGCCTCTAGTTCAAAAAGAGGACCACATGCACAAGATTTTCCTCTGCGAGTGTACACTCGGCTCTCTGAACTGAATACGCGAAAATAAAGTTGAGAGATTCAAAAAAGATTGACGTATAATTTCGGCGAGAAACGCGAAATTAGCCGAGGATTCAGCGCGTTCTATCTCGCAAGCGTCCCCTTTGACACCGCACTGCAACTGCATTGTGTATATAGCTATTGTTATATTGCGTCAAGAGACTCGCAAAGACGGTGATTATACGACTAAATGCCTGTGTATATAGTTCGCAAGCTTGACTGCCGCTTTTTTTTCGGCGGCATTAGTGCGAAGTGCATTAAAATTAAAAAAGTTGGGGGCGCGTGATTAAATCATGAAATGACGGATGGCAATTCGGGCGTCAAAGTTTTTCAATTTCGGCGCTGGAGAAGTTAATTTCGCTCTCTCTCTCTCTCTCTCTCTCTCTCTCTCTCTCTCTCTCTCTCTCTTTCTACTCTCTGTGTACTTTTTTTGTAATTGTCGAGTCGAGAGAATGAGAGAGGGGGGGGGGGGGATTGTTGCACAGCGTATAACGCAGCCGCTCATCAACATCATAAAAACAAACTTTTCTCTATCTCGATCTCAACGGCTTTTATTCCCGCTCCCGAGATCGCGCCAGCGCAGCGAGAAAGCTCTCTCTCCGTGTAGATTTTGAGCGCGGAATCACCCTATTCGCGGTTGTTCTCGGAATGGCCTCTTTCTCCGGGATTAATCCGAAATAAAACCATAAAATCCAATATACGTGACTCTCGGCGCAAATAGAGCTTTTTCTCTCTCTCTCTCTCTTTCAGCTGCGCACGGCTTCCGCGCGATCGGCGCATAGGTATTATATATACCTTTATGGCGCAACTTTCCCATAAACTGCTTAAAGCTCGGCTGCATCGCGTGCGATTCCGCCTGCGGATTTCGCGCGAATCGCGCGGTGCAGCGCTGCCGGTCAAAATACATAGGAAAAGAAGCAGGCGCCGATATACACACACGCGCGCGGCCGCTATAGATAAGGCGCTGCACAAAAGCTCGGGGCCGGAAAAATGATGGCGGTCGCGCGGCCGATAAGCCTCGTAAAACACGTCGCCGGACCTCTCTTTTTCGTCGTGTGCCACCCACCCACACACACACGCCCTCGCAATCGAGATTAGAAAAAAAAGGCCGGGTAATAGAGTACAGCGGACGAGAAGGAGAAGAAGAAGAAGAAGCGTCGAACGAACGCCTTGACTGAGTGATCCTTTATTACGTCGTCCTTCGCCACCTACTCTCGGCGCCGCGGGGGCGCTCGCACGCTACGGCAGTGCGAAAAATAAAAGACTCGTAAAAGCTCGGCGGTTAGCTGCGTTATACGGCTCACTCTCTTCTCGAGAGAGAAGCGCGCTCGCTCACGTAATAAAAAACAGCGCGCGCAGCTCGGATGAGAGAAGCTCTGGCTCCGGAGTCGTTCTCTCCCTCCCTACCTCTTTTTTTTCGTCCCGTATCAAGTTGCGCGATAAAAAGTGCTCGTGCGGAAACTGCGGCTAGTCTTTTTTGCGCGGCTGCCGCCCCTATGCGTGATGTTTAAATTTCGCGGCTGAATGCGCGCGAGCGCGCGTTGTCGTATCATAATGATCCGCTGGAAAGTTAACTCTCTCTCTCTCTCTCTCTCTCGCACGTTAATTAAAATATTACGAGAGGAATATACGCAGCTTTGTACTTTTGTCGTGCGGCGGTTCGGGGAATTTTCGTTTGGAAGAAAAAAAATTTAATTAAAACTATATATTCACGCAGCCCGGCGTGGTCCCCGAAACGAAACACCGTATTAAATCATACTCGCTGTATGCGTATGCGGGTAATACGGTATAATATAAAATCTGCAAGCCGCCGCCGACGTGCATGCACTGGCTGTCCGGTGTGTATAGTACAGGTGCATATAGCATCCCCGCCGCGAGAATTAAGTGCCAGCAGCGGCGCGCTCCGTTGCCGCCAGTCTTAATTAACTCGGCGTGGGCTGTGCTCCTGGCCGTTGCCACCAGCCCTGTACATAGCCGCACACGTACAGAGCCACTATTCTCTCCTCTCTTTGCAGCCCCCGCTGCAGCTTTCGCCTGTAAATCCCCCTTAAATCCGGGGCCGTCTTAACCTTCAGGGGCTTTCTTCTTCTTGCCTCGCTTCGCGCGTCCTCTCTCCCTCGCGCGCGCGCTCTCGATCCCCAACAATTGCGACTCGAACCTTAAACCCATTAGCCGCGAGCGTTCGCGGTGTGGCGCCACTATCAAATTCCGAGGCCGATCCTCCGCTGGTTATACGACTTAACGCCCTCTCCGCGCAAGGCTTTACTTTCTGCGTTTAATTCCGCAAGATCGACGCAGCGGAGCTGCTCTGAAGACGTCTATATATATAGTACACAGTCTCGCGGTTAAACGCCGCGGGAAGAATATTATTATGCATTCCCCTTTATCTCTCTCTCTCTCTCTCTCTTTCTCTTACTCGCGCCTCCTTTTGTGCGCGCGCGGGTTTTCACTTATACACCTGCGCTCGCGCGTAAAAACTACATTGTTTCGAGATAAATCTACTCTCTTTTTCCGAGTACTCTCTCCGTACAGCATTGTTCTGCCAGCTCTCGCACTGAATAAATTTGAAAACATTACCTCGACTCGCGCCTGCTCTCCGCTGCTTATTTCTTCTTTTTCGACTTGCACCGTCGTCGTCTTGGGGGAGGGCTGCTGTGTATAAGCGAGAGAGCTGACGCGCGCGTTTTGAATCGTAAACACGAAGCGTTATTCTCGCGGGCAATTAAAATGCGGGGGTTATACTCTGCGACTTTGCCGCGCTAATGGAAAAGCGTGATTCCGCGCCATATTTCGCGCGGAATTAACTCGCGAAGAGAGCGCGCGCCCGGGTGTAATCGAAATTCAATTTTAAACGCCCGAGAGAGAAAGAGAGTTGGCGCTCGTAAAACTTGTATTTTCATAGCACGCCCCATCGCGCGCTCGTGCGGCTAATTCATAAGGTAATATTTTAAAATCCACCCGGGATTAAAAGAGCTAATGTAATACTTTTTCTCAACTTTTCGCAAAGGCGATTTTATATATACTCGTAATCCTTCGCTGATGTCGAAGCCCTGATCGATCGGAACTTTGGCAATTTTTACTTGCGGAATTTTTTCCCTGAAAAATCGAGCGAAACAGGATAGAAGAGAGGGAGAGTGAGAGATTAGCAGCGGAGGAAATTTCGCAACGGGGGCATTGTGTTAATATTTGGAGGGCAAGCTCGCTCGCTTGCGCATCAGCGTTGATGGATGACCGGCGAATTAATCACGCTCAAGATGAATGTCGACGGGAATTACGTCGCGCCTGTGGGTATAGAGAAGAACAGGAGAGAAAAATGCGAATGAAGCGAAATTGCTCTCCTACTGATAATAACTTTGAATTCGCCGAACAGCAGCAGCAGCCAGCAGCTGTTTATATCCCGCTGAATAGATGAATGCACATTTTCCGCGTCAATTACCGCGCTCTCCCGGGCTGAATTAACCTTCTCGCTCGCTTTCTGTGTCTATTGTGAATAATATAATAGTAGTTTCGGTGATCGTTACAGTTCGTTAAGCTTCCTCGCTCTGCAATTATGCTAATGCCGATAAGCGTCGCGGGAGAAAAATACGCTTTCTTTCTTTGAAAAACTCTTAGCGCACGCTCTGTGTATGCATATAGTAGAGTAAGGGAGGGAGGGAGGAGGAGGACGTTGGCCGCGTGTTTGCTCGAGGCACACACAGGGGGAGAACACTCATGTTTGCGCAGTTCCGGGAGAGCGCGGAGTATCTCTCGGTTTGGCTAGGTAAGTGATTGTGTAAGGAGAGCGTCTCGGCCGCAGCAGGACGGCTGGATGGAAGTGGCCGATTCTTATTTTCAAAACGCGCGCGCGCGCGCGCGCCGAGTGTAACGGAAATCTTGTTACTTCTTAAAAGTGTTTGCCAACCCCGCTGCTGCCGCTACGGTCAATATGCGGACAGGTAAAAATGGATCGCATACTTATAAAATCATTTCGATCCATCGAGCGTATTTGCATGTCCATCTATCTCGCGTCGTTGTCGGTTTATCCGTCGCCGCGAGTTATTAGTGCGCGTTCGAGCTACTTTCAAGAGGCTGCTGCGCCGGCACATACAAGGGCGTCGTCTCTCGAAAGGAAAATGCCGACGGCAGCGACGGCGGCGGCCCAGGCAATCGCGAGCGAGAAAGAGGGTGGCAACACTGCAGGTGACGTGCGTGAGCTCGGCTCGACCGTAACTCCTTTTGTCGTCATTGTTCGCCGCGTCAAAGAACCTAACCCGCAAGAATTTATCCCCTTGACGCGCTCCCCTATGTGCTGTTATACAGTGGGAAAAAGCCGGGGATTCTGGCGGCTGATTCTTATTTATATTTGTGTATCTCGATACCCGATTTGTTGGCCGAACGATTTCGGAGAATCGAACTTGCAGTTTTGGAAATTGAATCATTAAATCTTGAGCACGTTGTTACAGTGGAGAGGGGGTGCGAGGGGAAAAAAAGAGAGAGAAAACTATTCGCGGGGAATCCCTTTATTTGAATAAAGTTTCGAAAGAAGCGAAAAAGTTTGGGGGGAAATAAAAGTTCGACACATTTTTTGGAACATCAGTTTGCCGAGGCAAAAAATCGCGCGAAAACTTTTGCCAGCGCGCGCCGCGCAGTGAAATGGGTTTTAAACTTTATGAAATTTAAACGAAAATAAAGCGCGCCCGCGTTTTTGTCTGTATTATAGAAACATGCGAATCTAACCGTTGTTTTTCTTTCTCTGTTTCAGGTGAGAGTTTGTGCACGAGATCTCGATCGTATAGCGTAAGTTTTCAGTATAAAACGCACGTATTATTCATAGACCAAAAATAAAAATCCCCTTTATATCCTCGAAGATAAAGGAAGGATGGATATTAGGGGGATTTCGCGCCGCGGGAAAGACAAATGTTCGGGCCGCGGCGCACACGCGCGGTTAAATTTTTACGAACGCGAATTAAAGGCACAGAAGATTCTCGCAGTTCGAGGAGAGCCGACGAGAAAAGCCTCGGCGGGAAAGTTCGTATAAGATAACTCCGAGAGGCGTAAAAACTATATATAACAAAGGCGGGTACGCGCGAAAGTAGATACATGCCGAGTTTAGCCAGACACGCCAAGAGAGAGCTCCGCGTCCATGTATATAGGCTATGTGTACGACCGCGTGTGCATCTCAGTGGGCCCGTATCTCTCTTCTTACGTTGAGTTAATCCGTTTACGCTGGTAGTTCGCGGTGTAGAATTTACTCCCGCGGAGAGGAAGATAAGCAGCGAAAATGCCACTTCGAAGCCTCGCGCAAGGCGTCGTAGCTTGAAAGCTCGAGGAATTTCGAAAAAAAATACTCCGGCCTTTGATGTGGACAGCGAGAAGAGCGTCGGTGCCGAAAGAGCAACTCTCCTTACATATATTGTCGTACACGCGAAGTTTTCAATAAAACGTCGCCGGAGGCTTTCCCCACCCACATACTACATACGGGATTCCTTTCTTCGGGCAATTTTTCTCCCCGGAAACCATTTCTCATCTGGCAACTCCTGCTGCGCACAAATTCTCTCTTTCTCCGAAAAATACTCTAATGCTCTTTGCGCGCGCGCTCGCCTCGAAAAAAATGCGGTGTATGCGCGATAGCCGAAAAAACAAAGGGAGCGCGCGAAGAACGACGTCAGAAGCGGAATGCTTTTCGCGCTCGGCGCTCTCGATATACACATACACACACTGGCTTTTTCATATCCTTAAAACAGAACTCGACGCTTTCCGCAAGCCGGGCGATTCCGGGCGCCGCCGCCACGCGCGTCTATTCCCTTTGTGCGTCCTTTGGACAAAGGCCCGAGTTCTCTCTCTCTCTCTCTCTCTCTCGCCGCTGTCGCCGAGCGGAAGGAAGTTTTCATTCGCTCCTCTCTGCCGTCGTCGTCGCCCTCTTTCTCTAAAGTATACGTGTACGTACCCTCTTTTGCGCGCGCGTTAGCCGTACACGCGAGCGTGTGTGTGTGTATCGACAAAGAGGAGAAGAAAGCCTCGGAAATGCGTCCCCGAATTTCCCGGCGCGGAAAATCTCCCCCTTTTCTTCCCTTTTACCTCCGCTCCCTTTCTCGAGCGCTCGCGCGCAGTGTTCCTTTGCGCGCCTTTCTTACGTGTGCGCGAGAGACGCCTTGCCAGAGAGAGAGAGAGAGAGAGAGAGAGAGAGAGAGAGAGAGAGAGAGAGAGAGGGAGGGAGAGAGTGTAGTGAGTTTGCTCTCGCGAAAGGGGCGCGAGCTGGGTAAACGCGCGTGATGACGACGGCTGATGCTTTCGAGCGCACTTTTCCTCGTCGATGCGCGAGAGAGCGGCTTTAATTGATGCGTATGCGCGAGGTACTTCGAGGGAATTTTCGGGATATCGCGTCGTGTGTTTATGTATTGCAGCAGATAATTGACGCAACGCGAACGAGGCTATAAACTCTGTATTATTTATTATTACATCGTAAAATTAACGTTGCTCTCCGATTTTAAAACTTGAATGCCGTATAAAAAAGAGAAAGTCTGATTCGGTATTGATCCCAGCGAACGTATTCATCTCGCAACGCTACTCCGCCAAGTACACACAGCCTCGCTAAACCAAATTCGATTTATCCCTCTAAAGCCGCGAGTTTGAGCGACGTCGACGCACTTTCCGGTCTTACACGAGACACACACACACACATACACACACGTTTAATTAGTCAGCAGCAGCAGCGCAGCGCGACGAATCCGAAAATTGAAAAGTCAAACAGACTTGAGCTCGGCATACAGCACACGAGGCGCTCTTTGACTCTCGCGCGGATACACGCGCTTGGAAGAGATAGCGACAAGCGAGCGAGCGAGTCACTTTTGCCTCGCGCTAAAGTTTAATCGCGCGTGTAAACGCGACGACTGCAAGCTTTCCCTCTCTCTCGTCGCGGCTTTACACGAATTTCCCCCTCGTATACGTATATCCCTTTTCATCTCCCTCTATTCTTATTCCTCCCTCCTTTTTTCGCAGCCGCCGAGCGTATGTACATTTGTCGCGGATATCGCCAAACAGACTCCGACTCGTCGTAGGAGGGTTTATCCCGGGATTAACAGCGCGTCAAGATTTGTCCCGGGGAGCGGCCGATTTCCGTGTTTCGTTGCCGTGTTTCTCTAATGGCCAGGGCTCTCTCGGAGATCGTTTGTTTTGATAGGTCCCCGACGGATCGCGGCTTAGCGCGCGCTAGAATTCAGCGGCTGCTGCTGCTGTTGAGGAGCGATCGTGATTGAGAGGAAGGAAGTTTGCCAGGTGATTGTCAATATTGGCTGTAATCAAGTACGCTCGATTAATATATCGCCGCGACGCCTCGATTACGCGGCGTGTGTTTGCGGGATTCTGGGACGTACGACTTAAGGTTGATCCCTAACATCAGCTGTTTGGATGCGGATGAAGGGATATTTTATTTTTTAGTAGAGGCAAATGTAAATTATACAAACGGAGCTTTTTGCGCTGGCTCATCGATGCACGTAAACGGCTCGATTTAGAGAAGCAATCAGCGGAACTTAATTACCACAGCGAGTCGATTACCGCTTCGGCAAAAAAAGAGAGGACCGATAATTATCGAACAAAATCCACTGTCTCTTCAAAGAGTCAATCGTGGCGCTTAATCAAGAGCTCGATTCGCGCGCATTAGCCTCTCCCTCTTCCTATTTAGTGCATTACAAATCTGATTTTACGACTCCGCACACACAAACACACGCAGGCACTCTGCATGCACAGACTTTAACGCACCGTGTAAATCATGCATCGCGCGCCTATTATCTGGAATTATGTAATTAAGTATCCGATTTTAACGGCGCTTTGATGTTGATTTCGGTTATGCGCAAGCCACTGGTTTATACACCCACGCACACGCGCCGAAATCAATATGTTAATCCCTGATTAGCGGCTATTCAGCTGGCTACACCGGCGTAAACTCTAATCGAAATATCAGCGATAGCTGTATTACGAAGCGCGAAATCGGTGAATGTAATGCGACGGCTCTGTGACTGTAATTATGGTATTATTATCGTCGACCGTTGACGCGCAACGATGAAAAACTTGATTGCGTCGCGCGGCGGTAAATATTTGCACTCGCTGCACACGTCGAGAGGAAATTGATATTTGGAGCAACGTTGATGGGGAGTGAGAGGGTGAACGAAGCCGTTTATGCATATACAGCTAGCGGAGCCTCTTTGAGTCGAGAATAAAGAGAGAGAGAGAGAGAGAGAGAGAGAGAGAGAGAGAGAGAGAGAGAGAGAGTGAAAAAAACTGGAAACTCTTTATCCTGTGCAAACTGGCGTTGCCCTCCTGATTATACGATCCGGGCACGAGTATCGCGCAAAAACTCGCCCGCTTTTCGCTTCCCCGAGGAACACTAGTGTCTAAAGGAAGGGGTCTCTTTCTCTCTCGATCCATTGTAGAAAATAGAATAGGGCGTTATATTTTAGAGAAAAATGAACAATCGAAGAGAGGACGGAGTATATTCCTGTATAAGGTGTCGAGCGGATGATATCTATGATTCAATAATGAGTTTTATGAAAATTACATCCGCTGCAGATTTTCCAGGAGTTGTCATGCATAATAATCGCTCAAATCAAGTTTCGCTATTTCGGGTAAGACCGACGATTATCCTCTTGGAGATTTCTGAAACGTTAAATTTCGAGAATAATCCATCATCCAAAATCAAATTTCGTAACTTCAAGTCCTTCCATAACATAACTGTCGAGTTCAGTGCGCGAACGAAGCTCCTCTCGCGGCTATTAATCGAAGGCCCGTCGGCTTTCGTTAAAAAATCTCCTCACATTTGCGAAACACGCGGCGAATCGGCGAATCATCCTGCCGAAATAAGCGGAGAAGCGAAGAAAAACGATCGGCCATCGGTCACACGAGAAAAGAGCCTCGATTCGTCGGAAGAGATTAAAAGAGAGATTTGTAAAGAGATCGGAGGATTTTCGGGCGAAGCATCAGAGCTCGAACTTTCTCGCATAAATAAGCATCTCGAGTGTCGCAGCTCGATGCTTTCCGGAGAGCTGCCGGCCCCTTACTCATAGTCCGCGAATTGTCAAAGTTCGCGCGCAGGGCCGGGGAACGGATTACACGCGAATCGCTCATAAAAAGCCCGTCGGGGCTCGCTGTATACCTACGTACGTATACCCGCGAGGGCTTCGCGTCCGTCTTCCCTTATTGCCTTCTGTTTTTCTTCCCGCGCTCTCGTTTGCTTCCGCTCCTCGTTTCGAGTTCGCCCCGGCGCTTTTTATCTCGCGATCTCTCTCTCTCTCTCTCTCTCTCTCTCTCAACTCTCCCACGAACTCGAGAGAAATATCCGGGCCGCGTCGTCCCTGCGGCGCCGTGAAAAAGCAGCACCGAAGGATCCTCTTTTTTTTATCCCTTCTTCTTAATTGCTCGAAGAGAGAGCGAGCGAGAGAAGCTTCTCTCTCTCCCCCGGTGTAGTCTTCCGTTCCGGGGCTTTTTAATAAGAGAGAACGAGCGTTGCGGGGATGGCTTTATATCCAGAGGTGCCGGAGAGTAGCGTCTTGTTAAAAGGATTCGCAATTTTACCGGCTCTTTTCTCTCTCTCTCTCTCTCTCTCTCTCTCTCTCTCTCTCTCTCTCTCTCTCTCTCTCTCTCTCTCTCTCCACCGCCGCGAGTGTACAAAGGTGGCGATGAAAGGAATAATGGACGCGAGACCTCTGCCGGGGGAAGGATTACATCGACAGGTGTCGATGATAAGAACGCCGTATACACGTGTTGCGTATCATGCTATTCAAAAGGAATTTAAATTCTCGACTTCGTCTTACCAGCCCTCAACTCGTTCTACTGGGCTAAAAACACTGCGGGCGCTACACAGCGGTTCAATTAACTCTGACACGGACTGGCTGTTTTCAGAGCGAAGTCTCTAATCCAGTTGGCGCACTTGCTTCTCTGCCTCGCGAAAATAATAAAAAAAGACAGGAGTAAAGGAAACCTGCAGCAGGAGAAAAAAAAACATAATTCCCGAAAAGAGAAGAAGAAAAATTTTCCTCGCAGCAGCAGCATCAGGCAGCTTATGTCTTCTGGGACACGTCTCCATTAAAAGCTCGGTCTGGAAAATGAAAACTAAAATACATGAGAACAGCGGAGAACAATGAAAGAACAACGCTGCAGCAGCAGCAGCTTCGTTCAATTAACCGGAGCAACATTCCGTGCGCTGCGTACTTTCAATCGTTCGACAAATTCATTACGAGTAGCTTGAAGCAGAGAGAGAGAGAGAGAGAGAGAGAGAGAGAGAGAGAGAGAGAGAGAGAGAGAGAGAGAAAGAGAGAGAAAGAGAGAGAGAGATTAGTTTTATTTTGCGTACATTATATTGTACGATTATAAGTTTACAGTGTTACAAGTGAGAAAAGAAAAAAAACAATAGATGATAGATTGAGGCATGTTTAAAGTATGTGTAGTGAGAGAGAGGCGATAGTGAAAGTGGAATGAGCGAAAAAGTAGGTGTGTATGTGCGCGTGGACTGTGTACAAGTTATGTGTTTTCGAGTTGAAAAAAGTGATCCTTAGCAAGTTTTATGAAAGTGACTGTGTTTTCGAGTTGAAAAAAGTGATCCTTAGCAAGTTTTTTGAAAGTGACGGTGGATGAAGTGTTTCTGATGTGTGTTGGTAGGTTATTCCGTAGGAGGCGCTAATATGGAACGAGTTCTTCAGCGTCTCCGTCGCGAAAGCAGGAATTTCCAGAGGTGTCACCTCGCCCCTCACAGGCCGGAGTATGACGCGGAAGTCAAAAAAGGCCAGTACGTATAATGGTACGACCGAGTTAAACATTTTACGTAAGAAATAAGCTGTGAAGTACTTCCTGCGTCCGGCTGTGGTTAGCCACTGCAGCTCCCGCCTGTACGGGGAGATGAGCTCACCTCTCCTTACACCATAGATGTACCGAATTCCTGTGTTCACGAGCCTCTGTAGTTTTAAGTCGAGTTCCTGCGTCAGGTCACAGTATACAAGAGAACAGTAGTCGATGATCGGAAATAGGAGTGCTTGCACAAGATGCTTGCGCAACCTGAGAGAGAGAGAGAGAGAGAGAGAGAGAGAGAGAGAGAGAGAGAGAGAGAGAGAGAGAGAGGAGAGGTAATGGGCGAGGTTGTTCGCGTCGATTCTATGGTATACAGAGTGTATATAGCTATTCAGGAGGGATGTGCTAGCTGCTTGTTTTCGTAAATTTACGTGAAAACGGATCTGCCGAATTACAGGGCGACGATGTCGCGCGTAACTGCGGATCGATGGTTTACTATATTTTTTATTCTCGTTTCGCGTTTGAATAAACGCGTGAAAAAATATCGCACACATCCGAAAACTTAGCGAAAGTGAGCAGTTTTAAACAAACAACAAACAATAAAACATGGATAACATGCCTTTGATACTCTCGGAAAGCTCACGTCGACTCTTTAGGAATTCCAGCGCAGCTGTCGGCGGCTATGCATGAATTTTGATTGATGCGCGCATCTCCGACCCCTATTTTGTATTACCGGCGATTTTCGAAGTCGTTTAAATAAAAATGAAAAACGCGCTCAGCTCTCCCTCGGCCTCGATAACGGCGGCTCGACTGCAGTAGCAGCAACAGTCGGGGATAAACGACACTTGGCCGACGGTCAATCGAGCGCGGCTGTACTGTAAATAGCAGTAGTGCCGCAGTACTAGTCGTTGTGTGTGTACGGGTTTTATGGTCGCGGAGGGGAATTTTTTTCCCTTTTTTTCAGCGGGAGTGCGTCAAAGTCGAAACTGAAGCGCCATTTTCACGAGAAGCCGATGATAAAAATACGAGAGTGCGTGATCAGAATCGATACGTCGATGGGGTCGTGTTTTTTTTTTGTCAATTATATGCGGCAGGTTTGATGGACTTTGTGTGTACACAAATAGGCGGAAAAATGACGTGGAACATATTTGATGGCGTAATTAAAAGATCTTTCTCTGAGCTTTCGTATTGTATAATTTACACGTCTGTCTGTCTATATGCAATACCCGCTAAAATATAAATCTCTGAAGACATTTCAGGCCTGAAAACTGCACAAGACGTCGCGCACATTTACGCTAATTGATACCCTGGTAGAAATCAATATCAGTTTAAAGCTACAACATACCAAGTATTACTAGAGATAGGCGAAAAATAGGTCCATTTTTCGACCAGCGATGAAACGCTTTTTCGGACATTTTTTACGCATTTATTGGAGTAAGAATAGAGTCATACCGTATTACAAGGAATTTTCAAGCTTGTAAAAATAGATTTCATTGCCTAAAGCAAAGCACAGGTGATAGCTAGTTGATGGCTACGAAAGTACTATGCAAAATAAAATCATGAATATCTTCGTATGTCGTGCTTGTATAACTCTAATTGACTGTTAATTGTGTAAACCGTTTGGAAATCGATTAAAATCCGTAAGCCTCTTTGAAATTAGTGTACGACACAAGGAATAATATTAATACGAAAAATTTAAGGTTATGTTCATTCCAACAAATGCTCAAGAAATGGGAGAAAAAGCGTTTCATCACAAGCTATGACTAGGCTATTTCTCATAGCCATTTCATAGTTTACAGCACATTTTAAATTTTCGAATTTCTACCAGGGTAGCTAATTCCAGTAATTGTTGAAATGAATTTTCCATATATATTCTTATATTAAATGCAGCTGACATCCGCGCGCAGGACCGAAGTTACATTTTTATGAAATTAAAACAATCACGTTGGATTTTTCAATAAAATGCGAGAGAATTCAACGCAGCTATAACAATCCAGAGTTCATCAAACATAAAATACTCCAGAACAACAGTTTAATTAATAAAAATCAATCCAACATCATCTTGTTGAAATATCTCTTTATCGTCCCTTAAAACAAATCGAATTTCCCGTAATAGTTCCAGCAGTTTAATCAAATTTCCATCGTAGATACATACCAGCAGCAGCAGCAGCAGCTTCAGAACCGCACTAGAGAGAGAGAGAGAGAGAGAGAGAGAGAGAGAGAGAGAGAGAGAGAGAGAGAGAGAGAGAGAGAGAGAGAGAGAGAGAGAGAGAGAGAGAGAGAGAGAGAGAGAGAGAGAGAGAGAGAGAGCAGCCATACTCTCTGCTTTTGACAGCCGCGCGTTACAACTAAAGTCCAATCCAATCGCGCAGTAGCTGAAGCTGAAATCGCGCTCCTCAGAAACCTGAATGAGCGAAGGCAACGCGGCAAAAAGGAAAGAAGAAAAGCCCCTTTACGGAAAAACCATCAGCGTCCAGCAGCTAGCGATGCAGCTCACGCGAAGCCCATACACACACATACACAAACGCGTACACGTATACAGGTCTCTCCCCTGCGGAGCTGTTCCACTGAAGCAGCAGCTTCGCTTCGAGAGATTCAGATACGCGGCCTTTGCTAAACCAGTTCCGCCGGCGGCGCAGGCTATTGACCTCGCGCTCGAACGCCTGGCTCTCTTTCTCTGCACAGTGTGTATAAATGTGCTCGTCCGAGAGACACACAGCTATATGGGCACTGCGCTGCTCTCTCGATATATTGCGGAGAACGCTCGCTTGCTCTGAAAAAGTGCCCCAAAGACGATTTCATCCGTCACGCGACGCGAGAGCGCTATATGCTTGTTTTCCCGGCGCGAGCGCGCTCGCGATTGTCCGATGCGTGTCGCTCTATCTCTCTCTCTCTCTCTCTCTCTCTTTCTCTCTCTCTCTCTCTCTCTCTCTCTCTCTCTCTCTCTCTCCACTGCGGGATTTTATCGCGCTGAGCATCGAGCTATTCGTCTTTGCGCGCGATTAATCTGCGCCGCACAGTAGTGCCGGTATAGAGATTGCAGCAGTTGCGGGGAGCCGTTGGATTTTTTTGCTTTTACTCCGGGCGCACGATTAGGATTTTGTTTCTGTCTCTCCTTGCAGGACACAGCAGCAGCGTTTGTAGCGAGCGGCTTTTGCCGTAGTTGCGAAATGTATATAGGTGCATGTGTAGACACTAAGCGCGGGGATTTTGAAATTTTGTCGGACGTGTTTGCCTTGCAGTGTAAATACACCTGCAGCCAAGATACAGGCGTTCATCGTCAACGCACGGAGATATACTCGTAAAGCGCAATCGGCGAAAAGTAAACGCGTGTACATCGTAGGTTTTTGAGGAATTAATTGGATTTTGGCTCTGGTTGAGATTCGATCGACGGAAGCAAAGACGAATGGGAGTTTATGCACCGGCGAAATCAGTTTTCACAGAGAAAAGCGTTTCGATATTAACGACGTGATCTTGAGGTGCTTCTTCCGTCGATATTAAATTTCCCGCTTATATTCGAAACTAACGGATCACGTGTAATTTCAAACGAGCTCACGTAGAACATTATCCCCCTGCGAGAGTCTATATCGAGAGAAAAAAAATGGAAATCGTCCGCTGCTCGCGTTAACAACTCGATTGCAAATAACCTCCGGTAAAACCAAAGAAAAATCAGTACCATCAGCGAAGGGCTAATAATTACACTCGATAGATCGAGCGAAACCTGCGCGCGCGTCTGTATACACGCAATCTCCACTGCTGCCGCTGTAGCCGTATCACGAAGAAGAAGAAGAAGAAGAAGAAGAAAAAGGGAGTACTAGTCCCATTTTCTCGCGCAGTCACGATTCCAAAGAGCAGCGGTGCAGACTACACGCTCTGCTCGTTACAAAGTCCCTCTCTCTCTCCTACTTCGCCTCCAATCTCACGGTCCAAGAGTTCTCGGCTGCTGCAGCAGCATCACGGATTATACACACGGCGGCGCTTACCTTCCGCCGCCGCTGCATATTGCTTAGCTTACAGCTAAGGAGCAGCCACTCCCGGGATTTACGACTACCGAGACCCGTATACAGCCTAATAACGCAGTGCAAGTATGTGTGTGTGTGTGTTGTGGGAGAGCAGCGAGAGACTTTTCAATGAAAGGACGAGTGCAATTGAACCGGTGTGCATGTGCAGCGCGTTATTGTACACATTCTATCGAATTAGCCAAGAGAGAGCCATGTGGTACGGTCTGTCTATATATACGGGGGGCGACGTCTGGACACTTATTGCTACTGCAGACGCCCACGTTCCACTTGACACGCTCATCGCCGCCGGCGGTTCTGTTATTGTTATTTCATATCGCAGTGGGAGATTGTGTCCGTGGTTACGAGGAGAGGACAGCGATTTGGCGAGCTGTACGTGCGGTTTAGTGCTCTCTTTATTCTAGCGGTGTAGTACGTTCTAGCTCGTTTTGGATTTTCGCTTTTTTTTTCTATTTTACTCGCAAACACGCGATCATTACATCGTCCGATGATCGGGTTCCAATATTGTAGTGTAAGCATAACACCAGAGTCTCCGAGTTTTCCTCCGCATCTATATATAATACAGCCGATCGGCAAAGAGGATTACAGGGTAATGGGACACTCGAGCGGAAAAGATTACAAGTTAACGGGTTAATTCAGTCGCTCGCGCGCGCGTGCGGATAATCAGTGCTGGAATAGCGAATTACTTCTTCCATGAATATTTAACGCGCCGATTTTCCGCCCTGACGCTTTATTTATTTTGGCTGCAGATCGTTATTCGCGATTTAGATATAATCCGCGGTGGGAACAGCAAGTCAGCGCGCGGTGTTTTCTCTCGCCTAAAATTATATTATATTATAGTTGATTCAGTTGGTTGTGTAATTTCGCTCGAACGAATTTATTATTGCTTCGTAACATACGAGATAACTGACGTTTTATCACATATGGAATAATTCAAGCTTATTAATTTTGAAAAACACGAATTATAAATATGCGAAAATTGAATGATTAAACGAACTTACTTGTAAGTGACGTTCTATCATAATTCTATGAAACGCCTCTTCCGAAATGATCACAGTGTAGTTCCCCCCACTCCCGGCCGATGGCGCCGCAATCTTTCAAAGTATAGGTAAAAATTCGCGCGACATAGGGGAGCGCCATGATGTTCCGCAGCCCGGCATCTATCCTCGCGCGCTTCTTCATTACTTTAAAGCTCTACCGTAACGTTATATCTAAGGGACTTCCAAATTTTCATTTGAATTAAGGGTCTTTGGGTGGGACTGATCATTTCGGAAGAGGTGTTTCGAATGTGCTGTAAATATATCGGTATCTATACCGCACTTTTCTAGGGCACTTTTTACCCAACGGTTTAACGTTTGGGATGTTACCGCTTTATGTGGTTTTTTATAAGATAAAAATAACGAATCTAAGGAATCTAAATTTGCCCTTAGTTCTTTAGTACGTTCCAGATACTCTTCTAAGGCAGTTGCTACGCAGACTTTTTTATTTTTAAGATAATACGGTAAAATTAGTACGGGTTGACTACGATTACGACCAGACGTCTTAATTCGATCGGGAATTTTAATTTCTATGAATTTACGCCCAATCTCGATATTTCTTAGTTTGATTAGAGAGAACGTCTGCATTCTGTGTCCCGTAGTCAGGGCTAGTAAGGTAATCAATTTCGTTGTTAACATTTGAGAAATAATCGAGAACAATTTTCGGATCCCAAGTAGTATCATATTTGGGATTCGATGGCCGCAAGTTCGAAAGGCCTTTAAAAGACCTCTTGATACGACTATCCTGCGCTACTTCTGGGCCCACTAGCAGGGAAATTGCTGATCGATAGCAGTTTATCGTGCTAGAAGCTGATCCATTATTGTAAAGATCGGTCAAAAATTGTAAAGTCATCGGGACGTCGATCTTAAATGGATCCAGTTCTTTTTTCTTGCAAAAGGTCCACCATTTTTTGAAGCACGTTTCGTACTGCTTTTGCGAAGAGTCTGTGATAGAGGATAGCATAATGTCCATCGCTTCCTCCGGAACTCCTCTCAATTCGTGCGCGTTCCTGACAAGATAACGGCCACCAGGGTAACTTTCTCCCAAAATTTGCTCTGGGTTCTGCTAGAAAATATTAAATTTTCTGAAGCCTTAAATTTGATTATTTTAGAATCTATCATTAAATTAAATAGAGGGAACCATTGTTGAGCTGGCCAATCAGGGACAACCATGATTCCTCGAGAACCGTCATCTTGAATTTTCCTTAAGCATCTTAAAATTAAAATTATGACTATTATATTAAAATTAAAATTAATGTACATGGGGGAAAGGCGTAAAAATACATAAATTTTTCCCAATTTAATGTGAACGCGTCCACCGCTACTGAATTGGGATCGCGTTTCCAAGAGAACGTTGTCTTTTGATGCAATATAGGAAGCGAAAATCCAAATATTTTTCCGCTCGCAAAATTGCCATATTTCTTTCGTAATTTGATTTAATTTCTCATATTGGACGAATCCCATTCTATTAACGTATGCAATTGCGGTCGTATTGTCTATACGTAGCAGAATTTGGCAATTGTTACGATTATTCGCAAAGATTTTTAGAACAAAAAAGGCTGCGAGTAACTCTAGATAGTTTATAGAATTAGAACTTTCATTTTCCGTCCAAAATCCATGAACTTTTCTGCCCTCGGAAAAACCACCCCAGTCTGTTAGTGAGGCATCAGAAAAAATTTCTAGATCATATGAGGATCTTTTTATAGGATTATTGGTTTCTGTCCTAATGTTTTATGTCCTATGTCCTATGTCCACCAATTTAGTTCTTCCATAATCTCGCGTGTTATAAACATACTTGCTTCATAGTTGTTGTTATTTTTCAAAAGCGCTAAGAATTTCGCTCTTTCACACGCTTTTGTATACACAAAACCGTAGTTTACTGCAGTGCAGTAAGACACTAACGTACCTAGGATTTTAGCGAATTCTCTAATTTTGATTTTTTGATTAAGTTTCAGTTTAACAATCTTTCTTACACGATCTCTTTTATCTATTGGTAATTCTACTGACATATTTTGCGAATTATATAAAAAACCCAAATATTGACAAGTTCTAGTCGGTATCAGTTGACTTTTAGTGTAATTTATGACAATTCCCAATTGTTCTAAAACAGTAATTACAGTTCTTATACTCTCCAAACATTCGTTGTACGACTGAGCTAAAATTAGAATATCATCCAGATATATAACCAGCAAGATACCTACTCTACGTAAGTGAGAAACTACTGGTTTGAAGATTTTTGTGAATACAAAAGGAGCAACGCTCAATCCGAACGGAAGAACTAAATATTCGTACAGTTGATCGTTGAATTGAAATCTTAAAAATTTCCTATGCTCCTCATGTATAGGTATGAGGTAATAAGCATCCTTTAGATCTATAGAGCCCATAAAACAGCCGCGTGACTTAAGCGTTATCACTGTTCTTCCGTCTTCGAGCTTAAGATGACGATTTTCAATAAATTTATTAAGTTTTTTCAAATTTAAGATTAATCTAGATTTTTCGTTAGATTTAGGTACTAGAAACATATCAGAAACGAATTGATTGCTTCGAAATGAGCATTTCTGAATCGCGCCTTTTTGTTCTAACTCTTTAATTAGATCAAAAATATCGACTGTTTCTTTTCCTGACCAGTCTCTTTCTCTCGGTATGGCATATTGAGTCGGCTTAGAAACAAAGGGTATCTTGAAACCTTCAATCCAAGATAGAATTACGGAATCCATCGTAATTTGTTTCCACTCATTTAGGAAGAATTTTAATCGGCCTGTTATGCCTACCGTGTCGTTTAGTTCCGTTTCCAGTTGGATCTCCGATTCTCGTGATGACGATGTTCGTTGCTCTTCTGGCGGTTGCCGTATTTCCGGTTGTAGTTGGATTAGACCCGCCATGCCTTTCGCTATTGCTGCTAGGGCACTAGCCAACCTGTCTTGCTTATTGACAATACGCGCGTCTCTGATTATTTGCGCAGGCTGGAAAACAGTTTTGAGCCCAGAATTTATCTTAGGAGGCTCGCTGAAGTTACAGTTTTCTGGGAGAGGATATTTCTTTGTCAGGTTATCTCGTTCTTCTTCAGGTAACCCTTGCTTGATGATATCCTCCCACCGTACAGCTATCTCCCAGTGCAATGCTGGAGCGTACACCTTCTCTTCCAAGACTCTCTTGCCAATGGCACTCAAGATTTCCCCACTGAGTGGAGTATCCTCGTTTACTGCGGAAGAATCTTTGCTTGGCGAACGTTTGGGAGCTCCGCGTGAGCCCGAGCGTGAGTCAGACGCACTACCTATTAAAGAAAGAGAGTAAGGCGTCCTTACTAAGGGTGCTCTAATCTCTCATCAGGAAAATAGAAAGACAAAAAATTTTCATTTGTGTTAAATTAGTCGGTTAGAGCCTGGCTAATTTTCGAAATTCTTGTGTAAACGAAATCACAGTTATCTATGAGATAACTTCTCTGACGTGGGTTAGAGCCCAGTCTTGAGTATCCATCTCGGTTAGCGCCGAGTTTTATGGCTGTGATCGTCCTTTTGACTTCAAGCGTCTCGCGATGCTCGCGGTTTCGTTTCGAGGTTAACGCCTGCGAAAGCGTTCGCTTGTTTGCTCAGGTTAGAGCCTGGCAGAAAAAGAAAAAACTTCTTTTGATGAACAGATTATTTACTTACGAGAGCGGGATTCTCGAGATGGACTTGATGTCCCTCCCAAATTCTCGGAACTGCTGCTCGAGTAACGCCGCCTTCGCCGCTTTTCCTTCTTTGTTCTTCTTTTTTCGACTTTCCGTTTTAGTTTCCGAAGCTTCCTTCTTAAAACCTCTCCCGAGCTCTCCGATGAAGTATCGCTGTCTGAATCTTCACGTCTTCGTTTTCTGCCCATCGTCCTTACAGAAAATCTTCTTAGATAAATACACTTAACCTTTGTGTGAGAGCACGTGTGGCTTGCTCGGCACAAAGCGAAAGAATGAGGAAGCGCGCGAGGATAGATGCCGGGCTGCGGAACATCATGGCGCTCCCCTATGTCGCGCGAAGTTTTACCTATACTTTGAAAGATTGTGGCGCCATCGGACGGAAGTGGGGGGAACTACACTGTGATCATGAGGAAGAGGCGTGTAATAGAATAGACTATATTAGTAAATTTCGTTCTCAAGCCTTAAGTAAAACCCACTACTCCACTTTACACAATACGCGAAGCGCGAAACAATCCCGTCGAATGACCCAAAACTCCTAATGCCTTATATTTTCCGAAGCGATAAAGCATGTGCGCGCGCGTCTCCCCGCGAGAAAAGTTTTGCAGTTTCAGCTCCACTGCTTCCACACACACCCACACCCCTGCATTGTCGTGTATCCATACCTATATCTGTATATAAAAAGAAAGCTCTTTGTACACGACAGCGCGCGAGAGTTATCGAAAAAATTTTTGTATCCGACGTGAAAGCGGGCTCCACTCACGCAATAACTCGAGATAGAAGATTGCCGGCTGCGCCGCACGAGCCGAGAGAGAGAGAGAGGCCCTTCGGGATGTGCTAAAGCAGCCCGATAAAAATACATGCGTATTATATGTTACAGCCAGACTCTCCCTTCCGTCTGCGCTTAAAATTGCTCCTTTACTCCAGCCGAAAAATAGCGGAAAGGTCTATATGGCCCCGCACCTAACCTCTCGCTTTCTCTACCCCGCGTGTCAGGTCGTAATTTCCAGGGCCAAGCTTAAGCGCATAGGAGGAAAGAAGAAGAAGAAGAAGAAGAAGGGGATGGGATATATAGAGGCGAGAAGAGAACGGCTTCGTCGTCGCATTATGGCCGGCGAGAGAGAGAGAGAGAGAGAGAGAGAGAGAGAGAGAGAGAGAGAGAGAGAGAGAGAGAGAGAGAGAGAGAGCCCGAGGGATAGAGAGGAGGAAGAAGAGCCTAGGCTCGACAACAAAACCCCTCGCAGCAGCAGCAGCAGCGCCGGCGTCACGTGATATTAATACCACGCGCGCGCGAAGGTGCCTTTAATAAGTCCGCGCGAGGTAATGAAAGCCATTCATATGAAAGTTTTCCGTCAGGGGCTGTGCAGGACCAACAGCAGTCCGTGAGAAAGAGAAAGCTGTGTGTATATATATACTCGCTTTAACTGCCCCCGCGTGTGTGAGAGTGTAGGGAGCGACCCCTGCCGGACTGAGAAAAAATACTTTCTAAAGGGTGCAGGCTCTGATGCCGGCTGCTTATCTGCGGAGGTCGGGGGTGGTTCATTATTCGCCCTTCGTAACCTACTTTTTCATACACGTCGCGGACCGTCCAGCCTGCTCTCGTTCGCGTTTTTGGAGTTTAATTTTCCCGTTGTTATGTAAGGTATACGCAGTTTTTTTGAATTTTCGACGCTCATGCTCGTTATTGGCATCGCGTTTTAATGAAGCTGTCCGCTTTCGGCGATTGACTGATGATAATAAAGCTGGTCTCGTTAAAATTCATCCTTCAGAGAAATGTTGATGCTCTTGAAACTTTGAAAATTCATGCGTCCCCTGAACCGCTTATATTATAGCAAAAACTGCTAACTAGCTGTGTGTACTATGTATAATAATGCAAGAACGATGCATTCAAAGCTCTGGAAATGCACTTTTTATAAACCTCTCGCTCTAACAAAAGACACAGCTGACCATGACCATGTGCTCTGTGTATTAGTAATCCGCTAAAGAAACTGACTGTAAAGCTTTGAAAATTCACTTTTCGCATAAACGCCTTGATTAACAAAAAATGTGGCTCATCTCCACCCAACCGTGAGTCCATGGCACGATATTAAAAATCCTTTGATAATCCCTCAAGCTGCTCCGCAGCAGCGTACGTTATTTGAATTTTCCATCGATCATAATTTTCACGAAAACTGAATCCATCCTCACGAAAAATCTTCCATTCGCAAACAAACTCAATAAGCACCCATACCTTGATTAAAAGCAGTTATTACTTTCTCCGACACTCCGCTGCACGACGCGCACGTTCCACGAAAATCAAGCGACAAAAGTCGCTGCACGAATTGCCGCATCGCCGAGTCCCGTATGGTATAAGCCCACCCACCGCATTTTTCCATCCCCCATATCCCGCATCGCAGAACGTGCGCGATGATCTGATTCGGACGGATGGATAGTTCGTCACTCGCTCGCGAGCCGTATGTGCGCTGCAGGCGAGTGACGTGATTAAAAATAACGCGGCCGCCGCCGCCGAGCTCGTCCCGCCTCTGAATTATACACGACGTTAATGCATTTTGGCTTTCTCTATCCCTCCCGCACATGCCTCTGGTTGTTCGAATGGATGCGGCATTGTACGTCGGATAATTAATTCATCCCCTTGGGCCAGTGTACCTAACGCATTTACCGGCGGCTGTCTCGCGAATGTACAATCCGCCGCGTGCGTCTAACCTCCCCCCAGCTCTGCATACATATTCCGTTTCGATGCGCTTCTTTCGCCGCGTTACTCTGCGGCTCATTGCTAATTCATCAGCTGTGGTGCGCGATGCGTGCGAGAGAGTGCAGCGATTGTCGCACTTCGCTCCGAGATTCTCGAGACGCACTCGTGTGTACGCAGCAGCTGTACTGTAAAAAGCTTTTAAAACAGGGGGTGAAAAGCACTCGATGATGCGCGCGAGCGAAGCTTTAATTTTTCAGCAGCGCTATACCACCCGCTGTGTTAAAAAATTTCGCGCAGAGTGCTCTTAATGGAATTCGCAGCTCTCTCGGTGGAAAAACATGCGAAAAATGGGAATTGCTGCGCACTACTAGCACTCGGGTAATTGAAAGGATTAAAAGTAATTTAACGGCGAGAGCGTTTTTCGATTCGCCTCGTGCGAAATGTGTGACTTGAAATAAACGCTTTGTTTTTTTTACGCGTTCACGCATTTAATCGCGAAATAAGTTCTCTCTCTACATATACAATAACAAAAGAAAGCAGGGTATAGCAGCAGCTTTCGTGTGTGTACAGTATAACTCGCAGCGAAAATTACGCAGTTCCCACCCCTTGCGTCGCGTCGGAGCGTGTACAAGTAGCCGACTCCACGGCACTAGACTCGCGACGAAGCGTAAGAAGAAGCAGAAGCAGAAGAAGGAAAGTAGAGGATGGAAGTGCGCGATGGCGACGAATCGAGGCTTAATTCGAACGAGCGCGAGAGAGACGGCTTTGCGATACATCCGGGCCGGACCCTTACCGCCGCGGCGGTCCCTCCTAATTCGGCTGAAATTAATTAACGCGCGGCCCGCCGCTGCGGCGAACCGAGCGTGAATCGCTCTCTCTCTCCCTCTCTCTCTCTCTCTCTCTCTCTCTCTCTCTCTCTCTCTCTCTCTCTCTCTCTCGACGAATTTGATTAGCGTCAGGGGCCGACGGCTGCGGGAAATCGCCTTGTGCTCTGTATACACACACTGCTGCTTCGAATTTTCAATTCGTGTACCGAGTGTAAGTATTAGGTGCTTCGATTTTTTTTTTCACTTGCTCCGTTGTCTTGCAGATTTCTCGGGGAAAATCTCCATCACAAATCTGCTGTTATTATACGCTGAGGTAGAGACGATTACACAGCGCTAAAAAGCGCGTAATCTCGGCGTGGCTCGCTTAAAAGCCGCGAGAATTTACATAGTCAAGATACCGCGAGCGAGCGCGCGAGAAAAACTCCTTGGTTTTCTCCGCAAGCTCGCTTATGATTCCATGCGCGCGCAACAAAAAGCAGGAAAAACTACTCGGCGTAATCCCTATACACACACACACACAGGTCGCCGCCGCGACGGCAGCTTATAAATATTTTTCACCGTAGCCGTTTCCTTTTCCATCCACGATCTTTCTCTCCTTCTGCGCTGAAAGTATACAGCAGCAGCAGCTTTTCCACGTTGGCGCGCCTCGATTTTCCGGGCCATGGCCCCCGATCCGCCGGCGCCGTCGAGTTGCTGCACATACGTCTTTCCGGATAAAAATCCGCTGTGCCGTGTGTGTGTGTGCGTGTGTATGTGTGTGTCTGCCGATCTAGATACGCGCGGACGAGGTGGCGCGGCAAGAGGGTTAGCGCAATTAGCCTCTCGAACAAAGCCGCTCAGAGATGCTCTAGTACTGTGTATGTGTGGGACACGACGTTATTATGGAAGTGTATAGAGGTGGTGGAGGCCACTTATTTGGCCGGAGTCCAGCGAGTGCCTCCTCGCGCGACGGGAATGTCCATTACTCCATTAGCGGTCGGAACGTTAACTCTTTATTGCCTCCGCGCATAGGTGTACCCTGCATACACGCAATGCCTTTCATTGTCAAGGCTTTTAACAGCCGACATTATCGCGCCGGATTCGAATTCGTTGTGTGTATATATTATAAACCTCTATCTCTGTTTTTACACGGGAATTTTCGCTCCGGCGGCGTATGTTGCCTCGGAATTTCGGATCAAACACTTTTTCGCGTCTGTTTGCGCTGCCGCGGGGAGGAGGGGGAAAAGTGAGTGCCGGCTTTTTCGACTTCTCTCTCCCTTTCGTATACGCGATATTGTGCGCCGGCGTTTTATTGCTTTTCCGGTGGCGCTTGTTTTCCGAGAGAGGATTTGTAGCCAGCCGCGTTGAAATATTTGCGATTGCCCGGATGGAGTTTTGTTTCCTCGTCCTCCGCGATAATTTCTCCGATATACTGAACGCGTTGTTGCCGCCCCACGTGAACGTATACCTCTCCGAAGCCTTGAATTATGCATCGGATCAGTTTGTCGCTGTCACGAGATCGCTGTATATGCGTAATGATGTACATTTTGAAACAAAAAATGAGACATCGCACACGTGTAGTACATACATCGGTCTCGCTTTTATCATCGCGTGATCGATCGACAGCAGTGCAATGACTTCCGTTCCATCGATCGTTTATCTCGCCTCGTTATCTGTCGCAGCAGCAGCAACGTGTGCGCGTCCTCTGTTTGCTCTTGAGCCGCGCACCGCGTGCACGCAATTGCTGATAAGTGAGATATCAAATAAAGCCACCGCGACGCTGTGACGGAAAAAAAAATTCGAGACTCCACGCAGTCCAGTGCTGTTGCGGCGTTGATTAATCAAACGCGCGGTCTTTTCTTTTCTCACATGGCAAAAGGTGAATTTTGTATTGTTCGACGGTTCGACGTCGAATCGTGAATAACAGATATTGTAGCTGGAAGGGTAATTGTCGTGTAGGTCGAAATTAGGTGTTAACTCGAGCCGCTAAAACCCGCAAGAAAAAGCACATCGTCGTGTGTCTAAAGAGAGCAGAGCCGATAACGCGGCGCACAGTCTCTCTATCAGAGACAACGACGACGACGACGACGACGACGACTAGAGCGAGAGACGTGCGGACATCCGGGAAACGGAATTCCCCTCTCGTTATCCCCCGCGCTGCAAGTAGATAGCCGCGCACGGCTTGTCGCTCTCTCACATATACATGTGTGTGTTTCGTTTTCTCGGACGCGGCGATTTCACACCCGCTCGAACAGCTCACCTCTCTTTAATGGAAATCCTTCATTCTTTGCTTCTTCATCTTCCAGGTGCAGTGGATCGCGCAGATGAGCCGTTGGAGGAATGGAGCATCGCCGCGAAGAGCCGATTCTCACGCCTGAGGTCCTCGACGCCCACGACAAGTAGATACTCCGCAGCGGGACATGTCGCTGAGATAACACAGCAGCTGCAATCGAGGCAAAAAGGCAAAATCGAACGGCTCCTCGTCGGATCAAGAGATAGCGCGTTGTATAGTCGAGGCCGTAAGAGAGCAAAGCAAGCAGCATAGATGATGGCGTTTCCGCGGCGACGCAGCCTCTGGCTCAAGGTTGCGATCCTGGCCGGAGCCGTATGGCTGACCGTCTGCTTCCTCCTCTACACGGAGGACAGAGCCGCCGTGGCTGCCGCCGATCAGGTCCAGCAGGTCGTGCAGCAGCAGCAACAGCCGGTCGCCGCGCCTCAGATGGCCAATGGCTTTGTGCCGCCCATGGCCCAGTCCGTCAAGCGGGAGACTCAGGGAAACGGAGCCAGCAAGCCGAAGATCAACCAGGCTGGTCCCGAGCAGGGTGAGTGTTTCGTAATGAAAACGTTGCCCTTTGGAATGCGATTCAATTTTATCCGTAACAATTACAATTTTAAACGGTCCGCGTATATCGTTAAAAATTCACGGTATGCGCGCACTCCTTTGGAAATATTATTGCGCGGAGCGCAACAACGAGCGCGTTTTATTCATAAACTTTATTCGCGCACTCAGCTCGATCAATCTGTCGCGGTGAACAAAAAGAAGGGGAGGGGGAGGGAAATCCTTTCGATAAATTTTCGACAAACCCGCGGTGCAACGCTTCGTTCTCTGACCTTCTTTCCAATTTGAAAATACAGGCGGCGGAGTACTGGTGGCGCCGAGGGATCAAGACACGTCGGCTCCAGGTGAAATGGGCAGACCGGTTATCCTGCCGGCGAATCTGACGACGGAAATCAAGAAGCTCGTGGACGATGGATGGATCAACAATGCTTTCAATCAGTACGCCAGCGATTTGATTTCCGTTCACAGATCGCTGCCAGATCCTCGAGACCCTTGGTAAGTCAACTTTGCTCGCCTTCTCTCTCTCTCTCTCTCTCTCTCTCTCTCTCTCTCTCTCTCTCTCTCTTTTATTCATTTCGCTCGGGCTGGCCTTGTATTTGCTTCGGAATTTACTCTCCGCGATTTACAAGTCGAGCTGTGCTGTAGCCTGCGATGATGGAAGAGGGAGAACTATACTGCGCGCGCGAACGTATGTCTGCAGCGTGTATACGACTGAGCGGCGGGAATCAATTTTGCAAAAAAGCAATTTAACTTTTTTTTCCCTATTCCATAACGAACTCTCTCTGTGTTTGATATTCTTTTTACGGCTGGATATGGCGTATTAAAGTTTTGATGGAAAGCGCTCGGATTTATTGCTTTTGTGTTTATTTCGAAATTCACTTTGCCGATTTACGAGACTCGAGTGTTATGAAAAAAAAAAAGATCGGTGCGTTCGAATCATCTGTCTGCTATATAGTACACTGACACACTTGCGTTATAATTACGCCAAGGTACACACCCTGCGTCCCTCCAAATATTTGGCTGGCAAACACCAAGGACACCCGAGGGTTACTCGGTTATTCGCTCGCCCCATCGGAAACAGCGAGGGGGCAGCTCCCGCGCGCCAAATATAAATAACGAAGGTCGGACGAGCGGTGGCGACCCCCTCGGTACACCTAATCGACCAAGAAGAAACCTTGAGGGAAATCAAGGGAACACATTAAGGATTTCCCTTCCCGCCGCGCGCGCTTGCAACAGGGCAAAAGTTGAGACGCTCGTAAATTGGGCGGTCGCGCGCGCGGGCTAGTTGCGAACCGCAGCGCGAGAAATTAGCATCTCCCTCGCGGGTATTAATTACCATTTTCGTGATATTAACCGACATTATCGGGACAGCTGCCGGTGGTGGTGGTGATGGTAGCGGGTGGGGCCAACTTCCCTACAGCCGACCGCGAGCCATCGCCGACTTGTCCTCCGCGGAAATGTGGCCGTACCGCAGAGACCGGAGAGAGGGAGAGAGGGAGGAATCTAGCGCGTAATCCGGCCACTTGTGCGCGCGGAGAGGGCACTTTGCAGGACTCGTCCCTGTATACCTGTGTGTGTGTGTGTATGTGTGTGTGTGTGTAGAGCTATTTCGCGGTCTCTCTGCGTATGGCCGTGTGTGTGCGGGTGACGGGCTTGAAGTGCATTTTGACGGCGGAGAACGTTTTTGCTAGTGTACACACCGCCGAACGTGATTATATTTCTACGAAATTAAATTCGGTTATACGACTCGCGTAGGTCGATATTTTAATCACCGCACTTTTGCATACGCAAGCGAACGGCTTCAATATACAGGCGAAACGAGAGAAAACATAATTTTACCGATAAAAACCCTGAAAGCCGCGAGTGTTTGCCTTTCGCCCGAAAAAAAGAGTACTAATTAAATGTACAACATCGAGTTCGCGAGACACTAACTCATTTTCATCAAAAACGCATCGGGGAAACGACGATGAGGAGGAGGCCCGTGTGTAGCTAAGCTGCGTAATCTTTTAGCCGGTCTGTTTGACGAGCTTTTGACATGATTGCGCTCGCGGTTCTTCGTTTATTCAACGCTGCTGCTGCTGCCACATCCGAATTATGAAAAACGCTGGAAAAAGAATATACCTTCCGCGAACGGGACTTTTCAATTTTTCCATCGTCCCCCAGCAGCAGCAGCTGTCATGGAAATAAGAAATTCTTGCATCAGCCTCTTGCATTGTCTCGGTGGTATATTCAGAACGTTTTCTTCGTCGCGACAGTAGTCGGAATGACAATGGGGGGATAACTCGCCGAAATTGCTACTCTACTTTCCCACAGACTTCTCCGCACACGTATATACACAGTCCTACAAAACGAGCTGAGATTTGTATACATGAGATACAGCCGGCGAATTCATAGTAATCGCGGCCGAGCTTTCGGCTCAAACAAACGAGCATTAACTCTGCGTTGCTCTGCTGCACGTGTCGCCAGTGGCAGTTGCTTCTTGATAATGTTCCAGTAGACACCCACCCGGAACATACAGGTAGACACACCTACGCGTCCGACCACGTAACTTGGATCAATTCGGCCAGCGCTGTTTGCTCGGGACTCTATACATAATTCCCATTAGCACTTCGCGCGCGCGCCTGCGTGTATTATTAGCTGGCCGGTGAATTCCGAGGGTGCGGATTTTGGTTTTTGATGTTTACGCAGTCCTGGAGAAATTTCGTGCGGCTGATTGCATGCGTCAGCTTTGTTTTTGTGGTATGTGCTACATACGAGCTTTCCGGTCGCTGCACGCAGGATGTTGTGACCGATAAGATAGACTCTCTCGCGCATTTCCAAACGATATTATAATTACGTACTGACGCGATATTTTCAACTATACGCACAGCGTGAATTGAAATGCGCATCTTCAATCAGCCGTAACGCACACACAGACCATCAGCTCTCTCATCCACTCGCACAATCCATAATGCTAATGAAGCCGCTGCGCTGTTCTCGCCGAAGAGTCTCACTCAGCACACCGCCCCCCCCCCTAACACACACACACACACACATCGGCAGCTACAGCATCGGCCAAGTGGAGAGTTGTAAACGACCTAAATTACAGCGTCAACACATCCTGCGCTCGCGAGAGAGAGAGAGAGAGAGAGAGAGAGCATAGAATAGAACGTACGTGCGTGCGCGCGTTTACGGAACACTTTATCGAGCAGAGGTCAATGACGGCTAGCCAGCCTCTCTCTCGCGAGCGAATTGAAACCGGAGGCTGGCCAAAGTGCGCGCGCGCAAATGGAGAGAGTATATAGCCGCGGTCTGCCTCCGCTGCTGCTCTGTATATACGCCGCCCCCGCCGGCCCGCGACCTAATTGGCAAATCGGTATGAATGGAACGCAAGAAATTTCGAACGCGTTTACGGCTCTCTGCGTGTGTACTCGAGATTCGTGTGCGGGGCTGCTGTTCTGACGGTGCGATGGATTATTGTAATTGTTGTTGTTATTACGTTCCCGCGGATACGAACTTTTACTCGATATCCGGTTTCGCTCGCGATGAACAAACAGTGACGGAAATTGCCGACATAACATTATCTGCGCGGTAGGCGAGGGAGACCGCGAGATAAAATATTAACGATTCAATCGGCGATAATTACCGCGGGAATATCCATCCCCGCGTGTATACTGCAGCCTCGGTCGCGGGCTTTTTTCCGCTCCAATTTTCTGAAACGCCGTCTGCTGGAAACGTCGTGTTTGAAGAGGCAGCCTGAGTACTTTTCCATTAAAAAAAAAAAAAAAAAAAAAAAATGAGATGGGACGAGTCGTCGTCGTCGTGGGTAATTGAATTTCTTCTGAAACTGATAATCAGGAATTAGCTTCTTTCACTCGCATCAAAAGATCCCGCACAGAGTTAGGCAAAGTCTCTTTGCGCAAAATGAGCTGCTGCTGCACAGCATAGCCTTATCGAGCGCGTCGAGCCGGATATAAATATATATCGAGAAGCTGCGATTTGTCTATATAGCTGACGCGTTAGTAATTCGCAGCTTTGTCTTTCTCTGGCGTTCGCCGATTTTCCGCGACGAGATGCAGACTGCAGGTAATCTAATACAGCGGGGCGATTTGTGACAGATGTCAATCGTTCTGGAATAATGCATCGGATTGGATTCCTTTTCCGTGAGAGACGCGCGCCGCTCGAAACAGATGCAGAAGCGCACGAAATATCGGAGAATCTGTACTTCGCGTCGTGTGTTTATGTATGCACGGCAGCGCCCGCGCGCGATGCTGTTGTTCTTTTCGGATATATCGAAATATATGGGTTGCATTGCTGTAACGTTGTTCTTCCTCGCCGAGAAAATCAGCGCCGATGTGTGGAAAAATGCAAAGCTCGGCTCTTTCTTCGAGCTTATGTATTTTCAACGGTAAGAATCGCGCGGCGGTGTACCTATTGTTTGTCGACGAGTTCGAAACGCTCCAGTGGGAGATTATAGCTTCAATGTTTAAGTAGGCCGTATTCTCGGAACTCTGTACGTGTAGGAAAGTTAACCCGCTTTTGAAGCTTCGTATAAACAATGCAATCGGTTGATTTCACGACTCAGCTCATACGCGCTCGTTAATATTTGAACGGAGGCAGTACAGCTATACAGTTCGAAAAAGCTGCTCCCAACACCGCAACTCCGAATAATCACTCGCTCCGAACGAATAACCAATCCGTAACTCCGGCAGCACATGCCCTCTCTTCCGCATGTAAACACTCGGTCAGTAGCGCGGTACAGCAGCAGCGGCGCAAGCTATGCGAGAAGACTCGGCAGAGCTACGCTCTTGCCTCTTTTAAACAAGCCGCGCGCTACAACATTCGGCATCCGAAATAACAAATACCCCGCGTGATTCCGACCGCAGGCGCGGGATTCTGTCGCGGCTTGTGGAGCCCCGACTGCGGGAATGCATCGCAAATTGCGCGGAGAGATAGTAGAGTGCTCTCTTGGGTAATTGGATTTTCCGAATACCTCCGAATACGCCTCTCCCCTCTTAGCACTCTTCCCTACCGATTCCTATATTTCTCTCTTTTTCTCTCTCTCTCTCTCTCTCTCTCTCTCTCTCTCTCTCTCCTAACGATGCATTCCACCCACGCGTAACATTTTTTTCGTTTCGCCTCGGTAATCTCGTTGGCATCGCGGGGATCAGAGAGCAGCGAGTGAGTCATCGAGAGGGCAATTTCTGCCCCGCGTCGAGAGAACAGAGGAGCAAAACAGGAACCGGCAACGCTTACTGCGCGCGGAAACGGAGGACAGCGAGGAGGGATTAATCCGCCAGGTCGTAATAAGTACAATAGAGCAGAAGCGTGCGCATCTACCGCAGCGTCATCTTGATATCGCCGCGCGCTCAGACAAGCGTCTAATTAGTATTATCTCCTCTCGCGCTGCGCCGGACCTAAGATTTACACTGCTCGCGAGAGCAAAACGTCCAATTAAGGAAACCGGGGACTCGAGCTATAAGCGCGCGACGCGTATACATATAGCTAGCCGAGCGCGAGAGCTGAATTGCGAAGGAGCTGCGAGGAATTCGGCGAGGCGGCGGCACAAACAATCTAACGTATTACGAGAGAGAGAGAGAGAGAGGGAGAGAGAGAGAGAGAGAGTAGCACCGCGTACACCTAAAGTTTTAATTGTCTTCCCCGGCAGCATTGATGTAATGATAGCACGAGCTATGCATTGAGTCACGGAACTCGATGCTCGGGGGAGGGAGAAACGAGGTAATTGACGATTTCGCGCGAACTGGCGTGAATTTTCGAGTACCGATTATGTATAGGATGTTTTCCTTTTTATGCGCGCGCGCGAGGCGTACATAACCGTATAGTGTTTGCTCTGCGAACTGCGGCGCAAATATCGTCTCACTGTTTGTTTGTGCATGTATACCAGCGCTTTATATATCGGCTTTGCGAATAAGCTTTGTTGAATGTGGCTGTACGCATTGATAAAATGTTTGCTCTCGTTTAAACTGTATAGATGCGATTATGGCGGAGAGCCCGAAGCAAACAAATTCACAAACTTCTTTGAACGTAATATCCGTTTCTGAAAATGTAAAACACCGAACGTTTGCATATTTCTAGAGGCTCGTACTTCCTTATAGTAGCCCACTGATGCTGCTATATAAAAAGCTAATACAATCTGAAAAACTCATCCCATATCCCCGAAAAGGCAGCCGCCGCTTCGTGTATAAGTGAATAACGATAAGTCCGTACCTCCATACACATCCAGGAAAGTATAGCCATCAAAGCTTCGTGCCGGGCTATCTCGCCTGATAAAATTTCGCGTAACTGCGCTGCCCCACCGACAGACATATATATACGTCATTTAGTCCCTCGCTCGCTCGCCTTGTGGAGAACAGAGCCGCGCGCATATGTATCACGAGTATAGGCTACATGGAAGACTCGAGGGCGCTATAAATATTCGATAACGAGCATTAAACCGCCGTAATGTCTAATGCTCGGCGCGGTAAGATCGAGGCCTTTTAGTCGGATTTATCCGTCGTTTCGCGCCAAGGGAGTAAAGGCCGCCGGCGGCGGCGCGCTAAGCGATTTTCGGAGCCTCAATTATCGGTTATGGTTCCTACGTGCTGCCTACATAAATTCAGCCGCCGCCCCCGTGTAAAGCTGCGTGGTATATATTATGAAGACGCCTTTTTTTCTTATCGCTATCGCGATTGCCACTTTTCCGCGAGGAAGCGAGCAGTCGAGGCTTGTTCGAAAATGAAACACAAGAGGACGAACGGCTCGGGAAAAAGATATATAAGAGCGGCTTGAAGCAGATAGAGAAGAAGAAGAGGAGGAGAATGAGGAGGAGAGAAGAAGGAGGCAAAGTTGGAGGCCAACTTCTTTCTCATCGTAAAGTTATCCCGACGGTAATCATAAAGTTGTAGCCGTCGGGTCTTATGGACTTGCAGCAGCAGCAGCGGCGCCGGCGGCGGGGGTCGTCGCGCGTCCCACGTTATCTAAAGATTTGTTGTTTCACTCTCCGAAAGTTGCCCTCCGCTGTCTCTCATACCTAATGATTGCGATCGAACAAACAATACGCGCGAACTGCTTTTCTCTGTCTCGAGTGCTGGCTGGCGCTCTGGGCCGTTAACTTTTACGAGAACCTGCATACGCGGTGTAGGTATGTGCCTCCTAAAGAATCGAACGAATCAAAGATCGAGCGACGTACCTAATTCAGAGCCCTACTCGCTATATAACTCGAGAGTCTCCCAGAAAAAGCGTATAACCCGTACGCATATCCGCTTTAAAAGATACGTAGCGAGAGCTGGATCGAGGAAAGAGCTCTTCTCTGCAGCGCGCAGGCTCCGATACACACGTACGCGGACTCTGGCAGTTGTTACTCCGGCCGATCCATTATTCAAGGCGCATCGCCCGCTGTGCTGGAGCTCACGTGCGAATGCGAGGAGAGAAGAAGAGAGAGAGAGAGAGAGAGAGAGAGAGAGAGAGAGAGAGAGAGAGAGAGAGCTACGGACGTTTTTACTGGCAAATCGTCTTGGAAGGCGCTGCTGCTTGTCGAAATGCTTGACAAATGCTCGTTCGCGCATTATTCGACGTGTCTGACACTCCTCGTCGGCGGCTGCTCCGGCAAATATTCCAAGCCGCGCTTTCATACGTTCGGGATTTCGCTCGGATGAGATTTCCGATGTGCCTGTACTGCGTCGCTCGAATATATCGGACGTGTACAACTAGCGCGCGGTAATTAACTCGAGAGAGAAAAAAAAAGGAGGAGAAGAGCCGTCGCGCATACGTCGCGCTTAATTATGCATGCGAGATTCGAGGGGGCGTTGCTTCACCTCGCTCTCGAGATCAGGGCCCAGCAGCAGCGGCGGTATAGAGAGGAATCCCTCAACCGCCTACGCTGCTCCTTTCTCTTTGTCTCCGCGCTCAGCGTCTTCTTGGCGTGTCGCGCGGAATTTACCATACGTGTCCCTTAATAACGACGAAATTTTTGGGATTCCCGAAGCAGCGGTAGTCTTTCTTTGTGCGCATATGAAATGTGCATATAGGATTCGCCGAAACAGCAATATCGCGCGCTGAATAAACATGCGCTAGGTGCTGCAGCAGCAACGAAAAAATGCAAGGGGGCGATGCACCGAGGCGCTCCTCTCTCAAGACGCACTTGTGAGTGTCTGGCGGTGCAGTCGAGCCGCTCATTAGGCAGCGGGTCAATGAGTCGTGCGGCGGCGGCGCATTTTTATTATACGTGATACTATGCTGCTGTAGTGCAGTATACGTGGGCGTCCGTTTTTCTTCGAATTTTTCTCGTTGTGAGAAGCTTTTCCTCGGCGAGCTTAACGAGAGTGGTTATTATTTCTGGCAACTCGCCTGGAAGGTTTTTGATTGGTGGAAATTACTCAGCGGGCGATGATTTCGGTCGAGCGTTTTAACGCGCTGAGCTTTGGCGTCACGAAATTATCCAACCGAATAAGCGAAACTCACAATCAGTAAAGCGAAAAACGACCTCGCGCGGCGGCGTAAAAAAGCTCTGTTCCCTGAAACTATCGCTTGCACGACAGATTATCCCTAACGCATCGATTCCGCGAATCCTCGCTGCGCACGTGTGCATTTGTCGCTGCTGCTGCACGTGAAAAGAAGTATACGAGGGAGATAAGATAAACGAGGGGCTCTCTCTCGTCGGGTATGCGGGTCACGAGTGGGTTTTGAAACGTCCATTCGCTATTTACCATTCCATTTGTTGCCTCCGAACGAACGAACGGAAGCGAGAGCGCATCGATGTCTCGCACGTTATAGAGGTTTTGCGCAAGAGAGAGAGAGAGAGAGAGAGAGAGAGAGAGAGAGAGAGAGAGAGAGAGACGCTCACGACACTGCGATTTTCTTACTCGACGGAGCGAGTTTTCGTCGCTGCTTCTGTGTGACTGCTTTTTTTTCGTCGGAATAGGATATAGAGGGAGTCGGCGGGATGAAGACGTCGGGCTAACTTTAGTTCGAGATTTCTGGAGAGCGATTGGTTTGCTTCGTGTGGGATCAATTGTTTTATTTTATTATACAAGCGAGAGATTATCTCGGAATTGATCCCTGTTAGCTGTTTGAATATTTACTTGAATTAGCAATCGATGTTTACTGTGCAGTCCGACGTTGCGAACACGCTTGTACAGCGCGCATGAATTTCGTAAACATACAAACTTATTTACACTACAATATCCGAATAAACAACGAACTTTCACATTAAAATCTTACATTCATTCATCACGCAAATGCATCAACTTGAGCGCAATAAGCTGCACGCAGGAATCCGTCTTTCCAAAACACACCGTCATCTCTTCTATTACAATTCAATCAAAATTTAATTAATACACATCAAACGCCAGAGACTTTAATCAAAGCAGAGCAGCAGAAGCAGCAGCAGCATTCATCACTCCTGCAGCATCGTAACGGCGACGAGCTTCCTTACCCATAGCCAAGACCGACAAAGGCGATGCAGGCTTCAAAGCGTCCTCCAGCGCATATTTCGCGCATCATCGTCGCGTCTCTCACGAATCTTCACAGATGAAGAGGATTCAACTCGACGATTTCGAGTCTGAGTCGCAAGTCCCTTGTCGTCGCAAGCTCAAAAGAGCATTTGGTGAATTTGCGTTTGGTGACGCGCGCGTTTTCTTCCCTCCTGTATATATCTATACGTACGCGAAAAGTCGTTGACAAATCGACGGAGAGCCAGTCGAGGATCGGCTTCCTTTGTACACGTGAAAACGTTCTATTTTCGCAGCTGTCGTTCCCTTATTCCGCGAAGCTTTTACCTCGCGCAGCTAGTGCGCATTTTCTTTCCATACTTTCCTCTCTACGTACGTACGTCGAAAAATAACGGAAAATCGATGCCCAAGCTCTTTCTCTCTCCCTCACTTTTCGCAATTTTTCGATGAGCTAGTGCGCGCAAACCCGGCGTGGCGTTTAGAGAGCCGCGCGCGGCTATGCTATTCCAAAATAATGGAGCAGTCCGAGAAATGAAAAACAAATATGACCAGTGGCTGCACACCGCACCTTCGTCGCGTATTGCATGCAATTGGCTCGACGATCGTTAAGCCGCTGCTGCTCGCGCATATACGCGCGGCTATCGGATTTTTATCCTATACCTTTTCTTCCTGTACGAATGTGTATAAGTGTAGCTATAGGCCTCTAGCTCTCGAAAAGCGTAATGCGAGTTTGCTTAATGCCGGCTGTGGTTTAACGGCCGCGCTATTGTCGAGCGCGCGCGCGAGATGCTATTATACGACGGAGCGACTTAATTCGTGGCCACTGCGGCGAGTAATGAGCCCGATTGTGAGATGCCTTTTTTTGCGCGCGCTCGGCGAGTTGGCTCGTAAAACGGATATAGTCGTAGCAGGCGAATTCATAAGAATCGCTCGGCGAGAGGGAGGACAAAATTTATTTGCTTGCTCAACTCGCTGTACAGAGTCGTTACGACAATGCGAGCTGTGGTCGTCGGTTTTTGCGCTGCTCTGGTAAACGGAATCTTATTGTCGGTAATCGCTAATCGCGTCTAGTGTTTATAAAGATAAGAACGTTCCGATCTCGCAAGTGAGTAGTAACAGTCGTGCTCGCGGTAGACCTTGCGCGCAAACTACAAAGTGATAGAAAAAGAAACGCGTCAGACTTAATTCCCTCGCGAAGGCAATTTCCATATAGAGAGAGAGAGAGAGAGAGAGAGAGAGAGAGAGAGAGAGAGAGAGAGAGAGAGAGAGAGAGAGAGAGAGAGAGAGCATCCATTATCGCTGCCAAAGGCAAACTCCGTGAAAACGACGGCGGAGCTGCAGCCAAGCCTAACCAATCAGCAGCCGCCGCCAGCAGTATACGCGAACGCACAAAAGACTCCCGTGTTCCGCTTTGTATTACTATACACAGAACAGCTCGCTAGCAGACACCATAAAGACGCTCTTTTCCAGAAGACGCTAAACACGCGTGCAGCAGCAGCTTTGAAATTCAAACACCTGCTGGCAGAGAGAACCCAAGTCCAACTCCTACTCCGAAAGTTCGCGATCTCTCATCCCTGTAGTAGCTCGCGCGCACGTGTACAGCTTTGATCGCCCCCGCAAACTTTCCTACAATTCCAGTCACGCGGGGAATTACACTCTGTGCGTGTATACTCTTTGCAAGCTCGTGAAGAGAGAGAGAGAGGGGGGAAGCTTCCTTAGCTTCTGGGTGTCTCTCGGAAACGATTAAAATCGACCGCGGCGCAACTTATCGACGATGACCTTCGCGCGCGCGCCAGCTGCCACCGCGTCGTAATCGTCGAGAACTGTGGCGTGTATACGCGACACACGTGCGACGCGCAGGGAAATTGCAAGCTTGCGGCGGCGGGGAATCTTGCAGGATTCAATCTGCTTGTACCTTCTACCTCGGTGGCTAGCTCCACCGCGTTTTCTCCTTCCTCTTCTCTAAGCTCGTCTCTCTCACTCTTTTCACCCCTAGTCCGGCTTATCGTGCATTTCCATTTTTCTTCGGGGAAAGTGAGACCGCGTGCAAGTTTTCGTGATTTAGCGCTCCTTCCACATCTCCGCGACAAAAGTGTCCCAAAAATGGTCCCCTTATCGCCCGGTGCTGTAATTTATGAATCGCGGGAGGCGTCAGCGCGCGTATAATGGTCCGCGCGGAGACTAAACTTTCGGGAGAGAATAAGAGAGAGAGAGAGAGAGAGAGAGAGAGAGAGAGAGAGAGAGAGAGAGACGTGCGGTGGGTAATTAATTGGCTGGAATTAACGCCGCGGCGGGAGAGATGCGCCTGGCGTGATTAATATCGTCAACTTTTGCATAAGGGATTGTATACCATGCGAGCTATCGCGATGCTCGACTACTTTTTCCCTTTTCTCTTCTCTCCTCCACATATTTTCTCTCCTTTCTCTCGTCGAGAAGAGAGAGAAGGAAAGAGTCCATTAGCTGCCGCGTACGCGCGCGGTTTCGGAAAAGTACAGAAGAGAAGAGTTTGCGGTGGTTCGAGGGGGAACATCGTCGTGACGTACAGCGATTGGCGCGACGGCTTCTTGGAAACTCGACTACTGCGCGAGCTTCGCTAACATTTTACGCTCTCCGGAGGGCTTTCCGCACGAGGAGCCGGAGTTATGAAATAGCTGCTACTACTACTGCCAAAGAGTTTATTTTGATTCGCGCGCGCATTGGTCTTTATCTATAATTTTCCGGGGAACGTGCCACGCGCGCTCTCGGGATGTATTTTATTTGCGAGATTTTAATTTGAGAAATTCGCTTTTAGCTCTCACCGTTGCGCGCGGAGAGGTTAAATCTACGGTATTAATAATATCGATCGCCGCGGTGACCGCCTCGGGTTGCGCTAAAAAAAGCGCGCCGGAGAATAAAATAGAATTAGGCTCGCAATAATTTACGGGACGCGGAGGAATTTAATTGAAAAAAGTGAAAAACGCCCCGTTATATATCAATCAGTCACATACACTGCACTCTCTGTTCCCGTAATAACGCGCATATTTAAAGTCATTAGAAACTCTCTCTCTCTCTCTCTCTCTCTCTCTCTCTCTCTCTCTCTCTCTCTCTCTCTCTCTCTCTCTCTCTCTCTCTCTCTCTCGAGGATGGTTATCTCACACACATACACAGAGAGCGAGGGAGATGGGTATAAATTGGATCCGAAGTGCCGAATTATAAGCGAGTGCGCAGTGAATGGCTCACACGTCTCCTTAACTCACTCGCGCGCGTGTCCCTGATTTACGGTTAATATTTCATAGCACTTGATTCCCCCGCCAAAGTCCCTCATTATTATACTACTGCAGGGATAATTATACCTTATAGTTATAATACTCCTCGCTTAATGACATCGCGAGGGAATATTATATTCCCGAGAATTTTCTCAGGGCACTTGATATTTTTTCGCAACCTTGAAGAGCCTTTTATTCGAGTCCGAGTGTGCGGCAACGTCGAATGAATTATGCGGGGGGGGGGGGGGGGGAGAAAAATTAGCGGCATTTTTAAAGAGAACGAAATTATAACACGCGCTAATTAGCTTTTTTTCAGCGAGCGCGAGAGACGGAGCGACTTTTATACGGTGACGGGCGCGTTCTGACAATTTTCAACAATAAAAACGCTCCTCCTTCAGCAGCTCGCGCGAGAGGCGAAGGCGGCGATATATCAAGCGGCGCCATATCGGGAAACGGCGAAATTGTTTTATCGAATTTCCTCGAGCGCGCGCGGGCAGACAGCTCCATAAATTATCAAATTAACAGAGAGCGAGAGAGAGAGGGAAGTGCGGGGGCGTCGAATAACCGCCGTCGATATATTCTTCTCAATCTCCGATCCAATAAATCAAGAAGCGCTAATTAGCCTATCCGGAATAGTAATACTGTGGGTATATCTCAAAATTCAGCTTCGGTATAATACACGCACACATAGGTATAACATTATACAGAGCTGTATAGCGAGTTCTCGCGATGGGATATGTACGCTGGAGAGAGCGAGTAAGCGAGCGAGGCCTGTAAAAGCCTCTGGCCGGGCTCCAATAAGGAAGCAATATACGCGCCCAGTCGGCCTTTGTCTCTTCTCTGCGTGTCGACGTCGTTCCCTTTTCTGAGGCCTCCTCTCGCTCTCTCGATGTTTCGCGATGAGTAGAGTTTGCACCCCCGGCTGCAGTAGCTTCCAACGAGCTCCCATTGTCTCGAGACGCGCCGATAATTGTGTTAGTTCGACTACTGAGCTTTATTTCCTCGCTTCAAGGGATATAGCGACGAATTAATAGATCACAGAGAAAAGAAGGCCTATCGCATCATAAGATAAGCGCAAACGAAGTTGAAACATTCATTTATAGCCCCCGTCGATCTCCTCCTCAACGCGCCGGCGATAGCATCATCGTCAGAGTGCCGACGGGGAAGAAATCTCCGGGTATAACCCTCGAAAGGTCTCTCTCCGATTCCTTCAGCTCGATTGGCCTTCGACATCTCCGCGCAGGTGACAAAAGAGCCGCCGCTGACGACGATAATCAGACGCTCCAGATATCGAATGACGCGCATCTGCGATTTCTCGCGCGCTCAGCGGAATACCCGAGTAGCTCCTCTTCCTCTCAGCTCTTCGTCGGCGCTTTTCACGTCTTCTTTCCCAGTCAGTCCTCGATTCTTATTACGTGACGAGTGCGCTTTTCTCCCCCGAGCGAGCTCCTCTATCGCCAATCCGCCAGTGGCTTTCGGGTGTTTGATTATCCCTCTGCCGCTGCTGACACTGTTATAACGCTTGCGATGCATTATTTCGACTCGTGCTAGAGCTCTGTGTTTACCTCTTTCGTTCGAGGCTGCATCGATCGGGGGCGAAATATTAATTTGCTTTTCGAGGAACCTTTATTATTATTATTGCAGCGTGAACTTTTCATTGTGTAACTGCAGTTCTAAAAAGCACATCTGACTATCCTTATGACGTACGTTTAATTAAATTAAGCGAAATTATTATAATATTCCTCTGCAAAAAAAGCTCTCTCTCGGAAAATTCGTATTCCGCGTATTCCGCATTTTTCCTCGCGGTACATTGAATTAGAGCAGCGCAAAAAGCTCTCGGGGCGTTAAAAAGGGAAGCGCTGGCGTACGAGATATGAACTCCTAATTCTCATCGCTCTTTTTTCTCTCTTCGCAGGTGCAAAGAGCCGGGCAGATACCAGAAGGACCTGCCGCCCACGGCCGTCATCATATGCTTCCACAACGAGGCCTGGTCGGTGCTGTTGCGGACGGTCCACTCGGTCCTCGACAGGTCGCCCGACCACCTCATCCAGGAAATCATCCTCGTCGACGACTACTCCGACATGCGTGAGTATATTTATGCACACACGCGAGTCTCTCTAATTCTTTTTAATTAGCCCGATTAAGCTCAATTTGCTCCGGAAAGTAGAGAGGCCGCAGCCAAGATTCGAGTCTGCGACTAATCCGGTGCACACGGAGAGAGAGAGAGAGAGAGAGAGAGAGAGAGAGAGAGAGAGAGAGAGAGAGAGAGTCTGCTGCTCTTAAAAGCTTCGAGATAAGCTCGACCGGCCGGAACCTGCTCTCATAAACATACCACTGGCCCTTTGTGTATACACGCGTACAGCGCGCACCGACTAGCTTTTCCCTCGTCCACTCGTCTCTCGCTCCCGTTACATAACCGGCGAGCGCTGATTGTTTTATCATCGGAACTAGATGATGAAGTGCCTTTGTTCGCGCGCACGCTTTATTATTTTTAATTAGAATCGCGCAGATGTACCCCCGATAACAAACGGTGCGGACTTTTTCTTTTTTTTTTCATTTTTTTTTAATAATCCACAGCGTCGCGGATAATAACGATCCCACGGGCATTCATGCGCGAGAGTGTACTTAGGAGCGGATTAATCAAGGGAATACATGCGCGCTTATGGGTTTCGCATTGTGTTGCGCGCTGCGGAGAGTAATGGGGATTTTGAAAAATGAAGAGCTTTCGGAGCGGCTGAAAGCTTCTCGGAATTAATGCGCGCGACTGATTGTCCGAGGTTTTCTTTTCAGCGATGCGGAATCGCAATTTTCTCTCGGAGCAGAATCTTCGACTTTGAAAAAGTGTCGAAAAGTGGAGCAAGGTTACTCTCGCGCGCTTTTCTTCGATTCGAATTCCGATCGTTGAAATCCACAGAACGATCAGCGGCGATCGAAATCTCTCCCAGAGAGAGATTAGGATGATCGGCCCGCGCGTATAGCGTCACACACTCGCTCGTCATATAAATTTCCCGGCAAGTAGCATCGCGCGCCGACTGTAGTAGCACATACAGCCCATAGAGTAATAGTCCGTCGATTTTCTGCAGCGCTGCGAGCGGAGCCGCACAGCATCGTCCGAGAAACGACACGATTGCGTGCCATTGTGCGCGCGGCTAAACCGCTTTCGACCTCTATATGTGTATACATCTGTATATATATATCGTCCGGGCGCGAAACATGCTGATCCGAGCCGAATCCCCTTATACTCGCGCGCAGCGGAGGCTTAATCCCGCGCACACTGGGGCTCGCGCGCAAAGGCTTAAGATCGCGGCTGCTGCCGCCTGAACCATTCGTTATTCGAATAAATCAAGTCCTGCCGGCGCGCGCGAGCGATATCGATCTAATCGTCACTCGTAAATCGAGTAGGAGGCCAGAGCGAGAGCTCAGCTGTGTGCGCTTATATTCCTTCGGGGATGACTGCGCGCTCCTTTATACTGCCGCGCGGGCTGATCTTCTTTCTTTGCATTTTGAGATCTTCTCAGCTCTCTTTCTTTTTTTTCACTTCTCGCAGTTGAAGATTGCTCGTGGACGGACGTGCGCGTGGGTGTGGCTGGGGAATAACAAAAGTTTGTCCGAGTGCAGATAAGCGGGGTGTTGTTATCGCGCGCGAGAAGGATAAATTTCGGGTCGAGTTATTCAGAGGGTGTCAACGTCTATTTCCCGCTGCACGGATATAAATTGCATAATCTCTATTTCGGGTCACTCGCGTCCGTGTATGCGGCAGAGCTAGCTCTATTCTGAGAACGTATTTAATCCGGTTCATTCGGTCTATTAATATCGAATTACAGAGGGAAAATAATCCTTCTATCCCTTACAGCCCACCTGAAGCGTCAGCTGGAGGACTACATGATGAACTACCCTAAGGTGAAGATCCTTCGAGCGTCGAAACGCGAAGGGCTGATCAGGGCTCGACTGCTCGGGGCGGCGATGGCCAAGGCACCGGTGCTGACGTACCTCGACAGTCACTGCGAGTGTACCGAGGGATGGCTCGAGCCACTGCTCGATCGAATCGCCCGAAATCAGACGACTGTCGTCTGTCCCGTCATCGACGTCATCGACGACACCACTTTGGAGTACCATTGGAGGGACTCGGGCGGTGTCAACGTCGGCGGTTTCGACTGGAACCTCCAGGTTTGTCTTATTATGAATAGGATTTTGATACGTCACTTCGAGAACGGCTTTTCTTCTATTTCGAGATAACTTCATCGACTATTCCAGTACACCTACGGATCGCGATGGAATATTCTCGGGGCGCAGCGAAAGATCGTGTTATTAAATTTAACAGTCGATATTTCTTCAGCGACTTCCATTAAAGGAACAATAACACGTCGCGATACGCCTCGTAAAATGCAAATGCCTCAAAGCGTCCGTAATTCAAATTGTAATAAGAAAACTTATCAAGCCTCCTTTACGACTCCGATAAGCAACCTACTCAGCTAATTACGTTTCAATCACACTCGACGCACGAATCCCCTTGAAAATCCATTCGAGACCAGAAAAAAAGCCAAACCAGCTCGACCAGGAGCTATAAAACTGATGAGCGATTCTTGTTACTAGTTTAACTGGCACGCGGTGCCGGAGCGCGAGAAGAAGCGACACAAGAATCCGGCGGAGCCGGTCTGGTCGCCGACCATGGCTGGCGGCCTCTTCGCCATCGACCGGCTGTTCTTCGAGCGTCTCGGCACCTACGACAGCGGCTTCGACATCTGGGGTGGCGAGAACCTCGAGCTCTCCTTCAAGACTTGGATGTGCGGCGGTAGGTTTCTGATAATTCAATTCCCGTGTTTCCTCCTCCGAGACAGAGAGAGAGAGAGAGAGAGAGAGAGAGAGAGAGAGAGAGAGAGAGAGAAGAGAGAGAGAGAGAGAGAGAGAGAGAGAGAGAGAAGAGAGAGAGAGAGAAGAGAGAGAGAGAGAGTTTCGCGTTTGCCTTGTCTCGGCTGTGACATGTATAGTCTCGCATTGTGCGCGAGTTTATGTATAAGGCTTTTATTAATAGCCCAATCTGCGACTGTATATCGATCTCGCAATCTGTCTCGGAATAAACGCGTGAATATCGACTCTCAAAAGTTAATCTCGTATCATTGGGAAGTGTATAAGTCGATACCGATCGGCCCGGATCAAACAACATCGACGTACCAAGCGAAAATAATTCACATACTCTATTTCCGTGTCCAGGAACGCTGGAGATAGTGCCGTGTTCACACGTGGGCCACATCTTCCGTAAACGCTCGCCCTACAAATGGCGCAGCGGCGTGAACGTGCTCAAGAGGAATAGCATCAGGCTCAGCGAGGTCTGGCTCGACGAGTACGCCAAGTACTACTACCAGAGGATAGGCCACGACAAGGTTAACACTCCTTTTTATTTCTCTCGACTTTTCCGCGCGCGAAAGCGACCGAGTGTATATTTTTGAGAAAGGACACGTAGTCGTCGCTCAGTGCAACGTTTTTTATATTTTTTGTTCATTCCGTGTTAACAAAAATACCAGCTCGATAACGCGTACCTCGTTTCTCGTCCTTTCTTTACGATCGTTTTACGATTCTTCACTTGCAGGGAAATTACGGAGACGTGTCGGACCGTAAAGCGCTGCGGAAGAATCTCGGCTGCAAGTCTTTCAAATGGTATCTCGACAATATTTACCCGGAGCTCTTCATTCCCGGCGAGGCGGTCGCATCCGGCGAGGTAAGTTTTCGGCGCCTCTTCTTTTTTTCATCGTCGTTTCGCGTTTTCCTCCCTATTCTCTCGTTTTTTTTTTCAACACAGCTGCCGCTACGTCGCCGAGTTACTTGTTTACAGATGCAGACACTGCTGTTGCGTTCATCCGGCTGGAATTGCAGGGGCGTAAAAAAGTCGAGAGACTCGACTTCTAGCTGGCGTAATAATACAGTTTTTTTCATTCCAGAGACTCCTCGCCGTCGGTTTCTCCAACTTTTGTATACCCACGCCGGAGATTTTTCGGCTGGATTGGATCTGCAGCGCATAGATTTAATCTCGCACACTGGTTAACGGAATACGTCTGGGGCATTATCGCGCGTCGAAGAATCGAGATACACGTGCAGTGCGCAGTGTAATAACTGTAAAAATAATTTTCGATCGACGCGCGATAAGAGTGTAACAAAAATGGCCGACCTCCTTTCATACCTATACACAGAGAGTGAGCCGTGCCGCCGCTGCACATACTCTCTCGGTCCCCGACACTTCTTTTGTTCGCGCGAGAAACACAAGCATCGATATCGTCGCGCGCGTTTATCGTCGAAACTCGTTTATCGCCCGCTAGCGCGTGCTTTCAAAGGCCCTCTCTCTCTCTCTCTCTCTCTCTCTCTCTCTCTCTCTCTCTCTTGCGCCATGACTCGTTGGAAATATAGGGAGTAGCCGTTATTGCCGCAGAAGAACGATGCATTAATTCGAACGCCGGCAGAGCGCGACAAGCCCGATTGATTCGTTTTTCCCCTCAGATTTATCCTCTCTCGCGGGTAATTGCGAAATCAATCCCGCGACGTCCGATCCTCGCTGATGCATTTACGTGTACACAAGCTTTCCTTCGAGAGAAAAGCCAACGCTCGACTGTACGGTCTTCTAGCATAAATCGTCGCTCGTTGCAGCTTCTCCTCTCTCATACTTTATGTTCGTGCGCGAGATAACCGGATTTACGCAAGAGAGAAAGAACGTTATTGTCGCGCGCGAGCTGACGAGCTCTGAAAAAAACATTTCACCTGGCCGGATTTATATTTTTTCGCGCTTTATGCGCGAGTGTGTTTACCGCTGTTCTCGCGAGCGCGTGCGAGTGCTCGGCTTTTACCAATTTCGCACTAGCAACTTTTTCCTCCCGTCCGTCGTTGCTGTTTATTTTCTCTCTTCGAGTTTTACTTTTTCGTTACACACACACTCACGCGCGCGTATATAAATCCGAACGACAAAAAAGCCGTAGGAATTCGCTGCTCTTGAGGACCGGACTCCTACGCTTTCCCACTACAAAAGGCTCGTAAAACAGCGATTTGCCCGCACGATTGCCATCCCCGGGCGTACATTATTGGCCGTTCGGTTTCCTCTCACCCTCTTTTTTCCATTCTTTCCTGCATGTGCCGTATACACGTATACACATAGTCGTCTGTCCCTGCGGCCCTTTTTCCTTCGTCGCTGGCGATTATACTCGGATCCGTCGGCGTTGGCTTAAATCACGTACTGCAGGGACATCGGCATCGCGCGGAATTTATAGTCGGCACGCTGAGAGAGAGAGAGCAGTCGGCGTGAATAATTTCGCGCGCTTTCGTACCGTCGTTACGTGACAACGGCGCTACTCGTCATTACGGACTTTTTAAGTCTCGAAACGACGGCCGCGTCGCTGTACATTCATTTGGAACACGACCGATCGCGCGCGAGCATATTAATGACGTGCCGTTCCGCAGTGCCGCGAGATTGATTTTTTGGAAAATGTATAAGAGAGCCAGATGTATTCCGTTGACACGTCATGTTCGTACACTAATGAGGACCGTGTGCTCTTTGATCATAAATTTTTTACCATTTCAGAAAAGCCAGGGAGCACTGAAAAAGAAACGAGATTCCACGCGGATGCGCATCTCCCTGACTTTTTGCTAATTTTCAGGCCACTCTATTTTTGAAATTTCTCCAATACGCATCGACGTGTTTTTCGCCGCGGCTGCAGAGCTCGAAAAAAAGTGCAGCATTGCTTTTTCAGCGTATTTACGAGGAACCATTAAAGCGGCTAATCGGCTTTTCGGATCAGCTCCTGATGATCGATAATATTTAGCGCGTGCGCACTTGCTCTAATAAACTTCGTCCCCTGCCTCTAAAACTTTTTTTCCAGCACAGAGGACTCGGAATTTCCAGTACGGCGCTTTTGCTCTTTCTCCCTCTCTCTACTCGTTCTCTATTTAGACCGCGCGCGTTATTTTATACGCATTTTTTCGAGATTGCTCGATTTTCCCCTCGCTCATATCCGGTGTACGCATCGCGTTCTATGCACATTTTTTTTTCGTATACTGCATTCCGTGAAATCGAGAACGTTGCGGTGCGAATGCTCATGACTGTCTTTAACGAAATACGCGGGGATTTTATTTTTCGCATCGATCTGCGCCGGAAAAAGCTCGGGCGTTTCCCGCTAAATCCCATACTCCGGCGCGTGTGTTTTTTTTTCAAAACGGCGACGACGCGAGTGTATAAAAGAGCTCAATGAATTTTTCCGCTCTTGAATGAACGATATCCGAGAGCTCGCTGCGGTTCTAGGATTACGCGAGAATCGCTGAGTCATCTGCTCGGAATCAGCGAATAATATAATCCGCGAGCTGCGCAAAAAAAAATGCGAACAAGAGAGGGAAAGAGATCAAAAGCTCGACGCTGTGCAGTGCCATATGAGCGTGTGCATGTGTATATGGTTAGGAAGTAACGAGTAGCACTAACAAGTCTGCCGAAGCGTGATATTAACCTGATACAATTAGGTGCGAAACTTGGGCGAGGGCGGCAACACCTGTTTGGATTCGCCTGCACGCAAGGCCGATTTGCACAAGCCGGCCGGGCTCTACCCATGCCATCGCCAAGGAGGCAACCAGGTACACAAATACACACGAGAAATCAGTGCATCTCAAGCTCTGATATATGTATGTGCCTGCACTGCACCAGCACGTGTGCTGCTACTCCCACCAGCAAGAGAGAGAGAATGGACCTCTGCGCTGCGTCTCTGTTCTTTTTATTTATCTTTTTTTTTGTTGTTTTCGTCTGCGTGCACCAATGTGCCGGCTTTACCTAAATTGATTTCGTCGAAAATAACCCGACGATTCTCGGCCCGCTGGAATTTATCGGGCGTTGCGTTTGTCCAGCTATGCGCCGATCGATCGCGTGCGGCTAAACAGAAGTAATTAATCGAGGGGATTTTCCGAAGATGAAGCCAGCGCACCGGTGCTCTCGCATACGGCTATTTAATAGTAGTATAGTTTCTCTCACCTCTATGTGTCTTTTTATTTATTTTTTTGTACGTAATCCATACTGTTTATACCGCAAGCATGTTTTACATAAATGTATACACTGTAGGTTAAGTCATCTAGGTATATATGTGTGCAAAGTTCTGTGTAACTAAGGCTGCCGCTTGTCACTCGCACATATAACGTTTATACCGTTGTACAGCAGCATTGCGAGACATGTGCCGGCGGTCGTCTGCGCCCGTTATTTTTTTCCAGTCTGTTGTTGTACTACTGTAACCCTTTTTTCGGTCTACCCATCTCTCTGTATCTAATGAAAAAATGTTCCGCATGTCCTTCGTACACGTTCGAGCGCAGATCCGACACTTGGCTAGCCGATTGTGCATAGACTCGCCAGGCAACCCGGAAGACCTGCACCAGGCTGTAGGCTTCTATGAATGTCATAACCAGGGCGGCAATCAGGTACACGCGACGCCTCCGCCTTTTTCGATAATGTTTTGCGCCTCTGTATCTGATCTTGACTGACGTACTCTACTCTACTCTACTGGATATGGGTGCTATTCTGGTGGTTTTCTCTCTCTCTCTACGTTATACTCTGTATAGTAGCGTAGACTCTTTCCCGCTGAGGACTGAGGGAGGGGGGGGGGCTGTAATCACGGATTCTCGGAGTCGCTGCCATCAGGTGCAGGAGAGGCGTGACCACTGCGACACGCTGGCTAGGTGCTGGTGTATCATCAACGTTGCCTGCGTATTGATTTTGAAAAAATCCTGCCATAACACTGTATTACCGAGCTCGTTCGACGGCTCGACGACGAGGAGAGAAAAATTGGTCGTGCCGTGTAGGCAAATATTTGGCTCCGCATATGCGGGTGGCGAGTTTCGAGCTTCAAATTTTTCAGCCGACGTCCGTCGATCGAAAGAGTCGAAGAGCGAAACAAGTGCCGCTGATGTGATTAATCTCGCTCTCGCTCGTCGCGTGCACACTGTCGAGGAAAACTAATTTTCATTTCCGCTCTCTCATATCGGGACACAATAGAAAGGAAAACAATAACGTTATGCCTATTGCTCATCTCATGTATACAAAAAAAAAAAAAACAAACAAACAAAAGAGAAAGGTGTGCGGTGGTGTGTGACCTGAGTGCTGCTAATTAATCAACAACAATAAACCCATACGTACGTGTAGATGGCCAACATTAATACTAAATAAATCCGTATCGGTGAGAATCGATCCGAAAGAACAACGGCGACCTTTCCTGATCCTTTTCAATTAAACTCCCAGGACGGTATACACCCCCTTCCCCCTCTATACACGCGTGATCATCCTCCTCCGTCGAAACGTCGTTTCATTCAGTCCTCGTCCTCGGCGCGATTGCCCGGAGCGTATCGCAGGTATATAACGAGATCGCCCGCGAGTAAACTGCTTACGCTCGCTTGTTGACGTTTCTTTTGCTACTCCGCCGTCTCTCCCTCTGCAATCACGCGCCTCTTGGACGGTGGCCCGTTAAACTTTTGCGCCGGCGAAATCCTGCTGGCTCTACTCTCTTTTGGCCGCCGCCGCCGCAGTGGAGAAAAAGGATATAAAGAGCTTTGTCGCGAGCGGCGTAACGAGCGCGGAATGAGAACGAACGGCCTGACCTTTTGCCGCCGCGTTTTCTCTTTCTCTCTCCGTCGTCCAGCTCTGTACACTAGCTTCTCTCTTTTCCTCCATCGTTCTCTGGAACTGCTGCGCGCGTTACACCGTAATTAAAACGCGCGACGCGCTGGAATTTTTAATTGGAATTTGCGCGATGATTTTTCGCGGCCGCGCCCCGGCCGGCGCATCGAACTAATTACTCGACTTTTTAATCATGCGCGATACTGCTTGCTTCCACTCTATGTGTGCGTGTGTGTGTTTTGTAGCAAAGCTTGTGCTGTATTCGAGTTCGTATTTTGAGTTACTCCCGCATGTAGCTGTATAACTGCCTGTATATATGCATGTCACGTATCCCCGAAAGAAGCAGCGTATACAGCGAGGAGGATAGAGATCGACTGGTGCTGTAGACTCTCGAAATTGGATAAACGCGAGTCAATTTCAAGGCGCAGTCAGGCCGCTAATTACGTCTCGGAATCCTCGATATCTATCCTAGCGCTGTACACTGCTGCTAGTGCTGCTGGTGCTTGTGTGTCGGTGTGGGTTGTACGCTCTGATTTTTCCAATGGATTTAATGACCGGATGCTCCTTTGAACCGCAGTACTGGATGCTCAGCAAGACCGGAGAGATACGCAGAGACGAGTCGTGCCTGGACTACAGCGGCACCGACGTCATACTCTACCCCTGCCACGGCAGCAAGGGCAACCAGCAGTGGACCTACAATACTCAGGTATACGCGTGTGCGCTGAATTTTACTCCGCGAGCCGAGTTTATATTTGTGTACTGAAACGTATATGATTCAGCTTCGAAATGGCTTCGCCAAGTTTTGCGAGCGACTCTTTGCTTTCATTGGATTAGTCAAATATTTGATGAGGTTGCTAAAATTTTAACGCTCTCGCCAAGAGCGCGAGAGAAAGAAGTAGTTTACGTTTGTTATTGCGGAGTTGGATCGCGCGCCAAGTTAGCGCGAGTTCGAATTTGTTCATATACGAGCTGGCATTGGATCGGGCGTTTTATACTTTCGAGAAGCGGAAGAAATTGTACGGGATCCCGTGATATTGCAGCCGTAATTGAACGTTAAAAATACATCGGCCTCGCGCGTTTCGGTTTAATTAAATGTTTAACTCTCGCAAGTCCGAACTTTTATTGCGCGATGCGGTATTTTATATTACCGATATCGTTATCGGGCCGTATTGCTCTCTGCTATTATTGCCTTTATCTTACACCGTTTGACTGTGCGTTTTGAAAATTAGGTATATTGTTCAAAATTATCCTATACAGAAAAGAGAGTATAATAAATTATTCAACAGCTGAAATCCTCTACACAAAGGCAAATTTTCCTCGCGAAGCTCCGTCTAAGTAGCTTCATTAGCTCGGCCGCGTCGTCCCTGCAGCAGCAGTCAATAAAAGCGCGCTTTGAAAATATTCATTAGATTCCGACGGGGTCACACGAGTCGACTCCGAAACGGCCACTGCATTATACGCGCTCTCTCCCCTTTTTTATCATTATATTATCGGCGGGCGTAGCAGCTCCGGCCTGCGCGCGATCAGCCGCTGCTGCATAAAAGCGTTTTCATTATGACTCGCCGGTGCGGAGGCCGTAATTCAATCTCGCGAGCCCGAGCGCGCCATTAAAATATCAAAAAGCGCGCTTTTTTCACGCGCTAAAAAAGACTTATCGATGCGTATATTATACGTATACACGAGATTATGCTCGTTATTTATGCGCGTTCTGCATGATGAATGGGAGCTCGTGTGTGAAATGCGTTTTTATCGTTGTTTCTGTTACGGGAAAAATTTTACAATATCGTTCGGACGATTTAATTTCGCGTGAATTTTCATCGGTTGCGTAATTAGCCGGCGAGGTCGGGTGTCATAGTCGCGATGTTTTGACTGACGGCTGTGTTATTCGAGCGCGTCGATATCGAGGTTTTTGCCAAATTGCGGAGTGTAAAGAAAGGCCGCGGCCTGTAATTTATCGACGCGAGAGAATGAAATGCTATCGTTATATTCGTTTCAAGGAAACGTTTATTTTTGATGGAATTTACCGCGTTTTTCGGTTGCGCTTTTCTAGTTTAAAATCGCGTCAGTTTAGCTTAAAATTGTTCGACGGATAGAAAACGATACGACCTATTGAATCTCACACGAAATATTTGCAGACGAAGCAGATCAGGCACGAGAGCAGCGGCAAGTGCCTGGCGATAACGGAGAGCAAGCAGCGGCTGCTGATGGAGGAGTGTTCACCGGCTGCGCCCCGGCAGAGGTGGGCCTTCGAAAACTACGACCCCTCGAAGCTGTGATACCGCGTCCCCCTGAGGGCGCTGCAACAGCGCCGACTGCACCAGCTCGCGACGTACCTCGGCCCTCGACTCCTGCCAGGGAAATCCAGATCCAGGATACGCCAACGAGGCGCCAACGACTAGCGAGACAAGACTATTCCTACTACTGCTACCACTACCACTACACATTCCGACTTATCTTCCCAGCGTTCCACTTCCGCGCTCCTGTGAGACGCATTTTTTTCTTACGCGTGAAGAAGAAGAAGAAGAAGAAGAAGAAGAAGAGAGACGACGAATTATTATTGTATGCACTGTTGGCGATTGTGCTATGTTATGATATTGTGTATTGTTGCGACGAGTTTTCTTCTGGGAAAATTTATTATTATTACTATTATTAATGATTATTAATTATTATTATAGCTATTATTACGATTATTATGCATCTATGTATCGCGTGGAGGCGGATATTCCCTCGAGTCTTCTCTCGTTGTTGGACGTTCTTTTTTTCGAGCTTCGAGGGAGGGGGGCGATGATGATGACGAAGCGAGACAGAGAAGTATCTAGACGTGTAACGAATAATGGGCTTAACGCGTTCAGTTTGTGCGCTCGTCCGCACACGTTGAAAAATTATTTTTATATTTTTTCTATAATACGAACGAAATGACAGAGACTTGACGTAGGCCTTGTACATTTCTGTAAAATAAATTCAACTACGATCAATGCCAGTTTATTTTAGAATTTAAGACGCCACGCGAGTTCGCTCGACGGAGATTGAAAGAAAGAGATGTATAATGTAAACAAAGTAACAAAAGTAACGAGAGAAAGAGAGCCGAGTGCATTGAGATTCGCGAAAGAGATTTTTTCCGGACTAATTAGAGAAAAAGGATTATTATAAAGCGCAAGGTGCTGTGCGAAAGAGAGACAAATAAAGTATAGAAATACGAATAGAGAGATAGAGAGAGAGAAAGTGTGAAAGCCGAGTGTATACTACTGTACATGAGAGTCTGTGTGCGCGAGACTTTAAATTAGCTCATTACTAGTTGCCAATTATTGTAATCAATAAATAATTCCAAGGCCCCTCGCGTTTGGGCGTCAGCCCCCCCCCCCCCCCCCCCACCACCACTCACCTTTCTATCAATCGCATCGAGGAAAAATACTCCTGTAACTTGGGCCAATCGAATCGCTTTTCCACAATCAGCCGTCGCTCTTTCCGTTCTTAATTAAGCTCTGAACGACTGCGCATCTGTCAATTGCTTTATTTTAATGGACGAATCGAGGATTCCACACGAACACGATAAGCTACTTTGGTTTGCCACTCATTTAATTGTCAAAGAGAAGAGGAAGGAAACTAATCAAGCGTCTACCGGCTGATACTAAGTGCTTCTACTAACTTCCATTCCCGACTGGGAGACAGACAGAGATTCGATTCGATTGTAACGAGTGCGCGTGCGTGATTGCGTGTGTGTGTATTCAGTGCGGCGAATAAGTACGTCTGTAAATCCGTTGAGATGATGGCATTGTCAAAAGATTAAAAACGAAAAAAAATGAAAGAGATTAATATAGAGAGAAAGAAAGGTTTATATACGGACGAATATACATGCATATTATACATATATAAATATAAATACACAAGAACATTTTCTACATTTGGTAAGGATGTGGCATATCGTAAGAGAAAGTGACATATGAGACAGCGCGGCGACATTGCACTACGCGAATTCTCCAGGGCGCGATGCGCGCCGCGCGTTTATCGATGTAATATCGAACGTGCCTTATATTTCGTGTAAATAACTATTACGAGTTAGAATTTAAACAAGAAAACTATTATTGTCATCATCACGGCGAAAGAAAGAAAGAAAACAAACTCTACGATATCGTGCAAGCATTTGTGTTGAATAAAATCGATGTTGTTTTATGTTACGAGAATTTCTTTTATCTGCTCATCTCCACTCACCAGAGATCCCTTGTCAAAGCAATACAGAGCGCGCGACCGCGAAAAAACAACTAACAAGCGAGCGAGCGCACCGTGTGCGTAAACATTTCGCGCTCTCACGCTTGATTTATGTATTTTAAATTAGCGGCTTCGTTTTAACCGCGCCGTCCAACAATGAACTGATGTTTTATGCATTAGGCGCTGGAACTCGCATGCGTTGAATTTTCTCCCTTCGGCAAACCGAGAGAGAGAGAGAGAGAGAGAGAGAGAGAGAGAGAGAGAGAGAGAGAGACTGTGCTGCTGCCCCGCTATACCGTTATACGCAGCGAATAAAGCTCATTTCGCGCGAAAAAAGCTGCGAGAACTTAAACATGCAAAATGCAAAGCGGTCATGATACGCGTGTAAGCAAACAAAGCCAGTGCTGTGTGCGTGTATTTTCGCAGGCGAGAGCGGCAATTAAGTGCTATACGGGTAGATTAAGGCCTGAATTCACAGCGCTGGCAGCGGCGGCGGTAGCAGCAGGTGAACGAAAATGAAATCGCTCGTTATTCTAGCGCAGCCGCGTTATGAACGAGAGTGTCGCCACTGCTGCAGCCGTTGTCTCTAGTGCGCCGAAGCGGCTTATACGTATTCGTATATGTATATAGGTACCGTTAGCGAAGAACCTCGGGGCTTTCATTCAAATAACTTTCGTCCTGGATTAAGTTTTATTAAAATTTGATTCGCTGCTGCGCAGCGAGAGCCACGAATTCGCGAGATGCCATTTGGAAATTAATTCATGCTAATACACCGGATCTAATGTTGCGCCTTTGCGTTGCACTTTGGTAATATTATTAAAAGCGCGAAATTCAATCGCATTAGCGCCGAGTGCATTGTAATATCTCGCGGCATGAATGAGCCTGTCCCGGCGCTTGCGCCCGTCGTTTTTGAGCTTGACCTCGTTTCCGACCGCTGCGCGCGCCTCATTCCGAATGATCCTCCCCATTCAAGCTCACCCTTCAAATTTGTCCACCTCATCCCGGTCAAAAAATCACAGCTTCCTCTGCTTCTCATCCTTGAAAGGCTGAAAAATCGATCGGTTTAATTACCTCCCCTCTCGCCCTCGATCGGATAAAAAAAGCTCCCAGCGGTGTTCCCCATGGAATCCAGCCATCCATCCACCCACGCGCGCAAGCTCATCCGGCGAAAGAACAAAGTGCGCGCAGAGCGAGGCGAGGCGGGGGTGGGAGAGGCAGCAGTAGCACACGTTCGATCGACTCCGGGGCGCAGGCGTCCCTGCGCAGAGGGCGAGCTTGCGGAGAGAGCTTTTATAGCTAGGCTGCTCCGGCAGCAGCAGCAGCAGCAGCAGCAGCAGCAGCATCATCGAGTCGTCGTTGCGGCAGTTCTTCTGGCGAGATCGATCGGACAAGTGAGCAAGCGAGCGAGAGGAGGAGCAGGTAGCCGCAGAGTCGTGGGCGCAAGCTCGCAAAAGTGTTTTTTCGCAGCGCGAGCAGCAGCTGCAGCCCGACGAGCGAGAGGGCTCCGGGGCCCGAGCAACAGGTACCCAGCACACAGTCGTACTCTCGCTTCTCTACTGTCGCGCATTGGTAACCAAAACGAGCTCGCGATTGTCCGAAGCAGCTGCTGCAGAATCGTCGCCAGGAGGAGGAGGAGGAGGAGGTGGGCGCGATGCCGGAGGCCTCGAGCTCGGGCGGCATGCTCGACGACCCGGACAACTCGACCTTCGAGAACAAGAGCGGCCTGGCCGAGGACATGAAGTTCCTCGCCCGGATGCCCGAGCTCTGCGACGTCACCTTCCTCGTCGGGGACACGCGCGAGCCGGTCTGCGCGGTCAAGGCTGTCCTAGCCGCCAGGAGCAAGTTCGTATACCATATATCTGTATATCTCTGCGCCACCCCCACTTCCGTCCTTCAATTTTCCTCGGAGCTCCGAATAAAGGCGCCTTCTATCGATTTCCGCGCAGCAAACGAGCTCAACAAGTATCTCTCCTGCTCTGCGCCCCTGTCGATCCATTATTATCACACTCAATAATATGCATCTGTTCGCAGGGTCTTCCACAAGATGCTGTACCAGGCGCCGAGTCCGCAGCGCAAGAAGGAGCCGCCCAAGGAGAACAAGCTCAAGATTTTCCTCAAGCGCAGCTCCGAGCCCATCCTCAACCTGCAGAACGCCGCGCAACAGGTAATTGTTTCTGCGAGTTGGACGCTGATACATATATACTTACACAGCTGTGCGTTACATGCGGTATACTCGCCTACTACTATACTGTATATCTAACGCAGCGAAAACGAGGAAATACGAATAACGCCGCGCAAGTGTTGCCTTTTCCCGAAGCAGCCGCTATCTGTGTGTCTGTCTCTCTCACTCTCTCTCTCTCTCTCTCTCTCTCTCTCTCTCTTTCATACTCTGTACTTACTTTTACTGTTTCCATATAACACGTGTACAAAACTTTGGCACTAGTTCGCGCGTCTTTACGTTGCTTCGTACTCTCGAGAGAGACGAGAGACGCGCTTCGCGTGCACCGAATGCTTTGGATTTATTATAATCTATAAGCACCGAAGCACTCGATACGCGCGCACGATGATACAACAAATGAAATTGTTGGCTATACTTTTTTATAAAGAGCCTATCTTATGTGCCATGTAGCGGTCAGGGTTCACGCAGCAGCTGGCTCCCATTCAAGAGGTATACCGCTTCACTGAATACAGTCTCTCACCATTGTATACTCCTTTTTTGCAACTCTCCTTTTTCTCTCTCTCTCTCTCTTTCTATATATATATATCCATTTTTTAGTCTGTGTACCACACACACACACACACACACACACACACACACACACACACATTCGGATCAGGCCGATATACACGGAGAGCACTCGTCGTTTTTGTTATTACAATAGACTATAGAATTTTTCCCTCTATATGACACTTTCAATTTTTTGCTCATCGTATCTCTATGTGTGTCTATATTAATTTTTGCACATACACACGCGTTTTTTGGATGACCGTCTTTTCTATACACACGAGTATAGGAGGACACGCGAGTTGTGTCGGACGCATGCGCATGACCACGACACACTCGTTTTACGTATATATTCTATCACACACCCACGTAGTCGAAAAATTCACATCTGATCGGAGCGAAACATGTGTGTGTGTGTCGTTTCGCAGGTAGTAACACTCACGCCGTTAAATTGTCTTGCATCGATTCACTCTAGTAGCCATGTGCTAGTTGTAGTTAGCAGAGCACATTTATAATGACACGTTTCCGCATTTCCTGCTGGACTCCACTCTCGCAATATTACATAGTGTCATTTATGAAAATAAAATATACGCACCCATGCAAAAAAAATTTGCTATTTTTGTATGGGCTATATATACGATTGGCTGAAGTACACACGCGTTTACTCCAGCCGATCGTGCGCAATTCTCGCCAAATTATATTACCGTCGATCTCTATATATACTGTGTACGACAAGCCCAATCCCCGAGCCTCAGCCTCGTTAACCCCTGACATTATGCCTCGACCGCAGCCGCAGTCCCACCAGCACCACACTCTCATCATCGAGGAATTCGAGCCGGACGTGTTCCGCCAGCTGATCGAGTACATCCACACGGGATGCGTCACCCTTCAGCCTCGCACTCTGCTGGGTAAACCATTATATTATTATTGCCAGAGCCGTTGTTATCATTAGGAGTCGTGCGTAATGACGAACATTCGCAGGAGTGATGAACGCCGCGGACTACTACGGGCTGGACGAGCTGCGGCGTGCCTGCGCTGGATTCGTCCAGTGCTGCATCACCGTAGACACGGTCTGCGCGTTGCTGGCCTCGGCTGAGCGGTACATCCAGTACAAGTGCACCAAGTCGCTCGTGCAGAAGGTAATTCTCTTGTAAGTAGTGCAATCCGAGTACGGCAAGACTGCGATGATCTGCTTTCTACGCAGGTTTTGGAGTTCGTCGACGAGCACGGCAACGAGGTGCTGAATCTGGGCTCCTTCACGCTCCTGCCTCAGCACGTGGTGCGCCTGATCCTGGCGAGGGACGAGCTGCGCGCCGACGAGTTCACCAAGTTCCAGGTATGCCTACTACTTATGCGAGAGACGATCAAACCGGTTTATACTGTTGAAAATACGACATTCTCTTGTTTAAAGGCCGCGCTGATGTGGAGCAAAAAGTGCTGCGACACCAACGCCAACGTGAACCTTAAGGACGTGATCGCAAACTTCCTCGAGTACATCCAGTTCCACAAGATCCCGGCTAACGTGCTGATGCACGAGGTCCACCCCCTGGGACTGGTGCCCAACACCATAATCGTCAACGCTCTGGCCTATCAGGTGCGTATGCACTCGGCGCGCTGATATGCTCATCTCACAGAGAGACAGCCTGCCTGGGAGACTGGGATCATAACCGCGGGGGACGAAGAGATCCTGTTGATCTGGGCACCTTTGTTGCAGGCAGACCCAACCAGTGTCGACCCCGGGCAGCTCTCCCCCCACCGAGTGAGGCGTCAAGGTCGCAGCATGTCGGTCCAGTCGTCGCTGGACCCCTACGGCAGCAACATGACCCTCAACTCGCTGGGCAGCGACGCCGGCTCCGGGAGCGATCACCGTCAGCACTCGGGCAGCAACTAACCCCTAGCGGCCGCGGATCAAACCGCGGCCGCCGCCGGTGCTCAGGACGCGGACGCCTGCCTGCAGTGCAGCGGCCAGCAGTCCTACCGGCCTCACTCGCACCACGCGTCCTCCGGCTCGGGCGCCGAGTCGATCAGCATCGAGGAGGAGCCCCGGGAGCTCGAGCAGCAGCAGCAACAGCACCAGACCCGTCGCAGGCGTCACCGCCAGCAGAAGCGCCAGATACTCGTCCAGGCGGACGTCGAGGTCGTCACCTCGCCGCCCAGTCCCGTGGCTCCTCCCGCCGTTCCCGTCGTCGCCGGCGAGCTCGCCCAGCAACAGCAGCAGCAGACTCAGCCTGGTACCGAGCAGCAATCGGCTGCCGGTCAGAGCGGACTCTACATCCGGATGGTGCTCAGGCAGGAGGGACGACTCGCTAACCTCGTCTGGCTCTACAAGACGCACAAGTTCTAAGTTCGATGTGTGTTTGTGTCTCTGTGTGTGAGAGAGAGTGTGTGTGTGTGTGTGTGTGTGTGTGCGCCGTCTCTTCGTCGGTGTCTGTCTAATGCGCGGTGTATTATCGGCGCGTGACGATTCATATCTGATTGAGCTTTCGTTTTTAGAGAAGGTTTACCGATACCGATATTAGTACAGCTTCTTCTCATCTACTGTACTGCGATCACGACCATTTTGCGTTGCGTTCTTTTCTATTTATCGTGTACGACGTAGATTTTTACTCTAGAATTCTTTACAGGCACTACGATAACTGCCTCCGTTTCAGTCGATGTGCACACCGATTCGTTTGCCGATCTTAACGATTATCATTTCGCCAGTACTTACGGATGTGTATCGTCATCGTCGTCGTATTATGTAGAATAAAACGACGAGGAATTGAAACTTCTATTTTTAATACAGCTCTGTACTCAGATCGTGTCTGTGAAAATCGTCGACGCTGCGCTGAACCAACGCTTTCCTCGTGTATATTAACGAAGCTCTATTCGCTGCAACAACACAGACAAACAAACAAAGCATAATACTTGAATATAAATATACAGATCGAGATCAAGATGAAAAGAAAAGGCTTTCGAATCTCTCACTGCCGAGATAGCGTGCACGCGCGTCCACGAGACAACGCTCGATGGTTCCGACCGATTTTAAATGAGAGATATAACGTGCAAACGCTGAAACACTCTATATAATAGTTTCCCCTCTGTACAATCTTCCGGAAAGCATGAGATGATGGTTGAAGAAGCCGACTATGCAGTGCGCGTCCCTATACAAACTATATATATATATATATATATATATACACACACGAAAAAAAAACAAAAGAGTAAACAAGAAAGATGCTATTTTTCAAAACCTATTTTTCCATGGGACGCGCGCGCAAGTGTGTGTGTGTGTGTGTGCGTGACTATACACACGCTGTACGTATGTGTCATGTGTATCGGGGAGCTTTTATCTCGTCGGGTTACATAGACGTTATACATATATTATACATATAGATATTATTATATCAGGAAAGAGACGAAAGTTGCATCGTATATAAACATATAGCCTATTTCCCCGATCGTGTCATATCACACTCTTGCTCTTTTGCATCTCGACCATGGATATACACTTAGAACCAAAACTATACATATAAACATTTCTTTGAATGTATTCAAGTACCTCCTGTCGCGTATGATATAGGCACCTCAACTGAAAAAAAAAGGACAAACGGATATACCGATCGTTGTTGCATTTACACAGCTGTTGTATACACACATATTGTTGCCGTTGTTGTTATACATATATTATATTACATATATTTCGATGTTGCCGTCACATTACGTATAGATATATATATCTGGAGAAATGAGAACATATATAAATATAAAACAAAAATCGTATCTCGAGAGAATAATATAACGCAGTTATACATCCGTAGCTCATCGATATACGTGCGTCGGAATGGATTATTCCGTCGCACGTGTGATAATACTCCTTTGTGCTCGACTGACAAACGAAGATAATTACTGTATAACGTGGAGGCGACATATTCTGTATTGATCGATTGATTGTAAGCTTGATGGCTCCTCGCTTGAATTATCCGTCGGTGTTTCTGCACGACATGACAATTTCGTTCGATTCGCGCGAAGCTTTAAAATTAGGCGAGTCTGTTATAGTTTATGACGAAATTATTAGTTTTTAAAAAAATATGCCGTTTGTTTTACGCAATCGGTTGAAGCGCGCCTTCCATCACGCGTGTTATCTTCCGAGAAACGACTGTATCGAGATCCATTTGCGAGCAATCAAAAGTACCGTTATAACTTACTTACGATAAACTATCTTCATTGTTTCAGTATCATTATGCGGTGTTTTAATCATCTAACTCGACCTATGCATAGGTTTTTCATTATTTGTAGCTGTTCATCAATACAAGGCAGATAACATAATAAACCATGTTCATATTATATGGTTACGAAGCTTTGTCATTACCAGCTAATCCTGATACCTTTACACATAGTGCACGTAATGTGACACCAGCTATAATAATAACAACCTTTTTAAAGTAGTTTGCAAGAAATTGACTTAATCGCCAGTGGATTCTCGATCCCTTCCTAACAAGACATTCATGAATTTCTGAAAAACGCTGTTCGATACAACCAGCGAAACGCACCATAGCAACGAGCCACTGTGGCTAAACATGGGGGATCCGCTACCTAACATAATATAACCTGCACATGCGTCTACGTTGAACACACGTCTCTAGTTTCTTTCCGCGATAAAATTTATCAGTGAAAAGCAGAAAAAATGGTACGAATGAAAAACAGTCGTCCCGAAACTCGAACGACCTACTTCCTCAAACCTGGACAGACCCTCCAGAACACGAAAGTAAGTCGAATTTAAAAATTAAAAAACCAAACGAAAGCTCGTTGGAACTTTGGAATGATTTTTCAAAGGTCTCCGAAAGATCTCTGGCCTTGATACTCCCGCAAAGTTCGTTCGAGCGTTTCACCGATTACGCCAAGGAAAATGAAAGAGTCGCACTGCTCGCGGAACGCGAGGCCAAGAGACTGGCTGCCCTCAAAGAGGCTACTTACAACATGTCAAAATCGTGGGAGGGCACAGCCAAGGTACGATGATAATCAACGTCACCTCAAATCAATCCTATATAACTTTGTTCATTTCTCTCAGAACATACAGAAACGCCGCAGGGAAGAGCTTCTCTCTCGGAAAAAGAACGAGGAAGCTGACAGGCTGAAGTTTATGAAGGAGCTAGCCGCGAAAAACGCGGAGGAACGCGCGGAAATCCTAAGACAGGCCGAAGAGCTGATCCTCTACAGGAAGCCCCAGTGCAGGATAATAAATCAAGCTCTGCTGACCGCCGAGGTACTGGAAATTAAAATCTGTGTTAAAATTATTGTAAATTTAAAATTGTATCGTATCGCAGTGCTTGCGAGAGTTGGAGGAACAGGTGAAGTTTCAACACTCCCTCAAAGACGTGAATAAAAAGCTCAGCGAGGAGCAAGCTCGCTGGGTCATGGAGGACGTCGCGAAGTTTCGCGAGGAGGAGAAGAAAAAGCACCATGAGAGACTGAACAAGATTAGAGTGAACAAGGAAAACCTCGAGAAACAGTTTGTATCGCCGTAGAATAAAGCTTTTGAGTTAAGACGTAAGTATTTTAAACTCGATGCTTTTATAGGATGGAGCAAAATAAACAAGATTTAAAGAGGATCGAAGAATCCATCAGGAAAGCAGAGACGGAAGATTTGCAGAACATGTCGAAGGAAATAGACGAGATAAAGCAGAACGAGTTGCAGGAGGTAAAATACGATTCTCGCGGTTACGTAAAAGCACATATTATGATAAATTATCACGACAGGCGCTGAGAAAGAAGGAGACCCTGAGAAAAATGTTCCTCGAGAACATCGAAGAAAGAAGGCAGGCCGAACTGAAGGCTCGGCAAGACAACGAGTTTCAGGAAAAAAGCCTGAAAATCTATCGCGAATTCAAGCACGAAATGGAGAAGACGGCCAAGCAAAAAGCGAAAATCGCGAAGGAGGAAAGAGCCCGCAAAATAGAGCAACTAGGTATAATCTCTCTCTCTCTCTCTCTCTCTCTCTCTCTCTCTCTCTCTCTCTCTCTCTCTCTCTCTCTCTCTCTCTCTCTCTCTCTCTCTAGAATCTCGATTTACAATTCAAAAACACAAAAACAATCCTCTAATCCATTCCAGCGAAAAAGATCGCCGTGACACTGCAGAAGAAAGACCGGATAGTAGAGAAACAGGAGAGGAAAAAAGCCGAGTCGGACAAGCAGCTGGAGGAGCAGCGCGAGCGGGAGGAACTGGAGAGTAAGAGGAAGAAGGAAAAAGCTCGCCAGGAGCTTGAACAGCAGTTGAGGAGCATCGAGGAGGAGCAGGCGACGCGAAAGAAGGAGGAGGCCGAGATGAGGCTTTGGGAGATGCTGCAGAGGTACAAGAGGGACGAGTTCAATAAGGAGTGGAACCGGCAACACGAGGAGGAGGAGAAGAAGAGGCGCTTGGAGTACGGGAAGATGCTCAAGAAGCAGATGGTCGGAGCTTTTTTGGTAACGTGTGCGTTCGTAGGTGGGACTGCAACCGATTGTTCATTTCGCAGGCGCAAAGAGACGCCGCGAGTCGGAGGGAGAAGCTCGAGGCTGACGATTCCGTGGAGGTAAAGGAGATGATCAACAAGGTCAACGAGAGGGTCTTGGCTTACGGCGAGCAGGTTCTGCAGGAGTCGAGAGGTGTTCGGCCGACATTTCCCATTGAGAAGGCCATCGAGGTAGGTCAAATCATTGTCCTCCTTTTCGGCAAAGTGAAAAGTTAATTGAAAACTATGTTCGATGATTTAAGAAATTCAAGAGAGAGGTGGGTCTGGTACCGCGGTTCAAGAAACGCGACCCCAACGTCGAGGTTTCGACGATTTCAAAGAAAAGACGCCAACGTCGAGCGATTTGCCCGAAGCCAGTCGACGAGGCGAATGCTCTTTGTCTTGGCTAAATCAAGAAAAAAAGTTGAACGTAACGCTTGTATACATATCCATAAATTTTACAATAAACACTTCCACAAAGTATCCCAAAGCCGTATGCGAAATCGACTCCGCCTTCATTTATTTCATTCGGCGCTGCCACGTACGTGATGTACTCGGGATAGGTTATACTCTGGTTCCCCAAATTTCCCATAATTACACATCTTCGCGTGTGAAATAAAAAAATGTCCGGGAACAAGGACAGCGGATCGGGTCCACCGAAAAAAGTTAAGCCACTGCCACCGCTGGTAAACTTCCTCAACGCCGGCTTATCGGGGTAAGTAGACACAGCCACTCCGATAAAACATAGCAGTATTTTCATTTCTAACACGGCGAGTCAGAATGTGCGCGACGTGTTTCGTGCACCCGATGGACGTTTTGAAGAACCGCATGCAAATGAGCAAGGAGGGCGTCACCATAACCCAGACGATATCCACGATTTTTCGCAACGAGGGCATCTTCAAATTCTACGCGGGCCTCAGCGCTGGTCTCGTGCGCCAGGCCACTTACACCACAGCGAGGTTGGGGATCTACAATCAGCTGCAGGACATCTACAGGTCTGTCATCGTCGGCAAAATTTTTATTGTCAACGGTAACGATATATCCAACGAAAACACGACTCGTTGCAGGGAACGGTACTCCGAGGAGAAGCCGACTTTCGCGAGGCTGGCCTTGATGGCGGCGACAGCCGGTTCCATGGGTGCCTTCGTCGGCACACCTGCCGAAGTGGCTCTGGTGCGCATGACGTCGGACGGCAGGTTACCGCCCGGTTAGTTCAATTATCATTAGCGGAGCTTTAACTGCCGAAAGGAGTAATGATCAGCTAATCGAAGGGTATGACGTACGGCGATGCGACGAGCGCAGAACAAAGGAGAAATTACAAGAGCGTCGTGGACGCGTTCGCGCGAATCGTCAGGGAGGAGGGAGTGTCGACCCTGTGGCGCGGAAGTGTCGCCACGATGGGCAGGGCCGCCATAGTCAACGTCTCCCAACTGGCCACCTACAGCCAGGCCAAGATTATCATCGCTTCCGAGTGTAATATATACTCACTATTCTTTAAGAGCTTTTTGGCTGATTGGATTCTGAAAGTATAATAACGATCCGATTGGCAGTGGACGTACCGGAAGGCGTCCAGCTGCACTTCTACGCGTCGATGCTGTCGGGCGTGATAACGGCCTTCAACTCGATGCCGTTCGACATCACGAAAACGCGGATCCAGAACCGCAAGAGCACCGACGGCAAGCTGCCGGGGATGTTCGGCGTGATGTTCGACATCGCCAGGACCGAGGGCTTCAGGGCTCTGTGGAAGGGATTCTGGCCGACCTACTGCAGGATCGGACCCCACACGGTCATCACTTTTATGTTTAACGAGCAGTTCGCTCGGCTTTACAGGTTGTACTTTATGCAGTGACGCGTTCTCGTTTTGGTAAATTTTGTCCCGAGTTGTGTATTACGTGCACGTTACGCATTAAACGATAAAAGTTAGCTCGCTATCTATCATTCCAATCATCGCTAGCCTGTAAATTTAATTTCAAAGCTTAAAAATATCTCCCACTCGCCCACGCAAAGCTCCGACGATAAAACAGACCGTCTACCACCACTTCCCTGCTTCCCGATCCGTCCGCTCGGCGGCGCGACTATCCGCGACAATCAGCTGCAATCTGCATCTCGATCCGACTGGTGGCCGCAGTGACCGCGAACCCCCGCGACGTCTCGAGGCGAATCACGCGCGCGACGTCTGCTGGCCTTCCCAGTTCCCTCCCGCTCTATATACTATATACTTGTATACGCATATACAACGCCGGATTCCCTCACACACATCGAAGGCCGCGTATCACGGTATAACAGTGTTGGTTAGTCGTCGCGAGTTAGCGAGTAATCGCGGCAGTCCGGTGCCCGATCCCCTCGACGACAGTCGTCGCTGGTCGACGTCGAAGTTTCCATTGCACATATAACGAGTACAACACACGCGACTCATCACGAGAGTTGAGTAAGTAGATACTCTCTCTCTCTCTCTCTCTCTCTCTGCTGCTGTGAGAAACAACGAAGATATAAAAAATGGGCGAGAAGACAGTGCCGAATGCCGTCAAGTTCGCCATCGGCGGCACGTCTGGGTGAGTGCATTATATTCATTGTGCATGATGTACGAATTTCCTGTATGACAGTGCAATAGTTTGCTACATTTACCGTCGCGAGCCTCGAGGGAGTCGATCGCGAGAAAAAGGCGTCGCACTTTCATACATGTTTTTCACTTTAAGAGCAATACTTACGTACACGGTTGGACTGATTGCCTAATCGGCGCGGTACAGTTTCTTGATTGATAGCAATGCGAACAACAAATATTATTCAACCAACGATGTGTACGTGTTAGTTCGACCCGGTAGTATTATCTAAAAGGCGCCAGAGATGCCTTTCGTTCATTGCAATGATCAATTCATCGCCCATTGGTTGGCATGCAAATATGAGTTATGAAATTGTTGCAAGTCTGCCCTCTGCGCTGTGGCCACTTTCACTTTTTTCTTCTTTTAGAATGGCAGCCACGCTGTTTGTCCAGCCGCTTGACCTCATAAAGAACCGCATGCAGTTGAGCGGAAAGAAAACTTCCACTGTATCGGTTATTTCCTCGATTATGAAAAATGAAGGTCTGCTGGCCATGTATTCTGGACTGTCTGCTGGACTTATGCGTCAAGCAACTTACACTACCACTAGGCTTGGAATCTACACATGGCTGTTTGAAACAGTATCGTAAGCCTCTGAAAGATTACACCTAGCCATGATTTTTTTGTGAATCATGAGCTAATTTTGGAATGATTTTTATAGGAAAGATGGCCCACCAAACTTCATCACTAAAGCTGGCCTTGGTATGCTTGCCGGCTGCGTGGGTGCTTTTGTTGGAACCCCAGCTGAAGTGGCATTAATCAGAATGACAGCTGATGGTAGATTGCCACTAGGTAAGATATGGATATCAGATTTCTTTGAATCTCTTCTTTTCTTCTTAATGAAATTCTTCTCTTCCTGATCGCTCTGGCTGCTTGCCAGCAAGAGATCTTAAGCCATGGCCTTGACCTTCATCCCGATGTTTATATTTCTAGCCGAAAGAAGAAACTATAAAAATGTGTTTGATGCACTGTTTCGTATAACAAGAGAAGAAGGACTGTTCACATTGTGGAGAGGAGCAATTCCCACAATGGGCCGTGCAATGGTAGTTAACGCAGCTCAATTAGCTTCATATTCGCAAGCTAAACAAGCTCTTCTTGATACAGGTACTATTATTGTGAACTTTAATGAAACAAAACTAAACTAACAAAGCTAGTCAGTTCAATCCTAATGATGTTTATTGTGCAGGGTATTTCGAGGAAAATATAACTTTGCACTTTGCAAGTTCTATGATTTCTGGTCTAGTCACAACTGCGGCTTCAATGCCTGTGGATATTGCTAAAACAAGGTGAGATCTATTTAAACGCTTTACAGTTTTCAGTTTTACCTGACCATAAATAACAAAATGACCTTTGTTCTAGAATACAAAATATGAAAACAATAAATGGGAAACCAGAATTTACTGGTGCCATTGATGTATTGACCAAGGTGGTGCGCAATGAAGGATTGTTTGCATTGTGGAAAGGATTCTTCCCCTACTATGCTCGTCTGGGACCCCACACTGTTTTGACATTCATCTTCTTAGAACAAATGACTTCTGCATACAAAAAGTTTGCATGATTGAACAAATAATCATTTCTATAATGATTCCACGTTACTAAGAACCGGAAAACCGATATTACAAGCTTCAAAGATTTTTTTTATTTTCTTTATACATACGCTTTTGAGAAACGAAACATTCTTTATGCATTCTTTTGTAACGACAGGGTCGTCCGGCACGATTCTAGAAGCTCTTGTTCATTACAGTTGTTTGATTATTTCAGATACAGCTTTCATTGTTATCAGTGTCAAGTGTAATGTTTGATAGGCCATTGTTATCGAGTTAAGACTCCATGTACAAAGCGAAATAAGGATAGTTAGAGTATACAACTATTTTTACAATAAAAAAATGTTGTTGCCAAAATAGTTTTACTAAGTTTTATATGATAAGGGGCAACAAGCATGTAAATGTGTGTGAACATAATTTCGAAATTTGCGTGAAAACTACATATTTCACAAATTACAATTTCAAAGAACTTCAAGCAGTGCCATTTAACGTTAGGTAATCTTCGCTGGTTATTACACCTTGCGACGCGTCAACAAATCAAGACCTGTCGAAAAAAATGGTTATAAATTGCGAACTTTCCTTCGTCATTTATCTACCTTATTGACGAAGTTGAATAATCGCATGCGGTTTACGTAAAAAGTCATATTTATTACTAAATTCTCTGTTACTATTATCATCATCATCGTTATAATTATTATTCTCTTAAATGTGAAGATTTGCAAATAAAGGTTTTCAATAGAAATTCTGAATCATTGTAAACCAGCATGTATTTAGATGCTCATGGTCCCTTAGTTGTAAAAATCGTTATCGATATATCGTTTCCAAAACAATATTTTATTTTAGACTACTATATTTATATTGTTCTATTTTCTTTTGTATAATAAAATACCGATTTCTGTTGATTTTACTTGGTGGGTAATCTTTGAATTCTCCGTTGCGAATCACAAATACATATTTTTTCAAGCACTGCTCAATTATTATTAATTAATAAATTACAGGTGAAACTTCTTACCGACCGATCAGCAACGACGTCCGTCGGCAGATCAGCATTCCAACCTTACCATCGCACCCGCGCGGGAATTATCAATCGCCGCCAAAGTGTAGGTACAGCCCATCCTCATCCGATATAATATACTGCGACAGACCGTCAGCAAACTCTCCTCCCTCTCATGGACCGCCGTCGCTGCTGCACTGACTGCGTGCACACGCACCGGATAACGGATGCCTCGGAGCTACCGCACGTTAGGAGGAGCGATCATTATGCATGAGACTCCGTTCTCTCTTTCTCTCTCTCTCCCCCAATTTCTTTTAACACACGACATAATGCGCGAGGACTTTAAAGCACAAAAGATCGACGGCTCGTATAATTTTCGAGTTCCTCCGCGCGTGCGGTCGCGAACCGAACCGGTTTATGGTTTTTGAAAAGAAAAATCGAATCGTCGATCTTTTCGACGCGCGGAGGGCAACAATAGAGCAAAGGGTGAGCAACAAGTTATAAGCGGAGAGAGAGAGAGAGAGAGCGCCTAAAAGTGCATCAGGATCATCGCCATCGGGATATTCGCGCATACACATACGTATATATATATATACACGAGAACAGGCTCTCTCTGCGGTGGCGCAGCCGTTAGAGGGGGTGATGGAACGCGTCGCTGCGCGCGCAGCCGCTTTGTCTGCTGCGCCGTGGTGGGGTCTCGCGCAGCGGCAGCAACACACGAGGGTCCAGCCGCCGCAGCGGTATAGCGCGCCGCGAGTAAGAGCGAGCGAGAGAGAGAGAGAGAGAGAGAAAAAGAGGGAGAGGACGATGGCCATGGCGGAGCGGCCGATTGCATCCTCAGTTCAGTCGGGCGCTGAACCCGCGCTCCGTTCGGTCGCAGCGTCGTAGCCGTACTCTCCGTGTGTTTTCTCTCCGTACAGCTATCGTTCTCTTCTTATCTGCCCTTCCGTTAACTCGCGCGCATGCACGTACGCGAGTGCGCTCGCGGATAGACAGATCGGTATACTTCAACAGAGAGGACGAGTTTGTATCGGTTCGCGTTCGGTTGCCTTTTCGCCAACCCCTCTTTGTGTGCACCACTGGCATATTCGAAGAATATAGCTATACACGTATAGAAGCAAGAAACTCCGAGGAAGAGAGAGAGAGAGGAGCAAAAGCGAGAAGAAAAAAAGGATCGGTCGGATGCCGCTGCGCGATCGCGGAGCGAAAGTGCCTGGAAGAGAGGAGAGGGAGATCTCGAATTTCCGAGGAGGATCCGGCTGCTGTTGCGGGTGCGGACACGCTGCGACGCGTTTTTTGCCGGAGAAGAAGTATAGTACTTGCAGTGCTCCGCGGGAATAGTGGTGCAGCAGTGCACACGTAGAGCAGCCGAGTATATACACACACGCACGCACACACACGCGCGCACACAGCGCACACCTCCGGCATCACCACGGGCGTCTCGCTGTGCGCTCAGCGCTCGGCAACGGTTCTTCCTCTCCCGGACGATCGGCGAGATTCATCTTTCTGCATGGTGAGTACCTACCTGACTTTTAATATACTTATGTGTCTACTTATACGGATCGTCGGTGGCGAATCTCTTTGCGCGGAGTGTGTTGTCATTTACTCTGGACTACAACTATACTCGTATACCCTAATGCGCGAGTTGTGCATAACTTCGAATCTCGTGCAGGTATATAATTTCAATGTGCGCGTGTGCGAGTTCTCCGGGAGATCGTCCTCAGTTCTCGGAGATTTTGACGAGGGGTCGCGGCTGCGCCGCCCGAAATACCTGTGCAGCCGCACGCTCGATCTTCAGCTCTCTCGCAGAGTCTCTGCCGGAAATAAAGCGATGCATAGGCATAGCGCGGAGTCAGTGTCGCCCGCGTTTTTTTTCCCCGCCGATTCAGCGTAATTCCATGTGTGTGATGAAATCGAGTTAGAGATCGTTTAGTGGCTATGGAATTATCCTGTGTTATAGCGTGGAGGATGCGGTATTATGATACTCTCTCGAATCTTGCGTAATGGCCGCTGCCGAACTTTTTGCGCGGCTTTTTTGCACGCACACTCGCGTTTTTTCCTGTTCGAGAACACACTGTACACTACTTATACGCGAAGGAGGAGGAGGTCAACAGCCGAAGTGTATATAGTGTGTACATACACGATCGATGCCTAATCGCGCGACATGCTCGCGATTTGGGCAACGAGTCTTGTTAATTCTCGATAAGCCGTACGGGATTTCTCGCGCGAGAGGGAAAAATGATCCGATAGCCGTGAGAAAGCCGCGAATCGAGGAAATTCGCCTGCGCTCGCGCGCGGGCCGGGAAAGGAGACAGGAGCAAATAAAGCACGCGCGAGAGAGGAGTGCACGTAATTATAGCCGACGCGTGCTTGTGAATCGCGAGCGATATTTTCCGGGACCTGCGCTATACTGCTATGAGAACGAATTCGGCGGAGATGCGCCGCTACACAGCTTTGTGTATTAGAGCCGGCGTTATTAATCCGGAAAAAAAGGACGGCTCTGTGCATGTGTGTGTGTGTGTACCGGTAGAAGTACGTTATGTTGGCGCGGCTCTCTGTAATTTAGCGCTCGCGCGCGCGGCTAATAAGAAATAAGGTCATAAACGTATAACTGCGCGCGACTGTGCCGGCTGTATTTTTCAGCGTGTGTTTTGTCGGTTTTTCCTTTACAGCGCTTGCCGTGAATCCTGCGCGCATCCCCCGTTACGCCGTATATGTGTAACATAGCGATCTTCGTCGCGATCGGCACTGGCTCTCCTTCTCCAGGTCAGCGAAGCGGAAGAAACGTCGAGACGCTCTTGAGGCTCTGCCAAAAAATTCGCCGCCCCTACGATCAACCTGCACGTGTGCATTATAGATCTATATGCGTTTGCGCGAGAGAGCAACACATTCTCCGGTTGCGGGTATGCCTTTCTCGACAGAGACAGAGAGAGAGAGAGAGAGAGAGAGAGAGAGAGAGAGAGAGAGACTCCGTGTCTATGTGCTATAGAGGACTGCTGCCGCGTAACGTGCATACCGGTCGCCTAAGATAGACAGCAGCGAGCGCGCAGAGTGCACTACTCTCGAAAATAGGGTAATCCGAGGCCGCTTGTAGTTTCGAGATGATTGGATTTTGCGTAGGACGGGGGGGTTGGCTGTAGGTATATATAGATAGACGAGAGAGAGAGAGAGTGAGAGAGCAAACGAAGCGGTTCGACCAGACGGCTTTCAGACACACGGTTGCGCTCTGTTGAGAATTATTTTCAGGATCGCTTTTTTCACCAGCTGCGAGCGCTGCGATTTTTTCAAACTCGTGTTAATAATATACCGATCGATGCTGTAATACGGCGAAATTAAAATTTTTTCGTATTAATGTACATTTTTATCGCTGCATCAAAGACGAGACAGGTCGATTATCGGCTATCCACGCGTATAACGTACGTCACACACTCGTGTTCATACGCGCTCAGATAAGCGAATAAACAATCATCCTCGTGATCGATAATGCGGATTACCACTTTAATTGGAATAATCCTTGAATGCCTAATGCCTCTGTTTATTGCCGGTCGATCGACTCTCCCAACAACGATATCGCTCTTCGTTATTATTATCGTCATTATCAAAGTCAAGAACTTCATACCGCACGTCAACTTCGCGTCTCTGTCTTCGGACATGGCGAATCGAACCTGCTTACGAAATTGCTCTCATTACGTACTGAGAACGCGATTATATTAATTTTTTACCGATTCTTTCCGTGTTTCCGCTAATTGCCGCGCGTTAACTGCATCGAGGCGGTGTTCTCTCTCTCTCCGGTGTAACCACCTAATAACGCGATTAAATATAATAATATACGACCCGGGATATTCTCTCTCATATGCGTATTGAAAGTTGTGTGTATTCGCGAGTGAGTCGTGTGCCGATCATTTCGAATATCTCCGTTTTTCTGCGTAGCTCCGGTTGCTCTCTCGCCGGCTCATTATCGTCATTACGTTTAGCCCTGAGTGCGACTGTCTATACTTAGTAAGCAGCCCTTCTTGCACGAACACGCAGAATGCACGAATTTTTTCTCTCCACAGCCAATGAAATGTCCGAGAGCGCGGGAAACTCGATCGTCGAAAATAAACGGATGCTGTAACAATCATATCTCTCAGCTCTCTCGCGTGTGCGGTGCGCAGCTTTCGAATATCCTCTCCATACACTGACACGTAACGCGTGCGCTATACGGCCTCTTTCTCCGTCCGTGCAGTGTAAAGTAATTCCTTAATAACACGCTTTATCGCGTCGATTACGCTCCTAAATAAAAAGCTCGTTCTCTCTCTCTCTCTCTCTCTCCGCAAAGAAATTGCGTATACGAAAAAAATCTCGGCGCACGCACTTATGCACACACGGGCGCGTTTCTTCGAAAGCGCAGATTGTTGTTATACTTATATGCCGAGAGAGCAGCGCGTGACGCGCGCCCGTTACGCAACTTACTTGCACTTTCGCGCGATATATCCACGCAGACACACACACACACACACACATACGCATCGGCCTTCTTTCCCTCTCTGCACCTTATATATTATACGAGCTGCTCTCTGTGCCCCGCTCAGTTGGCGCCGGATCGAGAGTGTATGTATGTGTACGGGGCGTTTATTAGACTGACATATATTTTCGTCGAGCTCCACTTTCCCGGGCAGAGAGAACAGCGAGACGAGGGTCTCTACCGATTATCCGTCGATATTTAAGTAGCCGAGAGCGACGACGAGAGCAAATGGTGCGTAAGCTAGTTGGCGGTGAAGGCTGGTTTTCTACTGCATACACGCTTGGCAGAGCTTTTGTCAAGCTCATTTGCAGTATTTTTTTTAAACGAGCCTGGAGAGGGACCGGTAGCGAGACTGTAAAGCTCGCGGGCGATCGTAAAAGACACAGGGGGAAACGATTTACGGGGAGGCTTTCGTCGTTGCTGCTGCTGTGCTGCAATCAATTTCTGTTTTCTTTTTTTTTCGGCGGTGAGGTGTCCTCTCCGGCCTTTGAAAAAGAGTCTGAAAGGGGAGACGCGTTCGTTTTTATACGCGCACGCGCAGATTTATTTCCTAGAATTCTTTTACGATTTTTTAACTTTTACAGGCCTAACGTTATTAAATTTGCAGCTCGAATTGGCTTCGTTATAAAAATACTCGAGAGCCGAGATTTCTTTTCACGCGAATTCAGCCACAAGCTGCCTCTTTATACACACGTCTCGCTCGTTCAAATTTCCCAAATCCAACGAGAGCCTTCAACAGCAACAAAGTAGCCACTCCAGCGAAGTAAGAGGCTTTTGGCGTACAAGCACACACAGGGAGCCATTTAACAGGCCTGTTTACAATCGGCCATCAACAAAAGAACATCCTCGCGACGTTCACAAGTGCAGCAACACAAGAGCTTACCCATACACACTTCCGCATGTGCTTGTGTGCATGCGTGTATTAGAGTCGTCGACCATATACCGCTGGCTCGCGCAGCCGCTGCTTTTTTCGCATGACACAATTCATTACAATGAGCCGAAAGAACGCGAGGCGGTCGCTTAATATGGTCATCTATGCATCGCAGTGTGTAGATTGTTGCTTTATGAAAGTGACACGCGTGTTTCTTCTGCCGCGGCGCTGTGATGGCGTTTTGTTTTTGCCGGCGCAAAAAATCGGTAATTGCTGTGACTAAACGGTTTCTTGCGCGCGAGCCTGCTTGCATATAGATACTCTCTCGATGATTTTTGTCCAATCGTGTATGCGGTAGTTAGGAACGAGTATTTGATTAATCTCCCCCAGTGATTAAACGCGGGTTTAATCAAACGTTTTTTTCGCATTTGACACAGCCGTTGTACAGGTTTCATTTGAATTTTTATTTACGACCGAATGCTATACTTCTCTGCGTCTCATTAAACCGAAAATCATTTTAAGTTATTTATTGTTATTTTTGAAATCATATAACATCTAGGCTATGTACCCACCAGGATGAAAAAAAAACCTTCGCAATTCAATCTCCATATCCCGAGCAAAATGAAAACGCCCTCAAAGAAATCTCTCGTTTGAAAAGGGGCCCAAAACGCAAAGCGCAAAAAGCAGCAGCGCGAAATTTCCTACTAAAACTCACTCCGCAACTCTTTATCTCCGGCAGGCTGGTATTCGCGACGACTTTACCGCGAGCCGCGATTCTCGTTACGCGCGCGCTCTATTCGCGCAAAACGAAAAAATAAAGCACTGCTGTATAGCAGCTCCTTTTGAAAACCAGCCTGAGCTCGCTTCCACGTACAGATACACACACACACGCGTACACTAGTACAGTGGCATTAGTAGTAGTAAGAAGAAGAGGAGGAGGAGGAGAAGGAGAGAGAGATAGAAAGAGTCGAAGGGCTTTTTTCCGAGGTGCACGCACGCGGTGTTAAGCGGCAGATAGGCATCGCGCGTCGGGCCGCGAGAGAGCTGCGCGCGTGTAAAAATAGAAGCGGAGAAAGACAGAGCATGTGTGCACCCTTTCGCCGAGCTCTGCTGCCGATGCTCGAGCCAAGTATGTAAGTATAGTAGTCTTCTGCTGTTGCTGCTCTTTCGCGTATAGTCCGACTCTCTCTTTCCATCTCCTCTTTTCTGGCAGAAAAGCAGTGTGAGTGCCGTGATGTCGTTATATTGGTGTGTATCGCGCGCGCGAGAGAGGGCGAGAGAAACGGGGACGACGCGCGTTTTATAATATTGTAACGTGCGCGTCCTGACACACAATTGATCTCGTTATTGCGTCGACGCTGCGGGAGAGCTCGTATACATACTTTACCCTTTTCCCTTTGAAGTGTATGTACACGTGTGTGTGTGTGTGTGTGTGTGTGTGTGTGTGCATATGGGAGAGGAAGCTGGGAATTTGTGAAAATTTTGTCGCTCTAGATTTCGTAACGAGCGAAATTGCTGCCGATTGCAAGCGCGTAAGTGCAGTTTTTGCGACGGGGACACACGCGGCACACGGCCTTCGGATAAATATTGGTTCTATATCTGGATTTCGTATTCGAGAGTTACTTATACACTAAATTAAGTTTGAGCTTTTTTTCAAACTGTTGACGCGTAAACAACGTCGCTTATTTCAAGCCGCTCACGCACTGCACAGCCGCGAATAAATAAACAACAGAATTCGGTTTCCGTAAACCAAGAGGAATATAAAGCTTACGCAACGACATAAGAGAGAGAGAGGGAGAGAACAAGCTCACGCGAGTAAGAGAGAATATGGGATCACTGGGTCAGAGATCTATTTCTCAGCTATATTTATAAATGCATTCTCGGTCATCGGTGCTCGGGTCTCTCCCCGTGTGTGCTCTTGCACACACGTTTATTATACCCATCGTCATCATCATACACACACACTTGCGAAGACATAATCCTCCAGCTGCACTCGGCCTTTTTTTCGCGAGTCATTACAAGGTTCGCCAAAAACTCGGTTCCGGCGTGTCCCAGAAAAAATTGCGCAACTCATATTTTCTCGCGCAAAGCAAGAGAGAAAGACTCGATCCCGCGGCTATACGCGAAACTTGGCGTTAATTGGACGCTGCGCACTTTCTTTTATACGTGTATTTATATTTCGACTCTCGGCGTGAGGGAATCCTCCCGGCTGCGGATGTTTATATTCGTCGCAGAGGGATGGGCTACACTTTTTTACTATACCGCAGCGAAGAGAGTAGAGTACAGCGTGGTTTATGTGGGGACTCGGAGATTGATAGCGCGTGGTGGGAGAGCTGCTTTTCCAATTGTCCGCTTTGATGTCTTATTCGCGGGGCTGAATAATGAAGTTCATTAATCTCGAGGAATGTGGGATTCGTCGCGCGCGAGGTTATTTCTTTTTATGTTTGTACGCGTATACGGCCATTGTTGCTTCTGAGACTCTCAGCTCGTGAGGTAAAATTTTGATTCACTACTCAGCTCTCGTCACTCATATCTCATGCTAATCGAGAGCGAGGAAAACGCACCGCGGTGCGATGTATTCACATAGTTAATTCCTCGAAAGCGCATCGGAGTCGCCGAGCGAGCGAGCGAGAAAAACAATCGTCGTCATCAGAAGCTCTACACGCGTGATCTATTGAGCGCTATTAGAATCTCTCTCTCTCTCTCTCTCTCTCTCTCTCTCTCTCTCTCTCTCTCTCTCTCTCTCTCTCTCTCGGCGGGGTATCAAATTCAAAGCATCCTATATACTAGATCGCGCTGCACTGACGTGTTCCCTCTCGTTGTTGGGGCTCTCTTTTCTCTCTGCGTCATCGCGCGCGTACATCATCGCATCCGTATAAAGGAATGATAATTGTTTCGAACAAGCGATTTATAGGTATACCGATACGGCTTCGAACTTGCGCAACGAGCCACCCCGCATTCGCGCACATCAGAGCACTCTCCACACTACTGCGCGTAAGCGTGCATTATCGGGAAAAAAGCAGCAGTGGTTGGAAGAATGCCTTTGTATCCGAGGCTTCACCGAAAATTATTCACGGCCACGCTGCGAGGATGAGAGCCGTATATACTGCTGAGAGAGAGAGAGAGAGAGAGAGAGAGAGAGAGAGAGAGAGAGAGCACGGAAAGAGAGAAAAAGGGGGATAAAGAAGGTAGAGGCTGTATAGCGAGCGTCGTCTCATCTGTCTCCTTTGTCTTTGCTGCGCTGCTGCTTCTCGCACACACGGACAGAGTCGCACTCGCTCTGGAAGTCTCGGCGCACGCACGTATGGCCGCTCCGATGCTGCAGAGCCACGACGAGCTATTTCGGATGGGAGAGGAGAGAGAATGGCGGAGCGCGTGTGTGCGGTTGAAGAAAGCATCAAGAGCCGGGCGCTGGGCTATTTTGTTTTTTGACAGAGAGATTGCTTTCTGGAGCTCCGGCGGGTTTCTTTCTTTTTTCCTCGTTCGGAGGACGCTGCTGCTGCGGCGATCGATTATTTTCGTTGCACATCCGGTTACGTCAGGTTCGAGTCTTTTTTTTTGTCTTTCGCTAGATCGTCGCATAGCGCAGAGAGGTGTTATTGTTCGAGATCCCGCAGCTTGCGTGTATTTTTAAAAAGAGGTATAGGCATAATTGATTTTCAACACGCTTGAAACTTGACCGAAAGTCAGCTCTCTCTCACTAAAAAAGAATTCAGAGCCCATCCCAGAAAACAAAAATCCTCCCATAAGTATTCCTCGCGCGTGTCCGCATATATCCCAAACAGCCTGTCTCTCAAATACACGCCGAATTCCGCGAAGCCCTCGAGCTTGCGAAATAGCGCATACGAGTGCCATCAGGTGTGTCGAAATCGCTCTCTCGTCGCTTCCTCCCTTGCAGCATTCCTCGTAGCTAAATATGCATATACGAGCGCATAGAGAGAGAGAGAGAGAGAGAGAGAGAGAGAGAGAGAGAGAGAGAGAGAGAGACCAGTCGTCGTCGCGCAGAAACTTGCAGCTGGCGCAATGTCATTGACATCCTCCTCGCGCGCACATACGGTTCAGGACGAGCCGAAGCTGCTGCTGCTGCTGGCGCACGGCCGTGAAACTGCTCGGGCGCCTACATTACACGCGAAGCCGATTATAGCACGCACTGGTCCCCTCCCTCGCTTGTATACGTACTCTGCATCCTCAGCTCTCCCGGTACGTATAAAGCGCAGCCTAATCTTCTCTCTCTTTCTCTCTCTACCGTGTGCAGAGCGCGAAAAGCCGCGGATCGCGTGCTGACAATCGATCCCCGCAATCTCATTTCTCGAACGGCTCCTCTCGCCGTTCTTTTTACGCTTTTTTTAGCTTTGCTCACTCGCTGCTGCTGCTGCTGCAGGTACGCTCTTCTCTTATTTTCCTCCTTCTGTTCGCTGCTCCCGCTGCTGCAAGGACAGAGCGGAATGGAGAGCCGCATTATCGGCCTGAGAGAAGAAGGATAGTCGAAACGCGTTGTTTTTTTTTTGGGGGGGGGGTGTAAGACTGCGTTGTATACGTATCGCGCGTATACGAGAGCGCGGGAGAGGATTTATCAGACCGAGATCGTGTGTAATGATACGATGCGATATAATTATACTCGGGCGAGGGAGGAGTAATAAAAGCTCCTAAATAAGATAGCCCCACGTGGGTACACAGACAGCACACACGGGCCATCATCTGTGGGAGTCGAACGCGCGCGTATACGTGTATGTAATTACCGTTGCGCAGAGTCCGAGTTTCCCGAGGTTTATGCTAATGCGATGCTGCGCCGGACACATACAAAAGCACGTCCCAAGCCCTTTGTGTCCGGAAAAAATGTTATCTTTCAAAACCGTAGAGATCGAAGAATGGATAAATATATACGCAAGTCAGAGGCGGTTCGCTCACTTTCCCTACGGTCTAGCTTTTTATTTTCGTAATGAGCCATATGCCAAATTGACCGCAACTTCCGCGCTCTGCGGCGGCGGCCCTGAGCTCCTTTTCGCACGCGACTATGCCCGTCAAGTCATCATCGCATCGAGGCTGTGTGTACCTATTATACACTCGCGCGATGGAAATTTCGAAGGAGAGAAAGAGCGTAATTATCTCTCGGACACCGAATAATATCGCGATGAACCGAGTGACATGCATCTCGTGAGTGGATATCGTACAAATGACCTCTCCATTTGTCCGCAGATGATAATACTTTCTTCTTCTGGCTCGCGTGCGATGATCGCAGTCGTTTGCATAATTTTATGGGATGAATAAAGCTCAGCAGCAGCAGCAGCAGCAGTGGCGGTAAGGTGCATCATCATCGCTCTCTCTTTTCTCTCTCTGTATTATATACACACACGAAACAACGTAGGTATATCACTGCTTCATTAACCGTTTTCGCATAAAATGTATGCCGATTTCCAAGAGTCAAACTCGCGCGCGCTGCTCACATTTACATATAATTACGCGGCGGCGCTAGCTTTCGCGACCTTGTGCACGTGAGTGTATGTGTGTGTATAGAGAAGTGGTGCCACCACAGCAGCAGCAGCAGCAGCAGCAGCGACAGCAGTAACAGCAGCGCACGACGTGATTGTGCTTAATGGTCGAGATTAGAGCATCTCGTTTTCTTTACGACCGGCTGCAGTTCCACCTTCGAGTGGCTGCTGCTTTTTATATTTGAGAGAGAGAGAGAGAGAGAGAGAGAGAGAGAGAGAGAGGGGGGGAGGGACGCCGAGGATAAAGGACTAACGAAGCCAATGAGTAATAGCGCCGCGCTGGAGAGAGAGAGAGATTTTTCACATCGGGAACTCCGCGGCTTTGTAATCCGTAGTAGTTGCATAAACGTCCTGGAAGAGCGTGCTGCAGTTGCAATAACGTGACGCTGCATTAAGCTTTTTGTCGCCGCTGCTGGCGAAGTTTTCGAACGGCGTACAGAGGAGATGTGGTACGTGTTTTTTCCTCCGATCGATTTGACGGGATCTCGTTTGCCGGTGGGAATTTTTTCGCGAGGCTACGTCTTTTGCCTATGTCTCGTGGAAAAATACAAATAAATACAGTGCGCAGCATACTCGAAAAATCGTGTGTACAGCGTGGAAACGCAAGCGTGAAGCGCAGCTCGATCCCCATAAATTCCAGCGTTGTACGTCTCCCGCAAGCCTCCCCTCAGCTCCCGACTCATTGACACGGATATTGCGCCTTCCCCAACAACACAACACGTATACACGGCAGCAACACACGAAAATTCGTTGCATCGCGCGCGCAGGTAAAAGTGCGTGTTCCCACGACTGTGGGGACTCGCAACAGCTCACAGAACCGATACCTCGCCGCATCGACTCACCTCCGCTCCTCTCGGGACAAAGAACTGACAGAGCGGCTCATAGAAAGCCAGAGCTCTCGGCGCTCGAATTTCGGAAGCAGGTGTTCGCCGGCGGCGCACTCTGATTTTTCTTCCTTTTTGCAACCCAGACTTGGGTCAACATCGCCGCCGCCGTCACAATATATAAGGGCTTCTTCTCCTCCTCGCTTCTTCTCTGTGTGGCGGCGTCGGCTCTCACTTTCAGAGTCACGAGTTTTCGCGAGTATAGATGCGGAGACTGAAGCGAAGGCGAGAGGAGAGAGCTTATCGGGCGACTGTGTGTTGACTTTGGGGTTCTTTTCATGGCGCGCGAGCGCATTAATTTATATGGAGTAGCTAGAGTGTGCGGGAGGAGAGAGAATAGTTTTGCCGGGAAAAGAAGTTGCTGGTTGGTGTATTTACGCTTTGTTTTCCGCGCTAGTGGGAAACTAGCGGTCAAAGTCTTCTTAAAGGATTAGCTTGGAGTTAGCTCTTTTGAAGCTCTCTAAGTACGAGTATAGTCGCGATTCTTCGACGTATATACGTTTTCGGATCGAGAAGGCTAACGGGTAGTCGTTAGATTAAAATTGAAAAGAAAAACGCGGGTGCTTTATAAAACCATTGGCGTGCGGTCCGCTCAATATAAAACGCGATACTCGATCGCTGCGCGCGTATACAGGTTCTTCGCACTAAAGAGTAAACTTTATTACTCCGCTAGTCAGAAGTGTAGAGCCGCGAGAGATGAGAAACCGCGCTACAAATCCTTAACACGCCAAAATTAGCCGCTCATAAACTCGTCCCCCTCCCCCCAACGAGTTCGTATGGCACAAAGTCTCTTTGACCGAGACTTCACACACCGCGGAGAGCAACTCCTTAATTAAGACTATCCCTGAAAGCATCGCACTCGCTTCGTTATGGCACGCCAGCGTTCGAACTCTCCTATACACATTCGTTCACACTATCGCACCTCTTCGACCTGTTCTCTCGCGAACACAGACACACTTACATATCTACATGTAGCGCACAGAGAGCTCGGAATAAATCGGTACATACTCTCGCCCCGAAACAATGAAGCAATAAAGATCCGCGAAAGATGCCGTGGGGGCGCTCCTATTCCAGCATCAGAGACTGTGTCTCGATACACATTCGGTTTAGTTTCACCTACAGACCAAACGCAGAAACTAGAGAGAGAGAGAGAGAGAGAGAGAGAGAGAGAGAGAGAGAGAGAGAGAGAGAGAGAGAGAGAGAGGTGTATAGGTGATATACACGGTAGTCCTTGAGAGCCGATCGCACGCTATCCCACGCGATTTCGGCGCCGGGACGAGGAACCTTTTTCCATGCCAATTAACGTTTTCGCAGAATATCCCAACTGCGGCCAAGGACTCGTCCGCGTACACGTAAGACAGTCCGCACGGTATGGATGTATTCGGAGGACTAATCGCCCGAGATGCGTTCGATGCTTTACGACCGGAAGCCCAAAGGAGGAGACGATGCCTCGTATATTTAAATAAACGGCTCGTCCTTCTCGCGTTACAGTATCATATACGGGGTCCGACTTTGTATTATAAAAGTTGCCCGTGCAAGCTCCCGATAACTCAAACTATTTACAGCGTCATAACAGTGCGCTGCAGCAGCGGCGATTTTTTATCGGCAACCTGTGCGCGCTCGGCGAAACGAGTTTCGAACTAGAATCGCATTTCGCTCGAGAAGTGCTCGTTTATATACCCGTATACGCGAATAACCAGTTCGCGGGTAAAAAGCGCAGCTTCTCGCGCAATTAATGATGAAGTTTAAAATAGTCCGTTAACTCGGAAAGTGAAAGCCTCTCTCTCGATCAAAAAATGCGTTCTGCAGCGCAGTGTGCCATAAATCAACGCCCGCCGAAAATCCGGCGATTTGCATAAAACAGCCAACCTGCGCCCATCGACGAGCTAAAACAGCAACGGCAGTGCAGGAGGAGGATGAGAGAAGAGTCCTCTCTCTCTCTCTCTCTCTCTCGACTAGGGCTGCTGCTGCTGCTTCGCCGCTCCTTATTAAGGTCAGAGACACGCGGAGAGCAGGACCTGCCTCGAAAACCCGTTTTATGCACCACCACAGCGCAGGCTCTTTCTCTCCCTCCCATCCCGGCACTCTGTACACTGCAGACAACAATCGTCCGCGCAGCAGCAGCGCTGTATACACACACGCGCGCAACCTCGGCCGCTCGCGCAGCGGAGAGTCTCCTGCTCGCGCGTGTGTGTATGCACCTAATGGCGCGATTTTACGCCAATATGCCTGTGTCATCATCATTAGGCCCTTCGCTGCGGCAGCTTTTTCAATTCTCCCTCGGTGTAGTATACCTGCTAGAGGTCGCTGCGACATAGCTCAGTCGTCGGCGCGTATACTTGTATTATTTGGGGGACACGATGTATGTGTAACGGCGAACGTAATCGCCGTAATAAGTACGTTCTCCTCTCGAGAGCTACAGGTCGTCGTCGTCGTGGTCGTCGTGTGGGGAGAGACCGCGCCTGCGGAGAGAGAGAGAGAGAGAGAGAGAGAGAGAGAGAGAGAGAGAAGCAGAAGAGAAGAGGTGGAGGAAAGTGGACGCTTCTTTATGCGCGCCTTCTGGGCCCGTGACCTTTCGCGCGAGATGAGGCATGGCTGAGGTTCGCAATAAGAAATCCCATTTTATTACACGGCCCTCTCTCAGTTGCTCCTTTTTCTTCCTCTCGCTCCGCTGCAGTAACGCACTTTAGTCTCGCTGCCGTTGACGCAGTAGGGCCCCGAGAGCAGGAGAGGTCAATGTGTTGTTGTGCTGCTGCTGTTTTCTTGCCTTTTTTTCATCGCGGAGGACGAGTCTCTTGAAAAATTTATGAAGCTCAAAATTTACGCCGCGAATTAATTGTCCTCGGGATTTTCATTAGTTTCGCGCAGTCTTTTCTCCTCCTTCTCTCTCCCTTCGCATACACATACGTATA